>NC_140177.1:125283772-125487220 GCF_963971535.1 Notolepis coatsorum | reverse complement strand
GAGGTGAGGAGAGGAGAGAAGGAGGAGGTGAGGAGGAGAGGAAAGAAGGAGGAGGTGAGGAGAGGAGGGAGGGAGGAGGAGGGAGGGAGGAGGTGAGGACAGAGGGAGGAGAGGAGAGAAGGAGGAGGTGAGGAGAGGAGGGAGGGAGGAGGAGGGAGGGAGGAGGTGAGGACAGAGGGAGGAGAGGAGAGAAGGAGGAGGTGAGGAGAGGAGAGAAGGGCATGTGAGGTGGGGGGAGGACGGAGGGAGGGAGGCGGTGAGGAGAGGAGGGAGGGAGGAGGTGAGGAGAGGAGAGGAGGACGTGTGAGGTGGGGGGAGGGTGAGAACGTGGGTGTTAGAGAGAGTGGAAAGATGGGAGGCAGGGTTTGGGGGAGGCACAGAAATAGACAGCAGTGAATCTCTCTCCCCTTTGAACAGTGTGTTGACAGTCACTTCCATTATTTATATGATCATTATACAATCTCTTCACTCTTAATGCTTTAATGTGTCTTGTATTATCATTGTTTTGTATCCCAGGAGAATCCATAGGCAATTTCCCAGTGTTCAAGTCTAGTGAGGTGAGCGCATTCTACTACTTTTTTCCACCTTATTTGGACAATAGAGTTCTCTTCTATTTTGTATTCTACCCTCTCCTATGCTATCCCATTCTATTGGTCAGTCTAATGTTCGAGAGAAAAAGACTTGAGACGGGAAGGTCATGAGTTCGAATTCTGGGCCAGGGGAAGTGAATAAGAAAAACGATCCCCTCCCTCAACAACTACTGTTGAGATGCCCTTGAGCAAGCCAACTGTTCCAATGGAAATGCCCAGTGGTAGACTGTAGAACGCCGACTGTACAAGGGCGGTGCCTGCCTAGGTGTGAACATCACCCCAGTCCTGGCCTCACTCCACTGGCTCCCCGTCCGTTACCGCATTCATTTTAAACTACTTTTAATCCGTTTTTAAATCCCTAAATGGCTCAAAACCAGAGGGGACAGAGCCTTTTCCATAGACGCACCTAAACTGTGGAACA
The DNA here is from genome assembly GCF_963971535.1 of Notolepis coatsorum. Taxonomy (NCBI): domain Eukaryota; kingdom Metazoa; phylum Chordata; class Actinopteri; order Aulopiformes; family Paralepididae; genus Notolepis; species Notolepis coatsorum. The sequence continues at coordinate 125,486,209 of NC_140177.1, read as the reverse complement.
GCCTCCCCTTCCACACCAGGTCAGACCCTCGATGTCTTTAAGTCCCGGCTAAAGACTCCTCTCTTCTCCGCCTCTGACCAGAGCTGAGCCTGCTTCCTAGGTTGTTACTTTTAGTCCTTTTATGCCTTATTTTTATAATCTGCTGCACTTTTCTTTCTTTTATTCTTATTTTATTTTGTATTTCTATCTGAACCCCTGCTCTTTATTTGTATTTGCACTTTTTTGCACCATTATATTTAGTATATGTATTGTTTTATATATGTATTTCTTGCTCTATGCTCTTATCTATGAGGCACTTTGGTACAGTCACAACTGTAAATGTGCTATACAAATAAACTTGATTATGATTAACGTGTGTAGGTTTAAGACTCTGAAACAGGGGGTTTGCAGGTTAAACAGAACATTTCTCTCGTCTCCTGCTCACCGCCAGTAGGCGATGAGGTACCAGATGGCACCGAAGAAGAGCCAGGTGATGGCGTAGGCCATGACGAAGACGATGAGCGAGCAGCGCCAGTTGAGGTCCACCAGGGTGGTGAAGATGTCCGTCAGGTAGCGGTAGGTCTCGCGCATGTTGCCGTGCTGCACGTTGCAGCGCCCGTTCTTCTCCACGTACCGCTGCCGCTTGCGCCGCCGGTTCCGGACTGCCAAAGAGGAGGAGGAGGAGGAGGTGAGGAAGAGCGGGGATGGGAGAGGCAGAGGACAGGAGGTGCTGTCAGTTTTAGTGGTTTAGTGGTCAGTAGAAGTTAGGTTTAGTGGTCAGTAGAAGTTAGGTTTAGTGGTCAGTATAAGTTAGGTTCAGTGGTCAGTAGTAGTTAGGTTTAGTGGTCAGTAGAAGTTAGGTTTAGTGGTCAGTAGAAGTTAGGTTTAGTGGTCAGTAGTTAGGTTTAGTGGTCAGTAGTTAGGTTTAGTGGTCAGTAGTAGTTAGGTTTAGTGATCAGTAGTAGTTAGGTTTAGTGGTCAGTAGAAGTTAGGTTTAGTGGTCAGTAGTTAGGTTTAGTGGTCAGTAGTTAGGTTTAGTGGTCAGTAGAAGTTAGGTTTAGTGGTCAGTAGTAGTTAGGTTTAGTAGTCAGTAGAAGTTAGGTTTAGTGGTCAGTAGTTAGGTTTAGTGGTCAGTAGTTAGGTTTAGTGGTCAGTAGTTAGGTTTAGTGGTCAGTAGAAGTTAGGTTCAGTGGTCAGTAGAAGTTAGGTTCAGTGGTCAGTAGTTAGGTTTAGTGGTCAGTAGTAGTTAGGTTTAGTGGTCAGTAGAAGTTAGGTTTAGTGGTCAGTAGTAGTTAGGTTTAGTGGTCAGTAGTTAGGTTTAGTGGTCAGTAGAAGTTAGGTTTAGTGGTCAGTAGTAGTTAGGTTTAGTGGTCAGTAGTTAGGTTCAGTGGTCAGTAGAAGTTAGGTTTAGTGGTCAGTAGAAGTTAGGTTTAGTGGTCAGTAGTAGTTAGGTTTAGTGGTCAGTAGTAGTTAGGTTTAGTGGTCAGTAGAAGTTAGGTTTAGTGGTCAGTAGAAGTTAGGTTTAGTGGTCAGTAGAAGTTAGGTTTAGTGGTCAGTAGTTAGGTTTAGTGGTCAGTAGTTAGGTTTAGTGGTCAGTAGTAGTTAGGTTTAGTGATCAGTAGTAGTTAGGTTTAGTGGTCAGTAGAAGTTAGGTTTAGTGGTCAGTAGTTAGGTTTAGTGGTCAGTAGAAGTTAGGTTTAGTGGTCAGTAGTAGTTAGGTTTAGTGGTCAGTAGTAGTTAGGTTTAGTGGTCAGTAGAAGTTAGGTTTAGTGGTCAGTAGAAGTTAGGTTTAGTGGTCAGTAGAAGTTAGGTTTAGTGGTCAGTAGTTAGGTTTAGTGGTCAGTAGTTAGGTTTAGTGGTCAGTAGTAGTTAGGTTTAGTGATCAGTAGTAGTTAGGTTTAGTGGTCAGTAGAAGTTAGGTTTAGTGGTCAGTAGTTAGGTTTAGTGGTCAGTAGTTAGGTTTAGTGGTCAGTAGAAGTTAGGTTTAGTGGTCAGTAGTTAGGTTTAGTAGTCAGTAGAAGTTAGGTTTAGTGGTCAGTAGTTAGGTTTAGTGGTCAGTAGAAGTTAGGTTCAGTGGTCAGTAGAAGTTAGGTTCAGTGGTCAGTAGTTAGGTTGAGTGGTCAGTAGAAGTTAGGTTTAGTGGTCAGTAGTAGTTAGGTTTAGTGGTCAGTAGAAGTTGGGTTTAGTGGTCAGTAGAAGTTAGGTTTAGTGGTCAGTACTTAGGTTTAGTGGTCAGTAGTAGTTAGGTTTAGTGGTCAGTAGTAGTTAGGTTTAGTGGTCAGTAGTAGTTAGGTTTAGTGGTCAGTAGAAGTTAGGTTTAGTGGTCAGTAGTAGTTAGGTTTAGTGGTCAGTAGAAGTTAGGTTTAGTGGTCAGTAGAAGTTAGGTTTAGTGGTCAGTAGTTAGGTTTAGTGGTCTGTAGAAGTTAGGTTTAGTGGTCAGTAGTAGTTAGGTTTAGTGGTCAGTAGAAGTTGGGTTTAGTGGTCAGTAGAAGTTAGGTTTAGTGGTCAGTACTTAGGTTTAGTGGTCAGTAGTAGTTAGGTTTAGTGGTCAGTAGTAGTTAGGTTTAGTGGTCAGTAGTAGTTAGGTTTAGTGGTCAGTAGTAGTTAGGTTTAGTGGTCAGTAGAAGTTAGGTTTAGTGGTCAGTAGTTAGGTTTAGTGGTCAGTAGTTAGGTTTAGTGGTCAGTAGTAGTTAGGTTTAGTGGTCAGTAGTAGTTAGGTTTAGTGGTCAGTAGTAGTTAGGTTTAGTGGTCAGTAGTAGTTAGGTTTAGTGGTCAGTAGTTAGGTTTAGTGGTCAGTAGTTAGGTTTAGTGGTCAGTAGTTAGGTTTAGTGGTCAGTAGTAGTTAGGTTTAGTGGTCAGTAGAAGTTAGGTTTAGTGGTCAGTAGTTAGGTTTAGTGGTCAGTAGAAGTTGGGTTTAGTGGTCAGTAGTAGTTAGGTTTAGTGGTCAGTAGTAGTTAGGTTTAGTGGTCAGTAGTAGTTAGGTTTAGTGGTCAGTAGTAGTTAGGTTTAGTGGTCAGTAGTTAGGTTTAGTGGTCAGTGGTTAGGTTTAGTGGTCAGTAGTTAGGTTTAGTGGTCAGTAGTAGTTAGGTTTAGTGGTCAGTAGTAGTTAGGTTTAGTGGTCAGTAGTTAGGTTTAGTGGTCAGTAGACGTTAGGTTTAGTGGTCAGTAGTAGTTAGGTTTAGTGGTCAGTAGAAGTTAGGTTTAGTGGTCAGTAGTAGTTAGGTTCAGTGGTCAGTAGTAGTTAGGTTTAGTGGTCAGTAGTTAGGTTTAGTGGTCAGTAGAAGTTAGGTTTAGTGGTCAGTAGAAGTTAGGTTCAGTGGTCAGTAGAAGTTAGGTTTAGTGGTCAGTAGTAGTTAGGTTTAGTGGTCAGTAGAAGTTAGGTTCAGTGGTCAGTAGTTAGGTTTAGTGGTCAGTAGTAGTTAGGTTTAGTGGTCAGTAGTAGTTAGGTTTAGTGGTCAGTAGTTAGGTTTAGTGGTCAGTAGAAGTTAGGTTTAGTGGTCAGTAGTAGTTAGGTTTAGTGGTCAGTAGAAGTTAGGTTTAGTGGTCAGTAGAAGTTAGGTTTAGTGGTCAGTAGTTAGGTTTAGTGGTCAGTAGAAGTTAGGTTTAGTGGTCAGTAGTAGTTAGGTTTAGTGGTCAGTAGAAGTTGGGTTTAGTGGTCAGTAGAAGTTAGGTTTAGTGGTCAGTACTTAGGTTTAGTGGTCAGTAGTAGTTAGGTTTAGTGGTCAGTAGTAGTTAGGTTTAGTGGTCAGTAGTAGTTAGGTTTAGTGGTCAGTAGAAGTTAGGTTTAGTGGTCAGTAGTTAGGTTTAGTGGTCAGTAGTTAGGTTTAGTGGTCAGTAGTAGTTAGGTTTAGTGGTCAGTAGAAGTTAGGTTTAGTGGTCAATAGTTAGGTTTAGTGGTCAGTAGAAGTTGGGTTTAGTGGTCAGTAGTAGTTAGGTTTAGTGGTCAGTAGTAGTTAGGTTTAGTGGTCAGTAGTAGTTAGGTTTAGTGGTCAGTAGTTAGGTTTAGTGGTCAGTAGTTAGGTTTAGTGGTCAGTAGTTAGGTTTAGTGGTCAGTAGTTAGGTTTAGTGGTCAGTAGTAGTTAGGTTTAGTGGTCAGTAGTTAGGTTTAGTGGTCAGTAGAAGTTAGGTTTAGTGGTCAGTAGTAGTTAGGTTCAGTGGTCAGTAGTAGTTAGGTTTAGTGGTCAGTAGTTAGGTTTAGTGGTCAGTAGAAGTTAGGTTTAGTGGTCAGTAGAAGTTAGGTTCAGTGGTCAGTAGAAGTTAGGTTTAGTGGTCAGTAGTAGTTAGGTTTAGTGGTCAGTAGAAGTTAGGTTCAGTGGTCAGTAGTTAGGTTTAGTGGTCAGTAGTAGTTAGGTTTAGTGGTCAGTAGTAGTTAGGTTTAGTGGTCAGTAGTTAGGTTTAGTGGTCAGTAGAAGTTAGGTTTAGTGGTCAGTAGTTAGGTTTAGTGGTCAGTAGAAGTTAGGTTTAGTGGTCAGTAGAAGTTAGGTTCAGTGGTCAGTAGTAGTTAGGTTTAGTGGTCAGTAGAAGTTAGGTTTAGTGGTCAGTAGTTAGGTTTAGTGGTCAGTAGAAGTTAGGTTTAGTGGTCAGTAGAAGTTAGGTTTAGTGGTCAGTAGTAGTTAGGTTTAGTGGTCAGTAGAAGTTAGGTTCAGTGGTCAGTAGTAGTTAGGTTTAGTGGTCAGTAGTAGTTAGGTTTAGTGGTCAGTAGAATTTAGGTTTAGTGGTCAGTAGAAGTTAGGTTTAGTGGTCAGTAGTAATTAGGTTTAGTGGTCAGTAGTTAGGTTTAGTGGTCAGTAGGAGTTAGGTTTAGTGGTCAGTAGAAGTTAGGTTTAGTGGTCAGTAGTAGTTAGGTTTAGTGATCAGTAGTAGTTAGGTTTAGTGGTCGGTAGAAGTTAGGTTCAGTGGTCAGTAGTAGTTAGGTTTAGTGGTCAGTATTTAGGTTTAGTGGTCAGTAGTTAGGTTTAGTGGTCAGTAGAAGTTAGGTTTAGTGGTCAGTAGTAGTTAGGTTTAGTGGTCAGTAGAAGTTAGGTTTAGTGGTCAGTAGTAGTTAGGTTCAGTGGTCAGTAGTAGTTAGGTTTAGTGGTCAGTATTTAGGTTTAGTGGTCAGTAGTTAGGTTTAGTGGTCAGTAGAAGTTAGGTTTAGTGGTCAGTAGAAGTTGGGTTTAGTGGTCAGTAGAAGTTAGGTTTAGTGGTCAGTAGAAGTTAGGTTTAGTGGTCAGTAGTTAGGTTTAGTGGTCAGTAGAAGTTAGGTTTAGTGGTCAGTAGAAGTTAGGTTTAGTGGTCAGTAGTTAGGTTTAGTGGTCAGTAGTTAGGTTTAGTGGTCAGTAGTTAGGTTTAGTGGTCAGTAGAGGTTAGGTTTAGTGGTCAGTAGAAGTTAGGTTTAGTGGTCAGTAGTTAGGTTTAGTGGTCAGTAGTTAGGTTTAGTGGTCAGTAGTTAGGTTTAGTGGTCAGTAGAGGTTAGGTTTAGTGGTCAGTAGAAGTTAGGTTTAGTGGTCAGTAGTTAGGTTTAGTGGTCAGTAGTTAGGTTTAGTGGTCAGTAGTTAGGTTTAGTGGTCAGTAGAAGTTAGGTTTAGTGGTCAGTAGAAGTTAGGTTTAGTGGTCAGTAGTAGTTAGGTTTAGTGGTCAGTAGAAGTTAGGTTTAGTGGTCAGTAGTTAGGTTCAGTGGTCAGTAGAAGTTAGGTTTAGTGGTCAGTAGAAGTTAGGTTTAGTGGTCAGTAGTTAGGTTTAGTGGTCAGTAGTTAGGTTTAGTGGTCAGTAGAAGTTAGGTTTAGTGGTCAGTAGTTAGGTTTAGTGGTCAGTAGTTAGGTTTAGTGGTCAGTAGTAGTTAGGTTTAGTGGTCAGTAGAAGTTAGGTTTAGTGGTCAGTAGAAGTTAGGTTTAGTGGTCAGTAGTAGTTAGGTTTAGTGGTCAGTAGTAGTTAGGTTTAGTGGTCAGTAGTAGTTAGGTTCAGTGGTCAGTAGTAGTTAGGTTTAGTGGTCAGTAGTAGTTAGGTTTAGTGGTCAGTAGTTAGGTTTAGTGGTCAGTAGAAGTTAGGTTTAGTGGTCAGTAGTTAGGTTCAGTGGTCAGTAGTTAGGTTTAGTGGTCAGTAGTAATTAGGTTCAGTGGTCAGTAGAAGTTAGGTTTAGTGGTCTGTAGTTAGGTTTAGTGGTCAGTAGTAGTTAGGTTCAGTGGTCAGTAGTAGTTAGGTTTAGTGGTCAGTAGTTAGGTTTAGTGGTCAGTAGAAGTTAGGTTTAGTGGTCAGTAGTTAGGTTTAGTGGTCAGTAGTAGTTAGGTTTAGTGGTCAGTAGTAGTTGGGTTTAGTGGTCAGTAGAAGTTAGGTTTAGTGGTCAGTAATTAGGTTTAGTGGTCAGTAGAAGTTAGGTTTAGTGGTCAGTAGTAGTTAGGTTTAGTGGTCAGTAGTTAGGTTTAGTGGTCAGTAAAAGTTAGGTTTAGTGGTCAGTAGTTAGGTTTAGTGGTCAGTAGAAGTTAGGTTTAGTGGTCAGTAGAAGTTAGGTTTAGTGGTCAGTAGAAGTTAGGTTTAGTGGTCAGTAGTTAGGTTTAGTGGTCAGTAGTAGTTAGGTTTAGTGGTCAGTAGAAGTTAGGTTTAGTGGTCAGTAGTAGTTAGGTTTAGTGGTCAGTAGAAGTTGGGTTTAGTGGTCAGTAGAAGTTAGGTTTAGTGGTCAGTACTTAGGTTTAGTGGTCAGTAGTAGTTAGGTTTAGTGGTCAGTAGTAGTTAGGTTTAGTGGTCAGTAGTAGTTAGGTTTAGTGGTCAGTAGAAGTTAGGTTTAGTGGTCAGTAGTTAGGTTTAGTGGTCAGTAGTTAGGTTTAGTGGTCAGTAGTAGTTAGGTTTAGTGGTCAGTAGAAGTTAGGTTTAGTGGTCAATAGTTAGGTTTAGTGGTCAGTAGAAGTTGGGTTTAGTGGTCAGTAGTAGTTAGGTTTAGTGGTCAGTAGTAGTTAGGTTTAGTGGTCAGTAGTTAGGTTTAGTGGTCAGTAGTTAGGTTTAGTGGTCAGTAGTTAGGTTTAGTGGTCAGTAGTAGTTAGGTTTAGTGGTCAGTAGTTAGGTTTAGTGGTCAGTAGAAGTTAGGTTTAGTGGTCAGTAGTAGTTAGGTTCAGTGGTCAGTAGTAGTTAGGTTTAGTGGTCAGTAGTTAGGTTTAGTGGTCAGTAGAAGTTAGGTTTAGTGGTCAGTAGTAGTTAGGTTTAGTGGTCAGTAGAAGTTAGGTTTAGTGGTCAGTATAAGTTAGGTTCAGTGGTCAGTAGTAGTTAGGTTTAGTGGTCAGTAGAAGTTAGGTTTAGTGGTCAGTAGAAGTTAGGTTTAGTGGTCAGTAGTTAGGTTTAGTGGTCAGTAGTTAGGTTTAGTGATCAGTAGTAGTTAGGTTTAGTGATCAGTAGTAGTTAGGTTTAGTGGTCAGTAGAAGTTAGGTTTAGTGGTCAGTAGTTAGGTTTAGTGGTCAGTAGTTAGGTTTAGTGGTCAGTAGAAGTTAGGTTTAGTGGTCAGTAGTAGTTAGGTTTAGTAGTCAGTAGAAGTTAGGTTTAGTGGTCAGTAGTTAGGTTTAGTGGTCAGTAGTTAGGTTTAGTGGTCAGTAGTTAGGTTTAGTGGTCAGTAGAAGTTAGGTTCAGTGGTCAGTAGAAGTTAGGTTCAGTGGTCAGTAGTTAGGTTTAGTGGTCAGTAGTAGTTAGGTTTAGTGGTCAGTAGAAGTTAGGTTTAGTGGTCAGTAGTAGTTAGGTTTAGTGGTCAGTAGTTAGGTTTAGTGGTCAGTAGAAGTTAGGTTTAGTGGTCAGTAGTAGTTAGGTTTAGTGGTCAGTAGTTAGGTTCAGTGGTCAGTAGAAGTTAGGTTTAGTGGTCAGTAGAAGTTAGGTTTAGTGGTCAGTAGTAGTTAGGTTTAGTGGTCAGTAGTAGTTAGGTTTAGTGGTCAGTAGAAGTTAGGTTTAGTGGTCAGTAGAAGTTAGGTTTAGTGGTCAGTAGAAGTTAGGTTTAGTGGTCAGTAGTTAGGTTTAGTGGTCAGTAGTTAGGTTTAGTGGTCAGTAGTAGTTAGGTTTAGTGATCAGTAGTAGTTAGGTTTAGTGGTCAGTAGAAGTTAGGTTTAGTGGTCAGTAGTTAGGTTTAGTGGTCAGTAGAAGTTAGGTTTAGTGGTCAGTAGTAGTTAGGTTTAGTGGTCAGTAGTAGTTAGGTTTAGTGGTCAGTAGAAGTTAGGTTTAGTGGTCAGTAGAAGTTAGGTTTAGTGGTCAGTAGAAGTTAGGTTTAGTGGTCAGTAGTTAGGTTTAGTGGTCAGTAGTAGTTAGGTTTAGTGGTCGGTAGAAGTTAGGTTCAGTGGTCAGTAGTAGTTAGGTTTAGTGGTCAGTATTTAGGTTTAGTGGTCAGTAGTTAGGTTTAGTGGTCAGTAGAAGTTAGGTTTAGTGGTCAGTAGTAGTTAGGTTTAGTGGTCAGTAGAAGTTAGGTTTAGTGGTCAGTAGTAGTTAGGTTCAGTGGTCAGTAGTAGTTAGGTTTAGTGGTCAGTATTTAGGTTTAGTGGTCAGTAGTTAGGTTTAGTGGTCAGTAGAAGTTAGGTTTAGTGGTCAGTAGAAGTTAGGTTTAGTGGTCAGTAGTTAGGTTTAGTGGTCAGTAGTTAGGTTTAGTGGTCAGTAGTAGTTAGGTTTAGTGATCAGTAGTAGTTAGGTTTAGTGGTCAGTAGAAGTTAGGTTTAGTGGTCAGTAGTTAGGTTTAGTGGTCAGTAGTTAGGTTTAGTGGTCAGTAGAAGTTAGGTTTAGTGGTCAGTAGTAGTTAGGTTTAGTAGTCAGTAGAAGTTAGGTTTAGTGGTCAGTAGTTAGGTTTAGTGGTCAGTAGTTAGGTTTAGTGGTCAGTAGTTAGGTTTAGTGGTCAGTAGTAGTTAGGTTTAGTGGTCGGTAGAAGTTAGGTTCAGTGGTCAGTAGTAGTTAGGTTTAGTGGTCAGTATTTAGGTTTAGTGGTCAGTAGTTAGGTTTAGTGGTCAGTAGAAGTTAGGTTTAGTGGTCAGTAGTAGTTAGGTTTAGTGGTCAGTAGAAGTTAGGTTTAGTGGTCAGTAGTAGTTAGGTTCAGTGGTCAGTAGTAGTTAGGTTTAGTGGTCAGTATTTAGGTTTAGTGGTCAGTAGTTAGGTTTAGTGGTCAGTAGAAGTTAGGTTTAGTGGTCAGTAGAAGTTGGGTTTAGTGGTCAGTAGAAGTTAGGTTTAGTGGTCAGTAGAAGTTAGGTTTAGTGGTCAGTAGTTAGGTTTAGTGGTCAGTAGAAGTTAGGTTTAGTGGTCAGTAGAAGTTAGGTTTAGTGGTCAGTAGTTAGGTTTAGTGGTCAGTAGTTAGGTTTAGTGGTCAGTAGAGGTTAGGTTTAGTGGTCAGTAGAAGTTAGGTTTAGTGGTCAGTAGTTAGGTTTAGTGGTCAGTAGTTAGGTTTAGTGGTCAGTAGTTAGGTTTAGTGGTCAGTAGAGGTTAGGTTTAGTGGTCAGTAGAAGTTAGGTTTAGTGGTCAGTAGTTAGGTTTAGTGGTCAGTAGTTAGGTTTAGTGGTCAGTAGTTAGGTTTAGTGGTCAGTAGAAGTTAGGTTTAGTGGTCAGTAGAAGTTAGGTTTAGTGGTCAGTAGTAGTTAGGTTTAGTGGTCAGTAGAAGTTAGGTTTAGTGGTCAGTAGTTAGGTTCAGTGGTCAGTAGAAGTTAGGTTTAGTGGTCAGTAGAAGTTAGGTTTAGTGGTCAGTAGTTAGGTTTAGTGGTCAGTAGTTAGGTTTAGTGGTCAGTAGAAGTTAGGTTTAGTGGTCAGTAGTTAGGTTTAGTGGTCAGTAGTTAGGTTTAGTGGTCAGTAGTAGTTAGGTTTAGTGGTCAGTAGAAGTTAGGTTTAGTGGTCAGTAGAAGTTAGGTTTAGTGGTCAGTAGTAGTTAGGTTTAGTGGTCAGTAGTAGTTAGGTTTAGTGGTCAGTAGTAGTTAGGTTCAGTGGTCAGTAGTAGTTAGGTTTAGTGGTCAGTAGTAGTTAGGTTTAGTGGTCAGTAGTTAGGTTTAGTGGTCAGTAGAAGTTAGGTTTAGTGGTCAGTAGTTAGGTTCAGTGGTCAGTAGTTAGGTTTAGTGGTCAGTAGTAATTAGGTTCAGTGGTCAGTAGAAGTTAGGTTTAGTGGTCTGTAGTTAGGTTTAGTGGTCAGTAGTAGTTAGGTTCAGTGGTCAGTAGTAGTTAGGTTTAGTGGTCAGTAGTTAGGTTTAGTGGTCAGTAGAAGTTAGGTTTAGTGGTCAGTAGTTAGGTTTAGTGGTCAGTAGTAGTTAGGTTTAGTGGTCAGTAGTAGTTGGGTTTAGTGGTCAGTAGAAGTTAGGTTTAGTGGTCAGTAATTAGGTTTAGTGGTCAGTAGAAGTTAGGTTTAGTGGTCAGTAGTAGTTAGGTTTAGTGGTCAGTAGTTAGGTTTAGTGGTCAGTAAAAGTTAGGTTTAGTGGTCAGTAGTTAGGTTTAGTGGTCAGTAGAAGTTAGGTTTAGTGGTCAGTAGAAGTTAGGTTTAGTGGTCAGTAGAAGTTAGGTTTAGTGGTCAGTAGTTAGGTTTAGTGGTCAGTAGTAGTTAGGTTTAGTGGTCAGTAGAAGTTAGGTTTAGTGGTCAGTAGTAGTTAGGTTTAGTGGTCAGTAGAAGTTGGGTTTAGTGGTCAGTAGAAGTTAGGTTTAGTGGTCAGTACTTAGGTTTAGTGGTCAGTAGTAGTTAGGTTTAGTGGTCAGTAGTAGTTAGGTTTAGTGGTCAGTAGTAGTTAGGTTTAGTGGTCAGTAGAAGTTAGGTTTAGTGGTCAGTAGTTAGGTTTAGTGGTCAGTAGTTAGGTTTAGTGGTCAGTAGTAGTTAGGTTTAGTGGTCAGTAGAAGTTAGGTTTAGTGGTCAATAGTTAGGTTTAGTGGTCAGTAGAAGTTGGGTTTAGTGGTCAGTAGTAGTTAGGTTTAGTGGTCAGTAGTAGTTAGGTTTAGTGGTCAGTAGTAGTTAGGTTTAGTGGTCAGTAGTTAGGTTTAGTGGTCAGTAGTTAGGTTTAGTGGTCAGTAGTTAGGTTTAGTGGTCAGTAGTTAGGTTTAGTGGTCAGTAGTAGTTAGGTTTAGTGGTCAGTAGTTAGGTTTAGTGGTCAGTAGAAGTTAGGTTTAGTGGTCAGTAGTAGTTAGGTTCAGTGGTCAGTAGTAGTTAGGTTTAGTGGTCAGTAGTTAGGTTTAGTGGTCAGTAGAAGTTAGGTTTAGTGGTCAGTAGAAGTTAGGTTCAGTGGTCAGTAGAAGTTAGGTTTAGTGGTCAGTAGTAGTTAGGTTTAGTGGTCAGTAGAAGTTAGGTTCAGTGGTCAGTAGTTAGGTTTAGTGGTCAGTAGTAGTTAGGTTTAGTGGTCAGTAGTAGTTAGGTTTAGTGGTCAGTAGTTAGGTTTAGTGGTCAGTAGAAGTTAGGTTTAGTGGTCAGTAGTTAGGTTTAGTGGTCAGTAGAAGTTAGGTTTAGTGGTCAGTAGAAGTTAGGTTCAGTGGTCAGTAGTAGTTAGGTTTAGTGGTCAGTAGAAGTTAGGTTTAGTGGTCAGTAGTTAGGTTTAGTGGTCAGTAGAAGTTAGGTTTAGTGGTCAGTAGAAGTTAGGTTTAGTGGTCAGTAGTAGTTAGGTTTAGTGGTCAGTAGAAGTTAGGTTCAGTGGTCAGTAGTAGTTAGGTTTAGTGGTCAGTAGTAGTTAGGTTTAGTGGTCAGTAGAATTTAGGTTTAGTGGTCAGTAGAAGTTAGGTTTAGTGGTCAGTAGTAATTAGGTTTAGTGGTCAGTAGTTAGGTTTAGTGGTCAGTAGGAGTTAGGTTTAGTGGTCAGTAGAAGTTAGGTTTAGTGGTCAGTAGTAGTTAGGTTTAGTGATCAGTAGTAGTTAGGTTTAGTGGTCGGTAGAAGTTAGGTTCAGTGGTCAGTAGTAGTTAGGTTTAGTGGTCAGTATTTAGGTTTAGTGGTCAGTAGTTAGGTTTAGTGGTCAGTAGAAGTTAGGTTTAGTGGTCAGTAGTAGTTAGGTTTAGTGGTCAGTAGAAGTTAGGTTTAGTGGTCAGTAGTAGTTAGGTTCAGTGGTCAGTAGTAGTTAGGTTTAGTGGTCAGTATTTAGGTTTAGTGGTCAGTAGTTAGGTTTAGTGGTCAGTAGAAGTTAGGTTTAGTGGTCAGTAGAAGTTGGGTTTAGTGGTCAGTAGAAGTTAGGTTTAGTGGTCAGTAGAAGTTAGGTTTAGTGGTCAGTAGTTAGGTTTAGTGGTCAGTAGAAGTTAGGTTTAGTGGTCAGTAGAAGTTAGGTTTAGTGGTCAGTAGTTAGGTTTAGTGGTCAGTAGTTAGGTTTAGTGGTCAGTAGTTAGGTTTAGTGGTCAGTAGAGGTTAGGTTTAGTGGTCAGTAGAAGTTAGGTTTAGTGGTCAGTAGTTAGGTTTAGTGGTCAGTAGTTAGGTTTAGTGGTCAGTAGTTAGGTTTAGTGGTCAGTAGAGGTTAGGTTTAGTGGTCAGTAGAAGTTAGGTTTAGTGGTCAGTAGTTAGGTTTAGTGGTCAGTAGTTAGGTTTAGTGGTCAGTAGTTAGGTTTAGTGGTCAGTAGAAGTTAGGTTTAGTGGTCAGTAGAAGTTAGGTTTAGTGGTCAGTAGTAGTTAGGTTTAGTGGTCAGTAGAAGTTAGGTTTAGTGGTCAGTAGTTAGGTTCAGTGGTCAGTAGAAGTTAGGTTTAGTGGTCAGTAGAAGTTAGGTTTAGTGGTCAGTAGTTAGGTTTAGTGGTCAGTAGTTAGGTTTAGTGGTCAGTAGAAGTTAGGTTTAGTGGTCAGTAGTTAGGTTTAGTGGTCAGTAGTTAGGTTTAGTGGTCAGTAGTAGTTAGGTTTAGTGGTCAGTAGAAGTTAGGTTTAGTGGTCAGTAGAAGTTAGGTTTAGTGGTCAGTAGTAGTTAGGTTTAGTGGTCAGTAGTAGTTAGGTTTAGTGGTCAGTAGTAGTTAGGTTCAGTGGTCAGTAGTAGTTAGGTTTAGTGGTCAGTAGTAGTTAGGTTTAGTGGTCAGTAGTTAGGTTTAGTGGTCAGTAGAAGTTAGGTTTAGTGGTCAGTAGTTAGGTTCAGTGGTCAGTAGTTAGGTTTAGTGGTCAGTAGTAATTAGGTTCAGTGGTCAGTAGAAGTTAGGTTTAGTGGTCTGTAGTTAGGTTTAGTGGTCAGTAGTAGTTAGGTTCAGTGGTCAGTAGTAGTTAGGTTTAGTGGTCAGTAGTTAGGTTTAGTGGTCAGTAGAAGTTAGGTTTAGTGGTCAGTAGTTAGGTTTAGTGGTCAGTAGTAGTTAGGTTTAGTGGTCAGTAGTAGTTGGGTTTAGTGGTCAGTAGAAGTTAGGTTTAGTGGTCAGTAATTAGGTTTAGTGGTCAGTAGAAGTTAGGTTTAGTGGTCAGTAGTAGTTAGGTTTAGTGGTCAGTAGTTAGGTTTAGTGGTCAGTAAAAGTTAGGTTTAGTGGTCAGTAGTTAGGTTTAGTGGTCAGTAGAAGTTAGGTTTAGTGGTCAGTAGAAGTTAGGTTTAGTGGTCAGTAGAAGTTAGGTTTAGTGGTCAGTAGTTAGGTTTAGTGGTCAGTAGTTAGGTTCAGTGGTCAGTAGAAGTTAGGTTTAGTGGTCAGTAGAAGTTAGGTTTAGTGGTCAGTAGTTAGGTTTAGTGGTCAGTAGTTAGGTTTAGTGGTCAGTAGAAGTTAGGTTTAGTGGTCAGTAGTTAGGTTTAGTGGTCAGTAGTTAGGTTTAGTGGTCAGTAGTAGTTAGGTTTAGTGGTCAGTAGTAGTTAGGTTTAGTGGTCAGTAGTTAGGTTTAGTGGTCAGTAGAAGTTAGGTTTAGTGGTCAGTAGAAGTTAGGTTTAGTGGTCAGTAGTAGTTAGGTTTAGTGGTCAGTAGTAGTTAGGTTTAGTGGTCAGTAGTAGTTAGGTTCAGTGGTCAGTAGTAGTTAGGTTTAGTGGTCAGTAGTAGTTAGGTTTAGTGGTCAGTAGTTAGGTTTAGTGGTCAGTAGAAGTTAGGTTTAGTGGTCAGTAGTTAGGTTCAGTGGTCAGTAGTTAGGTTTAGTGGTCAGTAGTAATTAGGTTCAGTGGTCAGTAGAAGTTAGGTTTAGTGGTCTGTAGTTAGGTTTAGTGGTCAGTAGTAGTTAGGTTCAGTGGTCAGTAGTAGTTAGGTTTAGTGGTCAGTAGTTAGGTTTAGTGGTCAGTAGAAGTTAGGTTTAGTGGTCAGTAGTTAGGTTTAGTGGTCAGTAGTAGTTAGGTTTAGTGGTCAGTAGTAGTTGGGTTTAGTGGTCAGTAGAAGTTAGGTTTAGTGGTCAGTAATTAGGTTTAGTGGTCAGTAGAAGTTAGGTTTAGTGGTCAGTAGTAGTTAGGTTTAGTGGTCAGTAGTTAGGTTTAGTGGTCAGTAAAAGTTAGGTTTAGTGGTCAGTAGTTAGGTTTAGTGGTCAGTAGAAGTTAGGTTTAGTGGTCAGTAGAAGTTAGGTTTAGTGGTCAGTAGAAGTTAGGTTTAGTGGTCAGTAGTTAGGTTTAGTGGTCAGTAGTTAGGTTTAGTGGTCAGTAGTTAGGTTTAGTGGTCAGTAGTTAGGTTTAGTGGTCAGTAGAAGTTAGGTTTAGTGGTCAGTAGTAGTTAGGTTTAGTGGTCAGTAGAAGTTAGGTTTAGTGGTCAGTAGTAGTTAGGTTCAGTGGTCAGTAGTAGTTAGGTTTAGTGGTCAGTAGTAGTTAGGTTTAGTGGTCAGTAGTAGTTGGGTTTAGTGGTCAGTAGAAGTTAGGTTTAGTGGTCAGTAGTTAGGTTTAGTGGTCAGTAGAAGTTAGGTTTAGTGGTCAGTAGTAGTTAGGTTTAGTGGTCAGTAGTAGTTAGGTTTAGTGGTCAGTAGAAGTTAGGTTTAGTGGTCAGTAGTTAGGTTTAGTGGTCAGTAGAAGTTAGGTTTAGTGGTCAGTAGTTAGGTTTAGTGGTCAGTAGTAGTTAGGTTCAGTGGTCAGTAGTAGTTAGGTTCAGTGGTCAGTAGTAGTTAGGTTTACTGGTCAGTAGAAGTTAGGTTTAGTGGTCAGTAGTAGTTAGGTTTAGTGGTCAGTAGAAGTTAGGTTTAGTGGTCAGTAGTTAGGTTCAGTGGTCAGTAGAAGTTAGGTTTAGTGGTCAGTAGAAGTTAGGTTTAGTGGTCAGTAGTTAGGTTTAGTGGTCAGTAGTTAGGTTTAGTGGTCAGTAGAAGTTAGGTTTAGTGGTCAGTAGTTAGGTTTAGTGGTCAGTAGTTAGGTTTAGTGGTCAGTAGTAGTTAGGTTTAGTGGTCAGTAGAAGTTAGGTTTAGTGGTCAGTAGAAGTTAGGTTTAGTGGTCAGTAGTAGTTAGGTTTAGTGGTCAGTAGTAGTTAGGTTTAGTGGTCAGTAGTAGTTAGGTTCAGTGGTCAGTAGTAGTTAGGTTTAGTGGTCAGTAGTAGTTAGGTTTAGTGGTCAGTAGTTAGGTTTAGTGGTCAGTAGAAGTTAGGTTTAGTGGTCAGTAGTTAGGTTCAGTGGTCAGTAGTTAGGTTTAGTGGTCAGTAGTAATTAGGTTCAGTGGTCAGTAGAAGTTAGGTTTAGTGGTCTGTAGTTAGGTTTAGTGGTCAGTAGTAGTTAGGTTCAGTGGTCAGTAGTAGTTAGGTTTAGTGGTCAGTAGTTAGGTTTAGTGGTCAGTAGAAGTTAGGTTTAGTGGTCAGTAGTTAGGTTTAGTGGTCAGTAGTAGTTAGGTTTAGTGGTCAGTAGTAGTTGGGTTTAGTGGTCAGTAGAAGTTAGGTTTAGTGGTCAGTAATTAGGTTTAGTGGTCAGTAGAAGTTAGGTTTAGTGGTCAGTAGTAGTTAGGTTTAGTGGTCAGTAGTTAGGTTTAGTGGTCAGTAAAAGTTAGGTTTAGTGGTCAGTAGTTAGGTTTAGTGGTCAGTAGAAGTTAGGTTTAGTGGTCAGTAGAAGTTAGGTTTAGTGGTCAGTAGAAGTTAGGTTTAGTGGTCAGTAGTTAGGTTTAGTGGTCAGTAGTTAGGTTCAGTGGTCAGTAGAAGTTAGGTTTAGTGGTCAGTAGAAGTTAGGTTTAGTGGTCAGTAGTTAGGTTTAGTGGTCAGTAGTTAGGTTTAGTGGTCAGTAGAAGTTAGGTTTAGTGGTCAGTAGTTAGGTTTAGTGGTCAGTAGTTAGGTTTAGTGGTCAGTAGTAGTTAGGTTTAGTGGTCAGTAGTAGTTAGGTTTAGTGGTCAGTAGTTAGGTTTAGTGGTCAGTAGAAGTTAGGTTTAGTGGTCAGTAGAAGTTAGGTTTAGTGGTCAGTAGTAGTTAGGTTTAGTGGTCAGTAGTAGTTAGGTTTAGTGGTCAGTAGTAGTTAGGTTCAGTGGTCAGTAGTAGTTAGGTTTAGTGGTCAGTAGTAGTTAGGTTTAGTGGTCAGTAGTTAGGTTTAGTGGTCAGTAGAAGTTAGGTTTAGTGGTCAGTAGTTAGGTTCAGTGGTCAGTAGTTAGGTTTAGTGGTCAGTAGTAATTAGGTTCAGTGGTCAGTAGAAGTTAGGTTTAGTGGTCTGTAGTTAGGTTTAGTGGTCAGTAGTAGTTAGGTTCAGTGGTCAGTAGTAGTTAGGTTTAGTGGTCAGTAGTTAGGTTTAGTGGTCAGTAGAAGTTAGGTTTAGTGGTCAGTAGTTAGGTTTAGTGGTCAGTAGTAGTTAGGTTTAGTGGTCAGTAGTAGTTGGGTTTAGTGGTCAGTAGAAGTTAGGTTTAGTGGTCAGTAATTAGGTTTAGTGGTCAGTAGAAGTTAGGTTTAGTGGTCAGTAGTAGTTAGGTTTAGTGGTCAGTAGTTAGGTTTAGTGGTCAGTAAAAGTTAGGTTTAGTGGTCAGTAGTTAGGTTTAGTGGTCAGTAGAAGTTAGGTTTAGTGGTCAGTAGAAGTTAGGTTTAGTGGTCAGTAGAAGTTAGGTTTAGTGGTCAGTAGAAGTTAGGTTTAGTGGTCAGTAGTTAGGTTTAGTGGTCAGTAGTTAGGTTTAGTGGTCAGTAGTTAGGTTTAGTGGTCAGTAGTTAGGTTTAGTGGTCAGTAGAAGTTAGGTTTAGTGGTCAGTAGTAGTTAGGTTTAGTGGTCAGTAGAAGTTAGGTTTAGTGGTCAGTAGTAGTTAGGTTCAGTGGTCAGTAGTAGTTAGGTTTAGTGGTCAGTAGTAGTTAGGTTTAGTGGTCAGTAGTAGTTGGGTTTAGTGGTCAGTAGAAGTTAGGTTTAGTGGTCAGTAGTTAGGTTTAGTGGTCAGTAGAAGTTAGGTTTAGTGGTCAGTAGTAGTTAGGTTTAGTGGTCAGTAGTAGTTAGGTTTAGTGGTCAGTAGAAGTTAGGTTTAGTGGTCAGTAGTTAGGTTTAGTGGTCAGTAGAAGTTAGGTTTAGTGGTCAGTAGTTAGGTTTAGTGGTCAGTAGTAGTTAGGTTCAGTGGTCAGTAGTAGTTAGGTTCAGTGGTCAGTAGTAGTTAGGTTTACTGGTCAGTAGAAGTTAGGTTTAGTGGTCAGTAGTAGTTAGGTTCAGTGGTCAGTAGAAGTTAGGTTCAGTGGTCAGTAGAAGTTAGGTTTAGTGGTCAGTAGTTAGGTTTGGTGGTCAGTAGAAGTTAGGTTTAGTGGTCAGTAGAAGTTAGGTTTAGTGGTCAGTAGAAGTTAGGTTTAGTGGTCAGTAGTTAGGTTTAGTGGTCAGTAGTTAGGTTTAGTGGTCAGTAGTTAGGTTTAGTGGTCAGTAGAAGTTAGGTTTAGTGGTCAGTAGTTAGGTTTAGTGGTCAGTAGAAGTTAGGTTCAGTGGTCAGTAGAAGTTAGGTTTAGTGGTCAGTAGAGGTTAGGTTTAGTGGTCAGTAGTTAGGTTCAGTGGTCAGTAGAAGTTAGGTTCAGTGGTCAGTAGAAGTTAGGTTCAGTGGTCAGTAGAAGTTAGGTTCAGTGGTCAGTAAAGGTTAGGTTCAGTGGTCAGTAGTAGTTAGGTTCAGTGGTCAGTAGAAGTTAGGTTTAGTGGTCAGTAGTTAGGTTTAGTGGTCAGTAGTTAGGTTTAGTGGTCAGTAGAAGTTAGGTTTAGTGGTCAGTAGTTAGGTTTAGTGGTCAGTAGTAGTTAGGTTCAGTGGTCAGTAGAAGTTAGGTTTAGTGGTCAGTAGTAGTTAGGTTTAGTGGTCAGTAGAAGTTAGGTTTAGTGGTCAGTAGGTAGGTTCAGTGGTCAGTAGAAGTTAGGTTTAGTGGTCAGTAGAAGTTAGGTTTAGTGGTCAGTAGTAGTTAGGTTTAGTGGTCAGTAGAAGTTAGGTTTAGTGGTCAGTAGTAGTTAGGTTTAGTGGTCAGTAGTAGTTAGGTTTAGTGGTCAGTAGTTAGGTTTAGTGGTCAGTAGTAGTTAGGTTTAGTGGTCAGTAGAAGTTAGGTTTAGTGGTCAGTAGGTAGGTTTAGTGGTCAGTAGAAGTTAGGTTTAGTGGTCAGTCGTTCAGAAGGGTTTGAAGAGGGAGGGGTTGGTCAGTGATTAGGGATACACTGAAACCGGTATGGGATATTGGGTTGATTGACACCGCGTTAAAATAGGGTATTAATATCTCAACCCCCCCCCCGCCCTTACCGTTCACTCAAAAGTCAGCAGAGCCAGAGAGGTGTCAGTACATCCTAGGGCTGCGAGGTACGTATACCCAAAATGAAGGTACCATCATGGATCCATGTAGTGCTGTGAGGTATACCCAATATGAAGGTATACCATTTATGGATCCATGCAATGGCATGGATTTTTACTATTCCGTCGTCCACAACATATACAAATATACACTATATTTTAAAGTTAATAAAAATTGGGGGGGCAGGTGGCGCACGGAGATTACGTTCGTCACCAACACCGGGAGACACTAGGATTCGCCTGTTCGAATCCAGCTCCCGGCGTTGCTATCAGCTTGGCTGTCCTCTCACGCTGATACAATTGGCTGTATCAGGGGGTGGGAAGCTGAAGGGTGGGTCCTGGGCGTTGTGTACAGCGACCCCTACAGTTCGGTCGGGGCGCCTGCTCAGCGAGGGTTGGATCTGAGGAGAGATAGTGTGGCCTCCCACACGCTACACTCTCCCCGGTGAGAACCTGCGCGGCCAGGTTGGCCTGCCCCAGGCTGCACATGCGTCGGAGGAAAGCATGTGACAGTCTCCCGGACCAACAGTAGGGGAAAGTACGCAACAACCAGGAAGGGTGGGATGGGAGAAAAATCGGGAAAAAAGGAGGGGAAGAAAGATATAAAAAAAAAATAAAAAGAAATAATAAAAATAATTGTTCATTGCATTAAAAAAAAAGAATTAGACCATTTTGAATGAAATAGCGCCATGACAATTGGATTACAAGATAATGACATAAAATAAAAGAAAACGATAAATAACATCAAGTACTGTTCTATCGTCAGAACTATGAAAGATATTGTGATGAAGATATTTTAGCCCCGATATCAGTAGTGATTAGAAATGGATGGGGGAGAGAGGAAGAGAAGGGAGGATGAGAACACAGTAGGAGAGAGATGGAGAGAAGGGATGATGAAAACACAGAAGAGGGAGAGAGAGATGGAGAGAAGGGAGAGAGATGGAGAGAAGGGAGAGAGATGGAGAGAAGGGAGGATGAAAACGCAGAAGAGGGAGAGAGGGAGAGAAGGGAGAGAGATGGGGAGAAGGGGGGATGAAACCACAGAAGAGGGAGAGAGATGGAGAGAAGAGAGGATGAAAACACAGAAGAGGGAAAGAGGGAGAAAGGGGAGGATGAAAACACAGAAGAGGGAGAGAGGGAGAGAAGGGAGGATGAAAACACAGAGGGAGAGAGATATAGATAAGGGAGGATGAGAACACAGAAGAGGGAGAGAAGGGAGGATGAAAACACAGAAGAAGGAGAGAGATGGAGAGAAGGGAGGATGAAAACACAGAAGAGGGAGAGAGAGGGAGTGAAGGGAGGATGAAAACGCAGAAGAGGGAGAGAGGGAGACAAGGGAGAGAGATGGGGAGAAGGGAGGATGAAAACACAGAAGAGGGAGAGAGATGGAGAGAAGAGAGGATGAAAACACAGAAGAGGGAAAGAGGGAGAAAGGGGAGGATGAAAACACAGAAGAGGGAGAGAGGGAGAGAAGGGAGGATGAAAACACAGAAGAGGGAGAGAGATAGAGATAAGGGAGGATGAGAACACAGAAGAGGGAGAGAGAAGGAGAGAAGGGAGAATGAAAACACAGAAGAGGGAGAGAGATGGAGAGAAGGGAGAGAGATAGAGAGAAGGGGAAGATGAAAACACAGAAGAAGGAGAGAGCTGGAGAGAAGGGAGGATGAAAACACAGAAGAGGGAGAGAGAGGGAGTGAAGGGAGGATGAAAACACAGAAGAGGGAGAGAGATGGAGAGAAGCGCTCCCGTGACAGCCTCTCCCCTCGTTCTCCCTCCCGTGACAGCCTCTCCCCTCGTTCTCCCTCCCGTGACAGCCTCTCCCCTCGTTCTCCCTCCCGTGACAGCCTCTCCCCTCGTTCTCCCTCCCGTGACAGCACTCTCCCCTCGGTCTCCCTCCCTCTCATCGCTCTCCTCGTGTGGTCAGAGGAGTGATGAGAGGGAGGTGTGGTCAGAGAGGGAGGTGTGGTCAGAGGAGTGATGAGAGGGAGGTGTGGTCAGAGAGGGAGGTGTGGTCAGAGAGGGAGGTGTGGTCAGAGGAGTGATGAGAGGGAGGTGTGGTCAGAGAGGGAGGTGTGGTCAGAGAGGGAGGTGTGGTCAGAGAGGGAGGGGTGGTCAGAGAGCTACGGTCAGAGGAGCGATGAAAGGGAGATGATGAATAAGGAGGCGTCGGAGACGTGCAGGAAGGAACCTCCTCAGAAGGAACTCTGAGGAGAGACGGGGGACAGAGGGGAACAGAGAGGAACAGAGGGACTCAGGATGAATCAGGGAGATGAGGAACAGATATTATTTGAACTAGCATCACAGTAACGTCCACATGAGTCAGAGGGAATTCATACGACCGTTCAAGTAGGTTCTCAAGTTCTGTCAATACACAGTGTGTCAGTGGGCGGGGGGGAGAGAGAGAGAGAGAGAGAGAGAGAGAGAGAGAGAGAGAGAGAGAGAGAGAGAGAGAGAGAGAGAGAGAGAGAGAGAGAGAGAGAGAGAGAGAGAGAGAGAGAGAGAGAGAGAGAGAGAGAGAGAGAGAGAGAGGGGGAGAGAGAGAGGGGGAGAGAGATGGAAAGAGAGAGAGAGAGAGAAGAGAGAGATAGAAAGAGAATGAGAGATAGAAAGAAAGAGAGAGAATTATGAAGAGATAGAAAGAGATAGAGAGAGAATGAGAGATGGAAAGAGAGATAATTATGAAGAGAGATAGAAGGAGAGAGAGAGAGATGGAAAGAGAGAAAGAGAGAGAGAGAGAGAGAGAGAGAGAGAGAGAGAGAGAGAGAGAGAGAGAGAGAGAGAGAGAGTTGTAGTGAATACGCAGAGCCACATACTCAGTCAATATATCCCCATATCTCGGGGGGGAAAGGAGTAGCTTATACATCAATAATACTGAAAGACCTATAGTCGCAACCTTCATCCAGGCACGGTCAGCACTTTTCCTGAATAAGAGCCGTATTAAGACAAGTATAGTCACAGCATTTCCTCAGCATTGGCCACAGTAGACGTGACACTTTCACGGCGGACATACAGACTCACGCCACCTCCGTCTCTGGGCCCGAAAAGGGCCGTCTCGGAGGTCACACTTGGCATCACGTACCCCAGCCGAACCGGCCGCGCACCTTCTCCTTCTCCATCTTCTTCCGTCCGTGGTGCTGATTGGCCTGGGCCTCGCGCTCCGCGAACTTGGACGCAAACGACCTGTTGACCTTGACCGGCGGGGGGGGCGTGGCCGTCGTCTCCGTGGTGACCACGTGACCCAGCTCCTCCGACAGGTTGAAGACCCCCGTCGTCGTGGAGGAGGCGTCCGTGGCGACCTCCACCTCGCCCTCCTCCCCCTTCTCCTCCACGGGGAGGGAGAGGGACTCCGGGCGGGGCGGGAAGGCCGAGGTGGCTGGCTCTTTCCACTGGACTGTACCATTCGTTTCCTGGGGGTGAGATCCTGCAGAGAGTGACAAAACAAAGCAGGAATCAAAACATCTCGTTGTTAACCCTTTCACTGCCACACGACAAAGGGTTAACCCTTTCACTACCACACTACAGAAGGTTAACCCTTTCACTACCACACTACAGAAGGTTAACCCTGTCACTACCACTACAGACGGTTAACCCTGTCACTACCACACTACAGAAGGTTAACCCTGTCACTACCACACTACAGACGGTTAACCCTGTCACTACCACACTACAGAAGGTTAACCTTTCACTGCCACACTACCAAATGGTTTACCCTTTCACTGCGACAATACAGAAGGTTAACCCTTTACTATCACACTACAACCGTCTGTAGTGTGATAGTAAAGGGTTAACCTTCTGTAGTGTGGCAGTGAAAGGGTTAATTAATACACAAGTCGTTATTGAAGAAGATTACTAAGGAATCCTTTGTTTCAGTCTCTTGTCCCTCCACTGAAGCGCGGGCTAACGGCCTCATTCATTATACATCATAGTTACTGTTTTTCTTTTGCTCGCCAGCTTTGTGACTTTCTTACAGAGCCGCCCAACTCATTCCATTTTAATTCATTCCGGACCTGACCTGAGGAGGATCCTAGTTGTGGATTAAACATCGTCCTGCTAGAAACAAGCTCTAGCTGCCAACGTGAAGACAGTATGTTTTATAGCAACACTACTCTATCACCAACATCTAAGAAGGGAGATCCCCCCTTGAACGGCCCTTCTAAGGTTTCTCCCCTCCACATTGCCTGTGGTGCTTTTTTTTCTTCCTATTGCTATGTTTTTAGTGAGTTGTTCCTCCACGTGGGATATGTCTGGGAGTGTTGCATTAATTTATTTTACATTTTATTTTGGATTTCATGGTGTTTGTTGTTTTGTTCCTGATGTATTGTGATGTTTCTTCATGACTTGTTTAAAGAAGACGTGTCCGGCCCATGGGGACATATGTGTTGTCGGGCCTTACAAATAAATTTGATTTGATCTTCGCTCTTCGATTGAATTAATTCGCATAGGATGGACGTAAGAGAAGAATGAACTAGCAGGGACTATATAGGCTGCTTACAGCAGCTGTCCCTTTGTCTCTGGATGAGACAAAGCAAGAGAATGAGATGTGGGCTACTACTACTATTTGCTTTGAAAGCTTCCTTTAGTACAATGTGGCATAGCCATAGTGCACATTAGAGCCACTTTGAGTGTGGTTCGTGTTTCATGAAATGCCTTGGGGTAGTGTGTGCGTGTGTGTGTGCGTGCGCTTGGGCTTTGATTGAATTGATTGATTGAAATCTTTATTAACATATTGCAGAATGGGTACATACAGTATACGGCTCAATACACACAATTGTAAGGGGATGCAGACCAGAGAAAGACTTTCATCTTGTTTACATCAGGGTCCTGCATTTTCAATTCATAATGACATTTATGACATACATGACATACAGATTAACAGTACTGCTACATCCAGAGATTTATGACATACAAGATATACAAATATACTGTTTATTTACAGAGTTTATAAAAGAGAGTATATACATTTGAGGGGGAAGAAACTGTACATTGGAGGGGGTTGGTTGATTTATGTAGTAGGCCTTTACTGGTATTGCAATTACATACATGTTATCAGTTACATCAGGTATACATATTAAGCTATTATAGCTGTGGCACTCTAAAGGCTTGCTTGACACAGTAAAATGGAGTATTTCGGTGATGTGAGTCCACCTAGACGAGCCGTTCGATGGACGCACGGGAAAACCGATAGTGACAATATTAACATGACGCTGATGATGGATGTATCGAACACATCTTACAGTAGCCTCGTCTGCCCGGCCACTGGGCTACAATACACCAGCCTGGGCTTATTGTTGTTGTCATTGCTGTAAAATAGCCTACACAATTCACTTACCTGTAGTTTTCTTTAGTTATGCTTGTACACTCGGCTTTTCTTCATCAGATGTTTTATCGTAAAAAGACATAAAATATAGTCCAGGAACGAACCAGGAGGATGGCTAACTCTGGCTCCACGGCACCCATTGTGTTGACCAGCCGCAGCATCTGTTCACTCCTGCCGCTCTCTCTCTGCTTTATTCCCAGGAAACAAAAGATAGCCCCCAGTTCACGTTTAGATGTCTGCAAATCCTTCAACGAAGGGCCGGAGAAAATGACAACAAAAAAAAACAGTTGATTTTAAATGATTATGGCCGCGGCGTGTGTTCTACATGGTTTAGTCTCTGAATGATGTGTGAAATGGTGGCAATGCGAAAGCCGACAGCGCGGAGACTCATGAATGAGCTGCGCAGGTGTTGGAGCGACTGTGGCGGAGAGGAGGACGCTGCTGTCATCATCATCATCATCACCCCGATCACTCCTGCTGTCATCATCAACCCGATCACTCACTAACCCTAACCCTAACCCTGCTCACAGAGGCTATTCATGTCCACAACCGCGGACAGTAACGTTTTACTTTACTTGCTTTTTGACACGCAGCACAGCACATGGTCAAGAAATGGGGAAATGTAAAGGCCTACTATACTGCTGTTTATTAGGCTGGATTGGCTTTATGAAATAAGACGAGGTGTTTGCAAAATGACAATGCAATAACATTAAGGATCATGCGAGTATACGAATTGTGGATCTCTGAAAATAAATAGCTTCCTTTTAACGTGCAGATTTAGCCTATTGTGCTATTTATATTTATTTTATTTATGTTACACTGGTGGACTGGTCGGGAATATCTAGGCCCTCTGAAGCCTACTTAAATGGTATTAAATTGGCAAAGTCTATTAGACTAATGAAAAGATGTCCAGATATCGCATGTAACCGATCCGCGTGCCTCAATCATACTGTATGTCATGTTGTTTGTCCCGATGCCATACATGTCATGATGTTTGTTGTGTATGTCATGAATGTCACTATGAATTGAAAATGAGGGACCCTGAATGAATGAATGATGAATGAATGAATGAATGAATGAAAACTTTATTTAACAGATTGCAGAATGGGTACAGTACAGTACAGCTCAATACACACAATTGTTAAGGGGATGCAGACCAGAGAAAGACGTTTGTCTTGTTTACATCAGGGTCCCCCATTTTCAATTCATAGTGACATTTATGACATACACAACATATATGACATCATGACATTTATGGCATAGGGTCATACATGATAACATGACATACAGGTATATACTGTTTTACATCTGTGACATATACGATAAATTGATGTATGAAATTGATGTAAACAAGACAAACGTCTTTCTCTGGTCTGCATCCCCTTAACAATTGTGTGTATTGAGCCATACTGTATTGTACCCATTCTGCAATCTGTTAAATAACGTTTTCATTCATTCATTCATTAATTCACCTACTTAGGTCCGTCCTTGGCCTATTATTTGACTTTGTTGCGCCTAAAGACTAGAGCTGGTATTCACACGCCGGCCTCTAGGTGGCAGTGCAGCCCGTTCACTTATCACGCCACCAATGAAATCACGCGAGACACAAAACATCCTCCTTTTTCAAGATGTCGGTGTACGGGCCAGTGGTGAAGATTCACCCGGTGGTGCTCGCCTCTATCGGCGACTCCTACGAGCGGAGAAATGAAGGGGCAAGTCGTGTGATTGGAACATTGCTGGGTAAATATAGTCCCCCCCTTAGTTTATCTACCGGCCAGAGGGTTACCCGCTGCCAGGAGAGGGTGGCGAGGCTCGGGCTAGCGACGTTAGCTCGTCCACGCATGCTGCCCAGTCATTTCAGTACAATGCTAATGCTAAGCTAATGTTAGCCAGCGAACACTGCGATTGATTGATTGAAAAGTTTATTAACAGATTGCAGAATGGGTACAGTACAGTACAGCTCAATACATACAACTGTTAAGAGGATGCAGACCTGAGAAAGACTTTCGTCTTGTTTCCATCAGGGTCCCCCATTTTCAATACATACATTATTGAGCCGTACTGTATTGTACCCATTCTGCAATCTGTTAAATAAAGTTTTCATTCATTCATTCATCATATGACACACACGACATACAGATACAGTACTGCTACATCTATACATTTATGACATACCAGATTTTCAAATACAGTACTGTTTGTGATACTAAAAAAATCCAGAAAAAGAGTGTATATACATTTGACATAGAAACTGTGCATTGGGGGAGGTGGGGTGGGGCTGTACATTGGAGGTATGGGGGGGGGGGGGGCACTGTACATTGGAATACTGACATACATTTGACATAGAAACTGTACATTGGAGGAGGTTGGGTAGGTGGGGTGGGGCTGTACATTGGAATAATGACAAAGCCATGCTTGGTCTTTATTGTACAACTGGGTTAGGACATTTGTAGGGGCCAGTTTTGAATTGCAGTCTCCCGTTGGTGTTCTTTGAGAGTGTTTTTGAAGGTGGGTAGTGATTCACATTCCTTTACAGCTTTGGGTAGGGCGTTCCACATTGTTGTGGCATAATTGCGAAACGTGTTTAGTCCCTTGTTTGAGCCGAATCTGGGTTTTACATGATTTGTGGAGCTCCCTCTGGTGTTGTGATCGTGGTATTCACTGACCTTTGGGAAGTATTTTGACATGTACATGGGTACCTTGGTTGTGTAGTGTATCTTGTAGACCAGGCCCATTGCAAGTTGCTGTACTCTGTCGTCTACTCTAAGCCATCCTAGGTTGTCAAAGTGGGCAGGGGTGAGGTGGGTTCTAGGAGTAAGGTCAAGCAGTAGTCTGACCAGTTTGTTTTGAGATGTTTGTAATATCAGTACAATACAGTACAGCTCAATACATACAATTGTTAAGGGGATGCAGACCAGAGAAAGACTTTCGTCTTGTTTACATCAGGGTCCCCCATTTTCAATGCATCATAACATGACATACACGACATACAGATAGACAGTACTGCTACATCTATACATGTATGACATACCAGATATACAAATACAGTACTGTTTGTGATACAAAAATAGTCTAAAAAAATATACATTTGACGTATTTGTAACAGCTGGACTAATGTTCCAATTCCAACAGTGTAAACGAGCAGCTGACGTTTCACCATCTGCCCATGTTGCAAAATACATTTAGGTGACATTGGGTTATGAATGATCTATGTAACGTTATTATTAGCGTTATATTGACAGTGCATTTTGATGCGTGCGCTTGTACGATTAAAAACTGGATGCTGAGTTGGCTAATGATGTGACACCTCTCTTCCTCAGGTACCATTGAGAAGCACAATGTTGAGGTTACCAACTGCTTCTCTGTGCCCCACAATGAGTCGGAGGACGAGGTGCGTAGCTTACCACTTAGAAAGTGAAAGTAATCCGAATTGCTATTATTCAGCTAGATTCAACTGTATTGTACAACGAAAATAGGTTTGGCATCTAACCAGAGTTCAAATGTAACTGCAAAGTACAATGACGTACAGGTGATTCAACTGGAGTTTATATATATATATGTATAAATTAGTACTACTGAGTAATAATGCAGTTGTAACATTATTTTATACAGTGATGAAGGTATAAAGAGTCCCTATGGTAGTAAGTCATACTGGCCACTGGCCAGCGTTATAACTTGTAAGAGTAGGTCAGGGATATAGATATAGTATCTACAGGTATGTAACAAGGATTATACAGGTATATACAGATGTGGATAAATATATACAGTAAATGTAAAGATGTATGTATACAGCATTATTTTACATGCGGAGTCATGTGGATTATATGCAGGTATATAACATGGATTTAGAGCATATTAAACAAAAATAGTTTGCTCATGATTTTGGCCCCAGCCAAATTTCCCTTGGGATGAATAACATATTTCTATTCTGTTCTATGTCTTCAATCAGGTTGCTGTTGACATGGAGTTTGCCAAGAACATGTTTGATCTCCACAAGAGGGTGTCGCCCAATGAGGTGATCGTTGGATGGTAAGAAGATGCGTTTATCCTCCCAACAAACAAACGGAGCAAAATAATATTTTCAAAGGGGCGGCTGGGTAGCACAGTGGACTAAGCGCTCGCCTACCACCGCAGACTCTGGGATCGTATCCAGCTGTCAGTGGTACCTCCGGCTTTGGTCAGTCGTCCCTACTAACACAATTGGCAGTGTTAGTGGGTAGGAAGCCGGTGGGGTGTGTGTCCTGGTCGTTGTATACTGCGACTTCTACCCGTCGGTCGGGGCGCCTGTTCAGCAGGGAGGGGATCTGGGGGGAGATATCGTGAACCTCCGTGTGCGTTACGTTCCCCCAGTGAAACTCCTCGCTGTCAGGTGAAAAGAAGCGGCTGGCGACTCCACATGTATCGGAGGAGGCATGTGGTGGCTCTACACCCTCCCCAGGCCGACAGTCGGGCAATGCGCGCAACGACCAGGAAGGGAATTGGTATTGCGACTAAAATTGGGATAAGTGAAAATGTATAATAATATTTTTAGATTAGAGGAGGACATACATTTTGAACTATGTGACATCTTCTCCCAACAGGTATGCCACAGGCTTTGACATCACAGAACATTCAGTGCTGATCCACGAGTACTACAGCCGCGAAGCCACCAACCCCATCCACCTGACTGTGGACACGGCCCTACAGAGTGGCAAGATGAACATTCGTGCTTACGTCAGGTAGGGTTGGCTGAGCCACCTGTCCATCGGGAGTGGGTTAATTGATTCTAGAAGTATTGACACTTCTGATCTTCTTGATCTTGTTCTGAGAATGGATACTCGCGTCAATAAGATCTAAACCAAAACGTTAATTTTAAAGGCACCACTGGGAAGATTTTGACATCAATATATTTATTATATATATATAGTAAACTCAATGTCCATAAGTTGGTAGGATTACTGCAGAAACATGTTGAGACCGATGACAATGAAAGTCATTTGATGAGACTGATTACATTGATATCCTCTGATGTTGTATTGTGGCGACTGAGTCAGATTCTGCAGAAGGCATTACAGCAATAAGGAAGCTGCTATAAAAAAAATAACTTCAGGGCTGTTCACCCTCTTCTCCAGGCCATATTGGGGGGGTGGCAACACAAAAAAAACAGGAAGCGACTGGAAAATGTGGTCATGAGAATTAGGCTTATCGATTGTTTTGGCAATGGTCTCATTTGTTTACTGTGATAATACCAAGGAATTGCAACCAATCTGACTGATATATTTTGTTGAAAAATTCTGCATTAGTAATGAACTTTTGTCTTTGCAAACCATGTGTCATGTGGAAGCCTGTGTGTTTCTATGTTGTGTAGTGAAATGATTGTGATTGCTGTGAATGAATGAAAAACTTTACTTAACAGATTGCAGAATGGGTACAGTACGGTACGGCTCAATACACACAATTGTTAAGGGGATGCAGACCAGAGAAAGACGTTTGTCTTGTTTACATCAGGGTCCCCCATTTTCAATTCATAGTGACATTTATGACATACCGGTACACAACATGCATGACATTTATGACATAGGGACATACATGACATACAGGTATTTAGTACTGTTACATTTGTGACATATACGATATTCAAATATACAGTACTGTTACCCATAGATCCTGACAGAGTATATACATATGATGGGGAGGGGACTGTACATTAGGAGGGGGTGGGTGGGAGAGAAATATACATACGGCGGGGAGAGAATATAATATACATGCGGTGGGGAGGAGACTGTCTATTAGGAGGGGAGGGGGTGGGGGGGTTTGGACATTTACGGTGGCCAGTTTCGAATTGAAGCCTCCCGTAGGTTAGGGCTGGGCGATATGGCCTCTAAATTATATCGTGATATTTTTTGGCCATATCACGATACACGATATATATCGCAATATTTTGACATTTCCTCTAAAGCACTTAAAAATGCTTGATTTAACCATTTTATGCATACAGTCACGCCAATATGATGATTTTTTTTTTATCCACTTTTTCTCCCATTTTTCTATATTTTTTCTCCCATCCCAATTTCGTATCATCCAATTCAACCCTCCCCTGTCACGAACGCTGTTTCTTGCCTCCCACAAGCCGGCTGCAATGTGCACTAAGTCATACATAGCACAAGTCCCCTCCGGTACTTGAGGTAACAGCAGTTGCATCTTTTCACCTGCGCAGCTCGATCTCTCAGTGGTGAGGAGTAACGCGTGGGAGGCTCACGCTGCCCCCGACACTTCCTGATTCTACTGCGCAGGCGCACCGCCACCAACCGACTTGTAGGAGTCGCTTGTTCACAACGTTCGATCCCCACCCTTCAGTTTCCCTCCCCGTAATACGGCCAATGTGTATTACTGCGGACGACCAGCTAAACTGAAAACAATGTGGAGAGCTGGATTCGAACACGCAAATCCTAGCGTCTCCACACTGGTGGCGAGTGCCTTGCCCACTACACCACCTAGCCGCCCACGCCAATATGATGATTATAATAAGTCCCTGCAACATATGTTTGCATTATTAAACCATGAAGATGCTTTAAAAAATAATTAAATGAAAATGTACTAAGAGTATAATACAAAAGATTATTTACATTTAAGACAATTTATATAAAAATAAAATTTGGTGCCTAAGACTTTTGCACAGTACGGTGTTTTCTATCCACTTTAGCCAAACACACACACATATATATATACACACGCTACTGTGAGAAAATAATAATCACACACAAAGGGATAATGGCTTAACTTAATGATTTTAGAATATTTCAGATAATGAAATTATGTTGAAATGTTTATATCATCAACTATCCAGAGAGAGAGAGAGAGAGAGAGAGAGAAAAAAAATATATATGAGAGGACAGTTCTGCGCTAAAGCAAGTCTCATCTCAGCCGCAACGTGACAACATATACTCGATGTTCACGATATAGTAATTTACTACATCTCATGTAGAACAAGCCGCGATACATCGAGTATACTCGATATATCGCCCAGCCCTACCGTAGGTGCTCTTTAAGACAGGCATTAAAGCGTTCCGTCTTGGGACGGATATCCGTCCATTTGATTTGGAGATTCCGTCATTTGATTTGGAGTCGTGACGGATTTTAACCTGAGCCAATCAGAGGCGTCAAATATCCTTTTTTCCCCTACCGCGGCCGCACCAAACAGTCATTTGCGAGCAATCGGCAAATTCTCAGGCAAATGCAACCAACCAGAAGGCGAGATTGTTCTGAGTTTACAGCCCTTTCACCCGCCTCCGCTGTGCTCAGCACCAATGGGAAGCGCCCATTTTGAGACTCTCTAGCGTCTAGCTCTACTCGCGAGTAAACTTGACTCATCAACACCATGCGGCAACTTTTTACGAGACCGTAAGTTCATTTGACTTATTCTAGTCTAAAGAAACATATATATTACTATTGCTATTGATAAATCTAGGTAACGTGAATGCCACAAAACGAATGCCTTTTGTTAATCAGAACGTTATTTACGCGACAAGCAGTGTGTTGTTGTCGTTGTTGTTGTTGTTGGTGGTGTTTCGTGTGTGTGCTTGCGCCGCTCGCTTTCTGATAAATGTATGAATGTTGATAAATCTAGATAACGTTAATGCCACAAAACGAATGACTTTGTTAATCAGAACGTTATTTGCGGTATCAATTGTTTTTAAGCTCAATAAACGTCTTTCTCCCATTTGTCCGGGAGATCTCTGGGTAACAGTACTGTATATTTGCATATCATATATGTCACAAATGTAACATTACTATATACCTGTATGTCATGTATGTCACTATGAATTGAAAACGGGGGACCCTGATGTAAACAAGACGAACGTCTTTCTCTGGTCTGCATCCCCTTAACAATTGTGTGTATTGAGCTGTACTGTATTGTACCCATTCTGCAATCTGTTAAATATTGATTGATTGTTATTAACAGATTGCAGAATGGGTACAGTACAGCTCAATACACACAATTGTTAAGGGGATGCAGACCAGAGAAAGACTTTCGTCTTGTTTACATCAGGGTCCCCCATTTTCAGTTCATCATAACATATATGACACACATGACATACAGATAGACAATACTGCTACATCTATACATTTATGACATACCAGATTTACAAATACAGTAGCCTATTGTTTGTTTGTGATACAAAAATAGTCTAAAAAGAGTATATACATTTGACGAAGAAACTGTACATTGGAGGTGGTTGGGTGGGATGGGGGGGGGGGTTGTAACTATACATTGGATTATCGACAAAACCTTACTTGGTCCCAAGAAGAGGGTCTCGTGTATTAAATAAAGTTTTCATTCATTCATTCACTCTGGATCTTGTAAATCCAGTAGCAATACACACAATTGTTAAGGGGATGTAGACCAGAGAAAGGCGTTTGTCTTGTTTACATCATCAGGGTCCCCCATTTTCAATTCATAGTGACATTTATGACATACACAACATACACATGACATCATGACATTTATGACATAGGGACATACATGCCTTACAGGTATATAGTAATAGTACTGTTACATTTGTCACATATATACGATATGCAAATATACAGTACTGTTACCCAGAGATCCTAACAGTAAATATATACATATGATGAGGAGGAGACTGTACATTAGGAGGGGGTGAGTGAGTGGGTGGTAAATAAATATATACAAACGGTGGGGAGGAGACTGTCCATTGTTGTTGTGGCATAATTGCGAAACGTGTTTAGTCCCTTGTTTGTATGATAACAAGCCATTTAGTTCATGGTTCAAAGTGGGGAGGGGTGCTAGCTCGCCATCAATCAGAAGCTAGCCACAAGACTTGCATTCACGCTCTCCAGCACACAACAGTAGGGTCTCTATAGTCACAGTCAGGACAGTAGGCTCGCTCTACAAGTAGGCTCCCTTAAAACGCTAACGCTATTAAAAAAAAAATACAGTAGAGGTTAAAATAAGAATATGACTTGGCCAGAAAAAAAGTTCAGTCAGGAGATTTTTTTTTGCTTTAATCCCTGTCTTTAAGAGCGGTTTTGAATGTGGGTAGGGATTCACATTCCTTTACAGCAGGGCTATTCAACTGGCGGCCCGCGGGCCAGATCCGGCCCGCGGGATGATTCTGACCGGCCCGCCAAAGATTACATGATAATAAAAAAAAATTAAAAAAAATATTTTTTTTACTTTTTTCTTTTCATGTCAACGTTAACACGCACAATTTAGCCAAAAGTCACTCAATTAATGACAGATTTCATTGATAAATTGAGGGAAAACTTTGCAAGTCGATTTGATGAATTTGACATGCCCAGAGAATTGATGCATTTTGTGAGCAACCCATTTGCCAATGTAGCTGCTATTTCCACAAAAGGACAAGAGTTCCTTGCATCACTTCACATTGATGAAGGTCTCCTGCAACTTGAAATAATTGACATGCAAGCATCATCTGCTCTGAAGCAGGCACTTGAGAATGAATCCACCACAACATTTTGGATAAAGTGTATTCATGTCAAGACATTCCCCAAAATAAAAACGCTGGCAATATCTGTGCTAACAATGTTTGGCTCAACATACACCTGTGAATCCAGTTTCTCTCACATGAATGCCATTAAAACAAGCAACCGTGCCCCTTGACAAATGAGCATTTGCATCACTGTTTGCGGGTAGCCCTCACTTCCTATGAACCCTCTTTCTCTGCCATTGCCCAGTCAAATAAGTGCAATCGCTCTCATTAGATGTGTGTATGCAGGGGCGTAGCTGGGGGGGGGGGGGGTAGCTTAGGATGATTCCAATGGCTGGGGGGGGGCCCAACTTTTTTTTTTTTTTTTTTTTTATATAAACTAGACATCACTCACGTGTATTATTGATGCTCTCATTGATACTATGTTTGTTTCTGAAGTGTGTGTGTGTGTGTGTGTATAGAGAGAGAGGGGGGGCTTTGGTAGACTATTGCATTGGTCCATTCATTGAAGATGAACGCAATGCGACATCCTTTACTAGGCTCACCCACCAACAGTGCAGGTGCTGAACTGCTGATACGAATGTATAGGTAAAAACCATATTATGCGTTTTCATCAATAAAAAAATGGCCAAACAAAATTCCGCTCGCGCGCTTACGCACGCTCGCATTCACTGGGGGCCTACAAATAAATTCTTTCATGGGGCCCAGAATCTGGAGCTACACCCCTGTGTGTATGTAGGCTAGGCCTGTCTGCCCCCCACCCCCCTGAAGTTTGAGAGTTAAGAGTGGACAATAAGTGCTAATAAGATGCTGTGATTTGCTGTTGTTGCACAGACATGAAGCACTTTTTCATAAGCTCAGCTGCACTATAAATGTGTTTTTTTGTTCAAGTGTTGATGTTAGAATGTTCAGATGCACATCATGCACTTTTTTGTTTTTTATTTTATTTTTATATTGAAATGTTGAAGAGGAGATGTTGCAGTTGTTGCACAGTCATAAATGAAGCACTTTCTGCAGGAGATGTTGCAGATGTGGCACATAAATGAAGCACTTTTTTTTTAAAAGTATACTACTTTTGCAATGTAGTTAAATAAAAGTTGTGAAAATGTGGTTGCGTGTTGTGTCAAGTGTACATATATTCATAGCACAGGGAGGCGCCGTGGCAGTCCGGCCCCTGGCCCCTTGGGTTTCTGACAATGTGGCCCCCTGAACAATTTAGTTGAATAGCCCTGCTTTACAGCTTTGGGTAGGGCGTTCCACATTGATGTGGCATAATTGCGAAACGTGTTTAGTCCCTTGTTTGAGCCGAATCTGGGTTTAACATGATTTGTTGAGCTTCCTCTGGTGTCGTGGTATTCACTGACCTTTGGGAAGTATTTTGACATGTACAGGGCTCTACGCTAACGTTTTTCCCAAGGAGCACATGTGCTCCTAAATGTTTTAAGAAATTTAGGAGCACCCAAAAATATTTAGGAGCACAGTGAAAATATTTCAAGTAACGGAGTTTATTTATTTTTGAAAAAATAAATGTATATTTGTACTGTGCGTGCATGTGTGTAAATTAGCTCTTGCTACAACCCTGCATGTTTACATTTTGTATTTTGTACTTTGTAACATGTGCTGTCCCTATCAAATCAAACTACTGCTACAAAAGTAACAGTCACTTAACTTTAGCTTTCAAGTCAAGAGTTTTAATTGTCACGGCATACAGGTATACAATGAAATGCGGCTGGTCTTGCCCGCGACGATGTGCAATACAGTGGTACAACATATAATAGAATCCAATAAAAATACAGTGGTACAACATATAATAGAATCCAATAAAAAAACAACAGTGCAATAAACAGGTACATGGTGTGCCATCTCGGTATCTGTACATAGTATTTACAGAGCATATAGGACATGCTAGGTAGCTTTAGTAGTG
This sequence comes from Notolepis coatsorum, assembly GCF_963971535.1. Classification (NCBI taxonomy): domain Eukaryota; kingdom Metazoa; phylum Chordata; class Actinopteri; order Aulopiformes; family Paralepididae; genus Notolepis; species Notolepis coatsorum. The sequence goes on along the minus strand of NC_140177.1, from coordinate 125,451,087 downwards.
CAATACACTGTTCCTAGGGCTGGGCGATATGACGATATTATATAAATATCGGGTACAGTTCATTAACGATACACTTTTTAAACGTATCGTGGATATCGTGATGTTTTGCCCAAGAGGCTTGTGTCGCGTCAATCTGGTCCACACGTTGACACTTTTGAACAGCGCCGCCCCACACACACACTACTGCATCAAAAGTGACTACTTATGATAACAAAGGCATTCGTTTTGTGGCATTAACGTTATAATAATAATAATGCAGGACCTGTTCAGAGGTCTCTATATAGTTACACTTTCAATAACATCAGCGTATTTACATAGTGCCGACCGAGGTCGACCTAGATATAGCAAGCTCGTTCATATCTCAGCCCGTGCTGACTCAGTTGTGCCCATTCTGCGGTCTGTTAATAACGTTTTCAATCAGACAGATGTATGGAAAGGCTTTTATTATAACATCCGTTGAAGTAAAATCATTATGCCTCCAGTCGTTTAGTCCTTCTGCGGAGCTAAAAGCTAAACGTCGGCCGCGGCGAGCTGCCATTGTTATTGTCATTGAGCTCTCCAATGGCGGAAGTAAAAAATAAATACGCGCTTTCCGATTGGTGCTAAGAACAGCAGGGCGGGTGCAAGCGATGTGACGTAATTGGCAGACGCGACTGTCAATCAAAATGATTCTGTTTGCCGACTGAATGAATGAGAACGTTATTAAAAGATTGCAGCATGGGTACAAATAATACAGTACAGCTCAATACAACAACAGTCAACAGCGGACTGGAGGATGCAGACCAGAGAAAGACTTTCGTCTTGTTTACATCAGGGTCCCCCATTTTCAATTCATCATATTTCATATCTAAATCATATAATATCTCATTGCTAAATATATGCAATATATAATCTAATAATCCAATAATCTAAATCTAATATATAATATAAAAATGCTAAATGCATGGGTATTTTATTTTGTCTTTAATGTTAGCTTGCAAACTCAAATACTGTCTTGGTAAGCCTCATAATGAATTTTGGGGAAAAAAAGAAAAACATCGTGATGCGTATCGTGTATCGCCGAAAGGTCAGAAAATATCGTGATATCATATTTAGGCCATATCGCCCAGCCCTAACTGTTCCTGATGTTATACTAATTTAAGTGGCCTTTCCTCTGGCCATAAGTGTGCGTGTGTGCGGCATGAGTGTTAAAGTGGCTGCTAGTGTGTGAGCGTGCTCAGCGTGCGTGTCGTGTATGTGCTAGTGTGTGCTTGTATGTGGATAGTTCAGTTTCTGTGTCTCTCAATGTTCATTGTTCAAGGCTCTGATGGCCTGGGGGAAGAAGCTTAGCCTAAGCCTCTCCGTCCTAGTAGCTGGTGTTCGCAGGCGTCTGCCTGACCGCAGCAGCATGAACAGGGTGTTGTTGGGGTGGTGAGGGTCTTTCATTATCCTGCAGGCTCTGGATTTGCACCTCTTGTTGTATAGAGCCTGCAGGGGAGGTAGCGCAATACCCGTGGTACGCTCGGCTGAGCGCACCACTCTCTGTAGGGCCTTCTTGTCCTGTGCCGTGCTGTTCCCATACCAGGCAGTGATGTTTCCGGTCAAGATGCTCTCTACAGCTCCTGAGTAGAAGGACTGGAGTATCTTCCCAGATACTCTGAACTTCCTTAACTGTCTCAGGTGGTAGAGGCGCTGCTTCGCTTTCTTTACTACTGTGTCTATGTGTGTTGACCATGTCAGATCCTCTGAGATGTGGACCCCCAGGTACTTGAAGCTGCTCACCCTGTCCACGGTAGCCCCGTTAATCATCAGTGGTGTGTGTGTCTCCTGTAAGGCTGAGCCCAAACCCTGTTTTTAGGGTTCGAACGTTCCCCAGGGTTTATCGAACGAACGTTCGAACGTTCGTTTTTTTAATTATTTTTATAATTTTTTTTTTAATTTTTTTTATATTTTTTTTTAAATTTTTTTTAATAATAATTTTTTTTTTTTATTGTATTATTATAGATCCTACGGAGGGCGGCATTGCATAGTCTATTGGTGAAAAACATGTTGTTTACAGTGGTGGCTGTTCATGTAAACATGTAATTAAACAAAGCACTCAGAAGAAAATAAACAAGCTACTGAATCAAAGTATGATAAACAATAGCCCTTGCAGTCACGTAAGGGGCTAGATAAACAAATGCATTAGTTTTGTGGCATTAACCGAACGTTATATAGTTAGTGTTACACGTTCAATAACAGGTATTCACTCTTGGTCGACGGGGAGGGGAGCCGGGAGGAGAGGCGCACGCCTCGGCTCAACAGACCCGTCTACCTCGGAACGGCCGGGCTGACAGTGGACGGGTCTGTCCACCGTGCGCCTGCTGTTGTTTCCAACGCAACCACCTCCCGCCATGAAGCTCGCGCTCCGTGGCCGAAAAAGGATGGTATTCATTAATGATCCTTCTGCAGGTTCACCTACGGAAACCTTGTTACCGATTACTTCCTCGGCGGGGAGCTAACCGGTAGCTACGGTAAGTCTGTTGAGGCTTGCCGATTGGTGGTAACAGCAGAGGCGGGTGCAAGCGGTGTGACGTAATTGGCAGAATCGCCTGTTAATCAAAATAGAGCTCTGGTTGAGAAATAGTATCCCGCTGCAGCCCGGCAGACCATACTGGTTGAGCCGAGCGCCTCGCATTCACATCACCTCAACTAGGGATGTCCCGATCGCCTTTTTTTGCTTCCGATCCGATCCCGAGCATGTGATTTTAAATATCTATCGATCCGATCGTTTCCGATCCGATCTTTCACATTAGTAATCAATTTTGACGCATTTGTCAGAAACTGGTGGAGCGAGACAAGCCCATCTGTTGCCTATATCCGGGGCGCGAGCGCGGAGGCGTTTGTTATTACATTCACCCTGAGAAATGTGCTTCTGCTTCATATGAGAAATATTAAAAGTTTCAATATATGTTTGCACATTAGTATACATTCAGTGTTTGACTTATGTAATGGTCCATTCTGGTCTGAAACGCCGACGATCATCCTCAGTCACGTAACGTTATCCTCCAAAAGTTAGTCTGAAAACTTCGCCTCCAGCCGGCTGTCCTCCTTGCAAACATTGCAACTGGCTTGACTTTCTATTTTTAAATGCTTAGTTCCAAACCTCTGACATTAAGTCTAGCTGCTCAAGTCAGTGGATATTAACCGTGTTTCGGGAGCGACGTGTTGTTGTTGTTGTGGTCGAGCCGCGTGTAGCGTGTAGCGTCTAAATTAAAGGGGTGTTTGTTGCAACGGTGAAAATTAAAGGGGAATGTGTTTGTTGTGGAAAATTATTCTGCTCTGTGTGACAATAAATACATTAATGATGATATATTATATGTAATTTAAAACCAAAACTAAGGCCTCCGTATGAGTTTAAGACGTGGACATGGTCATGTTTGTTGAATAAAAATTCTTTTTTTGACTGCCGATTTTTATTATTATTTTTTCCCGATCCCCGATACTCTGAAAAGCACGTGATCGACGCCGATTCCGATCACGTGATCGGATCGGGACATCCCTAACCTCAACCCCGTGCGCATCCTTTATTTTTTTTTCACCGAACGTTCGAACCTATTAATTAAAGTCCGAATGTCAGCGTAACGAACGAACGTTCGAACATTCGGGCTCAGCCTTAGTCTCCTGCTGTCCTCTCCTATAATCCACGATCAGCTCTTTGGTTTTACCAATGTTCAGGAGCAGGCTGTTGTCCTGGCACCAACGTTCCAGTACCTCAACCTCCTCTCGGTAGGCCTTCTCGTCTTTGTCCGAGATCAGCCCCACCACCACTGTGTCGTCTGCGAACTTCACTATGGAGTTGGAGCTGAACTTGGCCACACAATCGTGTGTGTAGAGTGAGTACAGCAGGGGGCTTAGAACACAGCCCTGGGGGGACCCGATGCTCAGGGTGATGGTGTTGGAGGTCTGACCCCCCACCCTGACCGCCTGGGGTCTTTCACTCAGAAAGTCCAGTACCCAGGCGCTCAGGGCGGAGCTCAGACCCAGCTCGATCAGCTTGTCCACCAGTCTGGTGGGGACTATGGTGTTGAACGCTGAGCTGTAGTCAATGAACAACAGTCTCACATAGCCCCCCTTCTGACGGTCAAGGTGGGAGAGAGTGCTGTGCAGTACCTGGGAGACCGCGTCGTCAGTGGACCTGTTTGTCCTGTATGCAAATTGCATAGGGTCCATATCACTGGGGAGAGAGGCACAAATGTGGTCCTTGACCAGCCTCTCGAAACATTTCATGACCACAGAGGTGAGTGCCACCGGTCTGTAGTCATTTGGACATGTTGGGGAGGGTTTCTTCGGTACAGGGATGATGGTAGACATCTTGAAGCAGGCAGGGACTACTGACTCCGCCAGGGATTGATTAAATATGGCGGTGAACACCGGGGCAAGCTGGTTTGCACAGGACTTAAGTATGCGTCCTGTTATACCATCTGGGCCAGCAGCCTTCCTGGTGTTCACCTGCATAAATGCTCTTCTCACACTGTGTTCCGACAACGAGAGAGCGCCCCCGCCCCCCCGCGGTTGCCCCCCCCCCCCCCCTCCACAACAGCCGGTGTGCCAGTGACATCACTAGCCAGAGGGCTAGCGGCGACACTGTCTACACCGAACCGAGCGTAGAAGGAGTTTAGTTTGTCCGCAAGAGAGGCGTCGTCGCTCCCCATTGAGGGGGCGCTGACTTTGTAGTCTGTTATTGTCTTCAGTCCCCTCCACAAGCCTCTTGTGTCGTTTTGTGCCATTTGTGTCTCCAGTTTCTCAGCATATGTCCTCTTAGCAAGTTTAACAGCCTTGCGCAGAGTGTAGACTGAAGCCTTGTACTCTTCCATATTTCCTGACTCTCTGCCCAGGTTATAAACCGTGGTGTGTGAGTTCAGGGCTGCTCTTATAGTGCTGTCCACCCAAGGCTTCTGGTTTGGGAAAACCCGCGCCTTCTTTGTGAGGACAATACCGTCTGCCACTGTTGTTATGTAACTCACAACGGTATCAGCGTACTCGCTGACGTCACTGGCGCTTCCTTTAAACACGTCCCAGTCTGTGTCCTCGAACGCATCACGGAGCGCGGCCTCTGATTCGTCAGACCACTTTTTTGTCTCACGTGACACGACGACGTCACGCGATCTTTGTTTGTATGCAGGAATTAAAAAAATGGAGTCGTGATCGCTCGCGCTTGCAGCGCCCATCAGTGGCGGAGCCGCTACAGCCTTTTAGCCGGCTTTGAACGGGGTGTAACAGTGGTCGAGTGTGTTTCCCCCTCTTGTGGAGCAGGCGATGTGCTGAAAAAAGGTCGGCATCACTTTTTTCAGATTTGCCTGGTTGAAGTCACCAGTCACTATCGTCGCGGCTTCCGGGTGCTTGATTTGTTGTTTGTTGAGGTGGTCGTGTAATTCCACCAGCGCTTTGCCAGTATTTGCCTGTGGGTGGATATACACGACGGATATAATGACCGCGGTAAACTCACGGGGTAGGTGGTACGGGCGACACAGGATTTGGAGATGTTCCATATCTGGGGAGCATGAACTTGAGAGGACATGTACTTCCTTGGGATTAACCCAGAGATTGTTCGTGAGGATGCAGACCCCACCTCCGATGCTCTTCCCAGAGGCTGCCGTGCGATCTGCTCTCAGGACGGTGAAATTGTCCGATGGAGAGACTCTGTTGTCCGGCGTCGCTGGCTTGAGCCATGTCTCCGTGAAACGCATGACGTTAACGTCTCTCCTCCCGTTGGAATCGGACCCTCGCTCAAGTCTCAAGCTTTTGCCCCTTTTATGCATACAATGCCTATGTTTTGGCTGTGTTGCTCTTCTAGAAAATAATCCTTTCAGGGTTGCCTATTGAAATACTGTACACCTCCAGTACAGAAACATTGTTTATGAGTTTGCGTGTCAGGTAGACCATTGATTGACAGTCGAGTCTGCCAATTATGTCACACCGCTTGCACTCCGGCCGTCCGGTGCTGCAGCTGGACCCTATTGCCCATCTCTGCTGTTGATAACGCTAGCCAAGTTAGCTGTACACACATACACAGTGGGCCAGTTACTTTGGTGTAGGGGTGTAACAATGCATCGATCCTAAGGGGAAAATTCAACTGCATCGATTTGAAAATGTTTGAATCGATTATCGCAATTTTAATGTGTACACAGTGTTATGTTGTTATCATGTCCGTTACAGCCAACACACCGACATACGCTACTGCATCAACGTTATGATTAACAAAGCAAGGCATTCGTTTAGTTGCATTAACGTTATATTACTATTGCTATAGCTAAATCTAGGTGTTCTAAAATCTATTGCTATTGGTAAGACTATAATAAGTTGGTCTCAGAAAACGCTCGCATATCGCAATCGGAGCCCTGATCGCAATGACCGACTTGCAGGAAGTAAACAAGCCAAATGAGAGCTTCCGATTGGTAATTTGCTTTATTTCCCATGAAACCAGTCACGTCACTCAACTGTGATTGGACCGTTGGCTTGAGTGCAATGTGGGACTTGTAGTTTTTTAACGATTCTCAGCGGAGAAATAAAAAGAACGAATGAGGCTGTAATCTGCACTTGCACGCCGTGCGAGTAATTGATTTTTCAGGTTCGCACACATATTTTTAGGGGCATATGCGAGCAATATGGTCGCACTGTAGAGCCCTGATGTACATGGGTACCTTAGTCGTATAGTGTATCTTGTAGACCAGGCCCATTGCAAGTTGCTGTACTCTGTCGTCTACTCTAAGCCATCCTAGGTTGTCAAAGTGGGCAGGGGTGAGGTGGGTTCTAGGGGTAAGGTCAAGTAGAAATCTGACCAGTTTGTTTTGTGATGTTTGTAATCTTGTTTTTAGCGCCTTTGAGGTGCTTTGGTACCATGAGGTGCAATAACACTGTCGCCTCACAGCTAGAAGGTCCTGGGTTCGAATCCCACTTGGGGACCAGGTTGCCAGGTACCCAGGTGGGGTATCTCCCGGGCCTTTCTGTGTGGAGTCTGCATGTTCTCCCTGTGCTCTCAAGGGTTTCCCCTCCCAATAAGATAAACCCAATGGAAAAACATGCACAACAGATCGCTAACGCTGTTGCGTCCCTGACGAAGATGGACAGGAGCACTTGGATTGGTCCTCGGGCTCTGCCCCACGCTGCAGCCCTTGGGTTGGGGGGAAGGATGACGGGATGGGAGGTGCAGAGAACATTTCATCAGCGACTCAGTGCATGCGTGTTCCTGTGGGTCGCCCACCATGTGTGTGTTCCTGTGGGTCGCCCACCATGTGTGTGTTCCTGTGGGTCGCCCACCATGCGTGTGTTCCTGTGGGTCGCCCACCATGTGTGTGTTCCTGTGGGTCGCCCACCATGTGTGTGTTCCTGTGGGTCGCCCACCATGCGTGTGTTCCTGTGGGTCGCCCACCATGCGTGTGTTCCTGTGGGTCGCCCACCATGTGTGTGTTCCTGTGGGTCGCCCACCATGTGTGTGTTCCTGTGGGTCGCCCACCATGTGTGTGTTCCTGTGGGTCGCCCACCATGCGTGTGTTCCTGTGGGTCGCCCACCATGTGTGTGTTCCTGTGGGTCGCCCACCATGTGTGTGTTCCTGTGGGTCGCCCACCATGTGTGTGTTAAATCTGCATGACGAATAAAGACTTCTTCTTCTACGTGTCTCCCTTCCCCACAGCGCTCAGATGGGCGTGCCAGGAAAGACTGTGGGTGTAATGTTCACTCCCCTGAGTGTCAAGTACATCTACTATGACACCGAGAGGATAGGCGGTAAGGAGCCAACGTGCACCTATACACGCTCGTCTTTTCAGTTACACATAAGTGCTTCAACATAATTAACTTTGAGCCAGGTCATCTTTTTGTTTTGTTCAATTGAATTCTATTTAGAGTAAGTTCAGTAAATTAATGATGTTTCCAGAGTCTGAGTAATCGTGATTATAACTTGCCATAATCAAGCAGCCCTAAATGCTTCTTCAATCAGAAATTCACGATAAAGCATTTCTCAATCAAATGCATGTCGATCTCAGAATATGAACACATTGTAGCCCACTGTTATAGCCAATTTAATACAACACATATCATATATATGTATGTGATGTAGAAATTACTATGATCATTCTTTGTTGGAAATGTAATTAAACTACATGAAACTAAACGGAAGTCACCGGAAACATTTCCCCCGTCACAACGTGGCCCTCTGCCTGTGTTTCAGTGGACCTTCTCCAGAGCACGCGCCTGGCCCCGAGCCGCGCCAAGGGCCTGACCACGGACCTGGCGCAGGTGGGAGGCTCTGCTGCCAGAGTGCAGGAGATGCTGGCCACCGTGCTGGCATACATCGAGGACGTGCTGGTCAGTAGGTTGAGGATGATGCTCCCGTGTATGAATGACTAAGTATTTGAGTAAAAAATACTTAGTTACTTTGAAGGAACGTGTCGGAGCTCATGTGTGGGGAGGCTTGGTAGATGAGAGCAGTGGTCAAGTATTTTTTACTCTATTGCTGTACTTAAGTACAATTTAGAACTACTTGTACTTTACATGCATATTTTCATTTTAGGGGACTTTATACTTTTACTCCACTACATTTCAAAGGAGATATTGTACTTTTTACTCCACTACTTAAGTAAATGAAATGTGTACTTCTTCCACCACTGGATAATAAAAACATTTTTGTCCTTTCCTCATTTACACTGATAGTTCAGATTTTTGGAACCCTAGCCATACTTGCCAATGATGATGTTGATCCGGTAGTCCTTTCTCTGCACAATCCGTCCTGTTCCTTGTACTAGCTCTGGCTAGTTAGCCACAATCTGTGCTGTTCCTTGTACTAGCTCTGGCTAGTTAGCCACAATCTGTGCTGTTCCTTGTACTAGCTCTGGCTAGTTAGCCACAATCTGTGCTGGTCCTTGTACTAGCTCTGTCTAGTTAGCCACAATCTGTGCTGGTCCTTGTACTAGCTCTGGCTAGTTAGCCACAATCTGTGCTGTTCCTTGTACTAGCTCTGTCTAGTTAGCCACAATCTGTGCTGTTCCTTGTACTAGCTCTGTCTAGTTAGCCACAATCTGTGCTGTTCCTTGTACTAGCTCTGGCTAGTTAGCCACAATCTGTGCTGTTCCTTGTACTAGCTCTGGCTAGTTAGCCACAATCTGTGCTGTTCCTTGTACTAGCTCTGGCTAGTTAGCCACAATCTGTGCTGGTCCTTGTACTAGTCACAAACTAATGCAAGGTCAATGGGATCAAGCTCCTGTCTTTAAAAGCCGACTGAAGCTAACTGAAATCTGTTTTGTGTGCACTGTAGTGTGGAGTAAATTTCAGTTCACTTTAGTCCGCTTTTACCAAACTAGTATTAGCCAAGCTAGTGCGAGGTACAGCATGGACTGTACCGACACCAATCTGCAACATCGTTGAGGAGTAAGAACAGGGCTATGGTGGTAAAAAAAAAAATGAACTATGCCTTTTAACCCTTTCACTACCACACCACAGGTTAACCTTCTGTAGTGTGAAAGTGTTAGCTGTCTGTAGTGCAGTAGTGAAAGGGTTAACCTGTATTGTGGCAGTGAAAGGGTTAAGTTAGTTGTGGCCTGTCTTTCTCAGTCTGGCAAAGTGACGGCAGATAACGGCGTCGGACGCTTCCTGATGGACCTGATCAACAAGGTGCCCACCATCTCAGCCGAGGACTTTGAGACCATGCTCAATTCCAACATCAATGTAGGTGTCGCCAAACTGTTGGAAACCTGAAACTTTTATATGAATTTATAGAATAAGAAGTTGAGATTTACGATACTTGCTTATACCAGTGTATCCTGCTTGCTTCTCCGTCCTTTTATCGTCGTTCACTGTAGCGTTTTGCACATTAGCTCACTCTGCCTTGATCAAAAGCCTTTTCAAAGACTGATTCCTGTTTATTGTTTTGTTTTTCTGTTGCAGGACCTGTTGATGGTGACTTATCTGTCCAACCTCACCCAAGCACAGATCGCCCTCAACGAGAAGCTGGTGCTGCTCTGAGCACTAAATGAGTTAGCATTTTCTTTGAAGTGATTGATATTTAATTTTTGTACACCTTTTCTTTTTTTTGGCTGAGAAATAAAGGTGTCAAACAGTCACTTATTGGTCTTCCTTGATGCTTTAGTCACTTATACCAATACTCAAATTAATGTTGTCAAAAAAAACACAATTTCTCAATGAAAATACAATGATATAGGGGGGGGAAGGTATAAAGAGACTTTAGATAATGTTATGTTTTTATGGTGATTAAGATGTACACACATGTACTTATTTACTATTGTCATATTGCACAGAAAACAGATTTGACATGGACCATTCAAGGTATCCGATTCAGCAGTGTATAGGCAATAATTATTTGATACGATTCTTAGGCAACATACAATTAGGATACATTTGTAACTAACGACACAGACTCTAAATATGTATAAATATACATTCAAATCAGAATTGTAATTGAGATATAAACCCCTGTGTAAGGCCATACCCCTCCTGAGATACAAAGAGCTTTAGTGCAAAAAGCTGGGCATGACAAAAGTCACAATTATTGCTAGTCTCATGACGTACATTAGACCATTAGTACTAGTGCATTAACAAGAACGGCTGCTAATCTGCTATGGGGTTGATCTGGGTACACCGCCACTGTGATTAACATTCCGAGCCAGTGGCCGTGCTCTTCTCCGGCTTCTCTTGTTCGAGTTGCTTCTCTGCCACTGGTTTGCTGTTGGTTTTCGCTATTTTGTCGATGGCAACGTAGCTCTTCAGTGCCCAGTCATACACCGCGTCCCCCACCGACTTGGTGAAGGCGACCGCCGCCTCGGGGTAGTACAGGGAGGCGCCCACGGTCACCAGGCCCGCCGGGTAGACGAGCTTCTTAATCCTGGAGCCTCTGGCGAAAAACAGGCCCACGACACCGGCGAAACCGATCACTCCAGCCCGGGGGTAGAAATCCGCCGGGCGGTTTGTGAGAAAAGCGTAGCTCTCGTTTCCAATCTCCAGGGCCCCTTGGAACCTCGGTTGAACTTTCCCGTAGGCGCCTTGACACCAGGTCGAGAGCGGCTCCGCCATGTTCCTGAGGGCGGCGAGCCCCTGCTCCAGCCGGCCCGGGGCCCCGCGGTCCTCCACGTACCGACACTTGTGCTCCAGGGCCGCGGTGTAGAGAGAGAGCTCGTCTCTGTTCACAGTGGTATTATTGATCGGTTGATTGTCTTCTTCAGTGGCAGCGAACACCGTGATCGACATGACCCGCAGAGCCCCCGACACGGCGCCCACACCCGTCACCTTGAGCATGGCTGCAGACACTACGGGGTCCGGACGGGGACAAATCAGTCGCTGCCTTTTGCTTCTACTCTCGGTCAAGAGAACTGAGCGAAGTCGTTATTATTACTACTGTAATTCCCCCCATCGCCATGCTTTCATTATTAGTTAACCCCTTTCAGGAACGATCTCACAATGAGATTAGAATTTTGATAACTATGCCACAGTTCTCAATCACTATGAATTGAAAATGGGGGACCCTGATGTAAACAAGACTAAAGTCTTTCTCTGGTCTGCATCCCCGGCTTAACAATTGTGTGTATTGAGCCGTACTGTATTGTACCCATTCTGCAATCTGTTAAATAAAGTTTTCATTCATTCAGGTGACGGGTCACTGAAACTTTGTTTAAATCGTAAACGTGGTACCCCATTGGGTATAGCCTTGTGTTTTCAAGCCACGACGAGCCAATTAAAGCATTCTTTGGAATGAAGATGTTTATTTATTTATTTTTGGCCAGTTAAAATTATAATAAAGCTATAGCCTACACGCTCAAAATATTTAGGCATAATTGATTTCGTATGCAAACAAGACTAAAGTCTTTCTCTGGTCTGCATCCCCTTAACAATTGTGTGTATTGAGCTGTACTGTATTGTACCCATTCTGCAATCTGTTAATAAAGTTTTCAATCAATCAAACTTGTGTGTCGCTCGCTTTCTCCACAAGTATGTGACGTCAATTTGGTTTCCATGGCAGCGGGGAAGCCTTGCGTCTAACAAAAAACAAAGTCTTGCGTCTCCTAGGTATAGGCAAGTGGTAATACGACTTTACTTGTGAATTATTTAGGCAAACAATGTCTTAACCCTTCGTTTTGTTCACGACTGCCTCACCACTTAAAACAATATCAACAATATCACAGCAGTTTGGTAAGAATGGATGGTCTGGGAGTATCATCATTGCAGGCACTTTCTGCCTTGCTATCTACTCGGCAGGACGACGATGACGAGGAAGATTATTGTAAAGTAAGGAGATAACTTTACATTGTTACAGTTGGTGGTAAGATTGGTTTGATTGATTGAATTTGATTGAAAACTTTATTAACAGATTGCAGAATGGGTACAGTATACAGTACTGTATCCCAGTGTACCCAACCCCCCCCCACCCAACCTCCTCCAATGTACAGTTTCTACGTCAAATGTATATACTCCCTTTTCCTGACTCCTTCTGTATCACAAACAGTACTGTATTTGCAAATCTGGTATGTCATAAATGTATAGATGTAGCAGTACTGACTATCTGTATGTCATGTATGTCATATATGTCCTGATGAATTGAAAATGGGGGACCCTGATGTAAACAAGACGAAAGTCTTTCTCTGGTCTACATCCCCTTAACAATTGTATGTATTGAGCTGTACTGTATTGTACCCATTCTGCAATCTGTTAATAAAGTTTTCAATCAATCAATCAACAGCTCAATACATACAATTGTTAAGGGGATGCAGACCAGAGAAAGACTTTCGTCTTGTTTACATCAGGGTCCCCCATTTTCAATTCACCATAACATATATGACATACATTACATACAGATAGACAGTACTGCTACATCTATACATTTATGACATACCAGATTTGCAAATACAGTACTGTTTGTGATACGAAACGAGTCCAGAAAAGAGTATATACATTTGACATAGAAACTGTACATTGGAGGAGGTTGGGTAGGGGGGGGGGGTGGGGGGGCTGTACATTGGAGGGGGGGGGGGGTACACTACAACTGAACAAGCAAAACTGTACATTGGAATATTGACAAGACCATACTTGGTAATTTACTGTACATTGGGGGGGGGGGGGGGAGGGGGTGGTTGTGTTAGGACATTTACAGGGGCCAGTTTCGAATTGCAGTCTCTCGTAGGTGCTCTTTGAGAGTGGTTTTGAAAGTGGGTAGTGATTCACATTCCTTTACAGCTTTGGGTAGGGCGTTCCACATTGATGTGGCATAATTGCGAAACGTGTTTAGTCCCTTGTTTGAGCCGTATCTGGGTTTAACATGATTAGTGGAGCTCCCTCTGGTGTTGTGATCGTGGTATTCACTGACCTTTGGGAAGTATTTTGACATGTACATGGGTACCTTGGTCGTGTAGTGTATCTTGTAGACCAGGCCCATTGCAAGTTGCTGTACTCTGGTGTATGTTCATGTTCCTTAGGCCATGTCAACCTTTTCATGTCAAGGACCCCAATTTCATATGATTTTGTCACAGGGACGGACCCGCATCTGAGAAGATAATTGCTGAAATAATTCCATAATCTATAGGTGGGGAGATGACAGTGGAGAGAGTGAAACCTATATGATCATAATAGTGATTCTTACACATTCTCTCAACGGGATATCTTCTAGTGAATAAAATATTAGATATTTGAGAACCACTGCCTTAGGCAATCTTGGCTAATAATAATTTGTAATCCTAACAGAACGTCAAACCCTCTGCCTATTTGGGTCCCGGACATATTGGCCCTCCACTCAAAGTCAGCAAAGATAGAGAAGGTAAGATTCTGTTCCTTGTTTATAATTAATTTGTTGTTAGAATTAGCTACATCGCAATAGACACACACCAGATGGCGTGCTCAAGTGTTGTTTGTTCTCCCACAGTGTCAACAACCTACATGAAGGAGAACAGTAAAGATATCTGGAGTGAGGAGGAGGTAGCGGAAGGCTCCCAGTACGATGACCTGGCTGACCTGCGTCCACAGCCAGAGTAAGACAACGTGCCTATAATACATATATAAACTGGACTTTTTTGAAGTCTTTATTTGGGCAGCACACACACAAACCGGCACTGTCCGCTTCCATTCATTGTGCTAAGCTAGGCTAACGTGCAGCCAGATAGCTTTCTACTGAACGCACAGAGAGGAAACTGGTATCTATCTTATTGTCTCTCTCTGGAGAAGACGATAAGCTAATTTCCCAAAATGTTGGCGTGTTCCTTTAAAACCTTTGTGACATAATTTGTACGAGTTAACTAGCTATTAAGTTATTATAAAATATCTACTATGGTTGCCTTTGTGCAGGCTGAGCCATAAAAGCAAGTGGAAAAGGACAGAACGTCTGTAGGACGTCAAGCATACAACGTAATAAATACATTAAAAAATATAATAAATGCAGAATATGGACTGCATTTATATAGGATTGTTTCGTTCGTTTCGTTTCACTGTTTAATTTCATGTGGAAATTAGTTTTTGGTCTCACCATTGAACAAACAACAATGACAATGACGGCAGACATTATACATATACATACATCTGTAACGGGGAAGTGCAGAGAACGTAGGAATACAACACATCAACAACAACCAAATCAAATCAAATCAAATTTATTTATAGGGCCCGACAACACACGTTAATGTCCCCATGGGCCGTACAGGTCTTCTTTAAACAAGTCAAGAAGACAACATAACAATAAGTCAAGAACAGAACAAGAACACCATAAGGTCCAAACATTTTTTAGATGAATGCAAATAAATGAAAGAATGCAAGCACTCCCAGACATACCCCACGCGAAGGTAAGGAAAAACTCACTAAAACCTAACAATAGGGAAAAAAAGCTCCACAGGCAGTGTGGAGGAGAGAAACCTTAGAAGGGCCATTCAAGGGGGGATCTCCCTTCTTAGATGTCGGTGATAGTAGTGTTGCAGACGGACAGTTGGTAAGCATGCACTCATGTGTGTAGTGAAACACAGATGAGTGCATGCAATAGCAACTGTACATTTTGAAAAATTAAAGATAGAGCTAATAGCGATAGCAACTGAACATTTTGAAAGATTAAAGATAGAGTTGATAGCGGATCTATTTGAGGCACAGGGGCGGCGCAAAGAGGGTCACGTCCTCCCCGTCTTAGTCACGGGACATTCAACACTCCGGTCGTTGCTCAGGGACAGCCGGAGACAGGGAGATAGGGGGTGGTGCAGAGAGGGTCGCGAACTCCCCGACATCATCGCGGGACATCCGGCACTCCGGTCACCACTACGAGACCTCCGGAGACAGGGGGGCACGCAGAGGGGGTCGCAATCTCCCGGCCTTCGTCACGGGACGTCCAACACTCCGGTCAACACTCCAGGACAGCAAGTCATAGGAAGACAGGGAGACGGGACAGGCGTTAGACAGCTCATGAGATTGTAGTAGGCGGACATAGCAATAGATACAAGTGGTAGGCATATATGTGAATGGAGTAGATATATGAAGTAAGCGTATTATGTGAATAGAATAGAAGTACTTAACCCAGCAATGAAACCGCGTTGACTGTTAATCTGTTAACAGTCTGTTAATCAGTTGACAGGACCACAGACAGACGGCGGTGAATAACTGATCCAAGGCCTCGGAGGTGCATGTAGAGCAGTCACTACAAGCTTGGCCAAGACCCCGAGGCATCCATCACCTTAGTCAGCGCCAGGAGACGGGTACTCAGAGAGAAGGGGGAGGGAGGGAGGGGGGGGGGGGGGGGGGAAGAGTTAGAGAGTTCCCATGTTTGTGGTGCTGCAAAGGAGCAGACATGCAGTACCCTGTAGTGCCATGTAGTACCCCGTAGTGCCATGTAGTATCCTATAGTACCCCATAGTGCCATGTAGTACCCCGTAGTATCCTGTACTACCCTGTAGTGCCATGTAGTACCCTGTGGTGCCTTGTGGTACCATGTAGTACCCCGTAGTGCCATGTAGTTCCATGTAGTGCCATGTAGAGCTATGTGGTACCATGTAGTACCCTGTACCCTAACTAAACTACCCTATAGTAAACTACCCAGTGGTACCATGTAGTACCCTGTACCATAACTAAACTACACAGATTAATCTAAAGGTCAGTCCCCGACCAGGTGAGATCAAGGTAGGTTGAAGGAGAGAGAGAAAAGATGAGTCTTAAGCAGGGATTTAAAAGCTTCGACAGAGCAGGCGCCCCTGATGACGGCAGGTAATTTGTTCCACAGGTAGGGAGCGCGGTAGACAAAGGCTCTGTGGCCGGCGGATCTCTTTTTAACCCTAGGGGTCGATAGAAGCCCCGCATTTTGTGAGCGCAGAGCACGAGCGGGCGAGTATCGGGAGATTAGATCGGATAGATAGAGCGGTGCAAGCCCATTTAAAATTTTGTAGGTGAGGAGTAGCACTTTAAAGTCAGAGCGGGCTTGGATAGGAAGCCAATGTAGCGCGGACAAAACTGGTGTGATGTGATCAAATTTTCTAGTTCTAGTTAGTATCCGTGCAGCCGCATTTTGCACGAGTTGAAGATTTTTGATGCTTGAATTAGGTAGGCCTGAAAAAAGTGCATTACAGTAGTCCAGACGTGATGAGACAAAAGCATGAATCAGGGTTTCAGCATCAGCCAGAGTTAAAATGGGGCGTATTTTTGCGATATTACGAAGATGGAAGAATGCAATTTTGGTGACATTTTTTATATGTGCATTAAATGAGAGGGAGGAATCAAAAATGACTCAGAGGTTTTTTATGGTGGAGCTCTGGGATACATGACAAGTATCAAAGTTGAGGGAGATGTCCTGAAACAGGCCTCTGTGGTTTGGGGGGCCAACAATTAACATCTCAGTTTTATCTGCATTAAGGAGTAGAAAGTTTTGCGACATCCATTTTTTGACGGCAAGCAAGCAGGCCTCAAGGTTTTGTAGTTGGGAGGAATCATTTGGCTTAATAGGTATATATAATTGGGTGTCATCAGCGTAAAAATGAAAGTTTATGCCAAATTTGCGTATGATATCGCCGAGGGGTAGCATGTAAATCGAAAATAGCAAAGGGCCCAGGACAGAGCCTTGTCCCACCGCATTGCACTGGGAGGGTCTCAGATGTTAAATCATTATAGACCACGCAGTGTGTTCTATCGGTTAGATAGGATTTAAACCAAGCTAGTGCGAGACCCCGAATGCCAACATGATTCTCAAGCCGACCTAGAAGAATCGAGTGATCGATAGTGTCAAAGGCTGCACTGAGATCAAGCAATAAGAGCACAGAGGTGAGGTTTGAGTCAAGAGAGAGCAGTAAGTCATTTGTGACTTTGGTAACCGCCGTTTCGGTGGAGTGTAAGGCTCTAAAGCCAGATTGAAATGATTCATTAAGATTATTGTTTGATAAATGGTCAGTAAGTTGCGTTGCGACGATCCGTTCTAACACTTTGGATAGGAATGGGAGATTGGAGATAGGTCTGTAATTTTTCAAGATTAGAGGGTCGAGGTTCGGTTTTTTAAGTAGTGGTTTAATGACGGCTGATTTAAAGGCCAGGGGCACCACGCCAGTAGACAAAGAGGTGTTGAAGATATTGAGTAGGGCAGGGCCTAGAGTTGGGAAGAGTTTTTTGATGAGAGTTGCTGGGAGAGGGTCAAACAGACAGGTTGAAGGTTTAGCCGCGCCAACCAGTTTAGAGAGGGCACTAAGTGAGACGTTTTCAAGGCAGCATAGCATATGACTGGAATCAATAGAATCAAAGTCACAACCACTTTTAACCAAAGTGTTTTACAACTTATGCCTCACGTTCACCCATTCACTCACACGCCGACAGCAGAGGCGGCCATGCAAGGTGCCGTACCATAGGGTCCAGATTCCCACTCCAATGCCAATTACTACTGGCTCACAAGCCTTTCTGTGTTCATTATGGGTTCTCACAGATGAGCTGTCACATTGGTGCGACAAGATGAATATTAATTGTGTGTGTGTGTGCGTGTGCATGCACAGATATGAAATCATCTTGAAGCAGACTGTGCGGACAGAGGATCTGTTCTTGGGAATGAGCAGAAAGGACCCATCTTCCATGTGTTGTGAAGCCATACTGGTAACTATTGATGTGAAGCCATACTGGTAACTATTGATGTGAAGCCATACTGGTAACTATTGATGTGAAGCCATACTGGTAACTGTCGTTGTGAAGCCATACTGGTAACTGTCGTTGTGAAGCCATACTGGTAACTGTCGTTGTGAAGCCATACTGGTAACTGTCGTTGTGAAGCCATACTGGTAACTATTGATGTGAAGCCATACTGGTAACTGTCGTTGTGAAGCCATACTGGTAACTGTCGTTGTGAAGCCATACTGGTAACTGTCGTTGTGAAGCCATACTGGTAACTGTCGTTGTGAAGCCATACTGGTAACTATTGATGTGAAGCCATACTGGTAACTGTCGTTGTGAAGCCATACTGGTAACTGTCGTTGTGAAGCCATACTGGTAACTGTTGTTGTGAAGCCATACTGGTAACTGTCGTTGTGAAGCCATACTGGTAACTGTTGTTGTGAAGCCATACTGGTAACAGTCGTTGTGAAGCCATACTGGTAACTGTCGTTGTGAAGCCATACTGGTAACTGTCGTTGTGAAGCCATACTGGTAACTATTGATGTGAAGCCATACTGGTAACTATTGATGTGAAGCCATACTGGTAACTATTGATGTGAAGCCATACTGGTAACTGTCGTTGTGAAGCCATACTGGTAACTGTTGTTGTGAAGCCATACTGGTAACTGTCGTTGTGAAGCCATACTTGTAACTGTTGTTGTGAAGCCATACTGGTAACTGTTGTTGTGAAGCCATACTGGTAACTGTTGTTGTGAAGCCATACTGGTAACTGTTGTTGTTTTCTTTCCCTTAATAAAACGACCCCATCACCTGCTTTAATTGGCATTGAATAGTGGAATCAGAATACACCAAATGATAATCAATAATTATGTATGTTCTTGAATGTTTATATTCAAGTGTACATTATTGAATATGTGTCTAATCATTGTTGCAACGTTAACACTGTTAACTCTCCTCCCCTCTCAGGTGAAAGTCAAGCTGCCAGACACCAAAGCGACAGATGTGTTCCTGGATGTAAAAGAGAAATTCCTTGATCTGCGGACACCAAAATAGTAAAGGATGCACTTTTATCCCTTGATGGGGAGAAACCCAGTCCAAATTCAAATGGCTCTCCCTTTATCTCACACTATCCAATCCCAGATGTTGATTTAACAGATCTCTCTCTCTCTCCACAACCTGTTTTCTTCTTCTCTCTACAGTAAACTAGGTCTCCATCTTCCCCACCCGGTCCACAGCCAGGAGGGAAAGGCCCAGTTCTACAGTGATCGAGAGGAGCTAGAGATCACTTTACTAATGAACCGCCCCATGGACTCTATCAACCTGCAATGAGAAAGACAAACAGTTTTCACACTTCATCTAGTGTTCAGGGAATGTTGAATGTACAAGGGAAATGTTCACTGTGATGTAAAAAAAAAAAAAAAAAAAAAAAAGAGCAACAAAACCATGCTACTCTGCCCCCTCAACAGATTCCTATATTCAAGGGAGACCCTGGGCCTATGGAGTACAGGCTATTCATCAGGGCCTTTGAACACGGAGTGGAGGACAAGACAGATAGTAACAGGGCAGGGGAGGAAACTAACTTTTTGGCTTACCAGCCAACTGGCGAGTAGATGATTTTTTTTACCAGCCAAACTGATTTTTTTACCAGCCAAAAATAAATCGCTAATTGTGATAATTACTTCTTTGTATGTCTTCGTCTAAATTTATTGTCAATCATAGTAATAATCACACCGTGTCTCTACTCTTTAACATATTTATTAGCATAAAACATTAATAACAGTGTCTCTACTCTTCACAATATTAACATAAAACATATTAACATGAAAGAGGGAACTATTCTGGACTGGGTTGGGCTGAACTGGGCAGTGAAAGATGTTGGGTTGGGCAGGGAAAGTTGGGCTGGTCTAGGTTGGACTGGGTTGGGCAGTGAAAGATGCTGGGCTGGACTGGGTTAGGCTGGGTTGGGCTGTGCTGGGTTGCACTGGACTGGGTTGGGCAGTGAAAGATGCTGGACTGGGTTAGGCTGTGCTGGGTTGCACTGGACTGGGTAGGGCTGGACAAGAGATGCTGGAATGGTCTGGACTAAATACTGGATTGAGCGGGGCATTGTGAGTGTTCATTTTCCCCCTTCCCCTCCCAAACTGTTCCTACAATTGTTTTATGTTGCATGATGAATACATTTATTATGTATTGTATTTTTGTGTTTAAATATCAACATTATCTGTCCATCCTCAATAAATACTATCAATATAATACTCCTGACTTCATCTGGTATTTTCAAACGCACACACACAGAATGCCCCTCCCCCAGTCCCCACACAGAAAGGGAGACTGCCCCCCTCCCTCCTTCCCCTCTCTGTCTCCTGTTCTCTCTCAGGGTTAGCTGCTTAGCTTAGTTAGCATAAGCAGCTAACGTAACGTTAATTTAGATATTTAACGCGACGTGGGCATAAAGGAATGGCGGCGATGCAAAGCATGTTAGATGCATTTGACCCGTTGCGGGGGAAAACTGCACAGACTTATATCGGGTCGCAAAATAGGCGCTCTGTAGTGCTGTTCTGCTGTAATGTCTACACAGAGTTTCACACTACTATCCGTATCCGGCGGATACGACTCGCCGGATTTTCAAAATAAGAGTATCGCAATATGAACCAATCCTTTTTTGTTTTGTTTTGTTTACTCGCCAGTGTAGCGAGTGGTCTTCATGAATCACTCGCCAAACATAGAAAATACTCGCATTTGGCGAGTAAAATTTCCTCCCCTGTAACAGAGACCGGCTGTACTTCATGGAGCAGTACACGGATGGACAGCCAAGAGAGCTGATAAGAAGTTGTCTTCACATGGAACCAGAGCGAGGCTATCGCGAGGCAAGGAGGCTCTTGAAAGAACATTTTGGAAATGGATACAAGATCTCAATGGCGTATATAGACAAGGCACTGAACTGGCCTACTATCAAGTCCGATGACGGAGCGGCGCTCCACTCCTTTGGCCTCTATCTCACTGGATGCCTCAACGCTATGGCTGACGTGGAGTACATGCAGGAGCTTGACAGCATATCAAATATGCGTGCCATCACAGCCAAGCTTCCGTACAAGCAGAGAGAGCGGTGGAGAAGCAAAGCCTATGCTCTTCTAGAGAAAGATCATCGTAGCGCTAAGTTCAGCGACCTTGCCGACTTTGTCAACCTACAAGCCAAAGAAGCCCTACACCCTCTCTTCGGCAACATCACAGATGGAAACAAGAGCCAAGCTAAGGCTGTGGTTACACACAGGGCAATTTTCGTTTCATTTTCAGGGTCAGTTTAGCTTTTCAGAACGCAACGTAATGGCAGGCAAGTTAGACATAGTTTTTGCCTCCTGAGCACAGTGATGTTTATACATGTAGTACAATGCCAAAGCAGTAGGTGGCAGTAGGTGGCGATGTAGTTCAAACATGAAGGCCAATCAGAAAAGTTGAATGTGCCAATACACTTCCTGCAAAAAAACAACAAACCACCATCTTTAAATGCCTCGCGTGAGCCATTTAGCCAACGTAGCATTTATTTTTCAGCAAAGAAAGTGCAATAAAAGTGCAATAAACAAAACGGATACATTCACTGTGTGTTCTGCCTCATTTGTTGATGAAACAAAACTAACATCAACACAATTGACCACCAAGAGTGGAGTTTAGTCTCACAAAAAGATCGTCGCTGATTGTTAGCTTACGTGCTAACATGATTGGAATATGCCAGTACAACAGTATAGCATTGTGGCTAGCAGCTTGGTAACGTTAATGCTAGCAGAATGAATGGATGTAAACTTTATTTAACAGATTGCAGAATGGGTACAATACAATACGGCTCAATACAAACAATTGTTAAGGGAATGCAGACTGTTGTAGCTTGGACTGGGCTCCAATAACTTGACAACACATGGTAGCCGCAGCTCCTTGGGACAGCTCTGCTGTAAACACTGGAAATAACCGTGCGGGTCTCTACTGCGCATGGGCGTTGAGCAACAACGGCTCCGTATCCGGCTTGCGCAGATTACATGGCAGCATTGTCTGCGAGTTTTGGCGAGTATCCAAAACGGAAACACAATTTCAGCGTTGCCAGTAGGGCAACGCGTTATCCTGCCAAAACGGTGTTTCTTTTTAACTTGGACAGCAAACGTAATCATTCAGCAACAAAAACGTTGCTGGATTCAGCAGTGTAACCATGACATCACAGATGGAAACAAGAGCCAAGCTAAGGCTCACAAAGATGAGAAGACTTCCAGAAAGAGCGGCGCTCGGGGAAGCTTCACAACAGCTGCTACAGCAGTCCAGAACCCGGCAGAGACTAAAGCAAGGACCAAGGGGGATACACTCTGTGCCTTCTCCAACCCTTGCCTCTTCTGCCAAGGAGAACAGCATGCCATGGAGCAATGCAACAAGATGAAGAAGTCTCTTCACAAGGAGAAGATAGATTTTCTCAAGAGTAAAGGCCTATGTTTCAGCTGTCTGAAACGGGGTCACATGAGCAAGGCCTGCCAAGAAAAGATAAGCTGCCAAGTCTGCCAGCTTACCCACCCTACAAGTTCAAGTTTCAAGTTTCTTTAATAGTTGTCATACAGAAGTACAGAATACTTTCATACAAAATGCTTCTTACTGTTACGCTCCAGAGACTGTGCTAGACAAGATAGTATCAAATAACATAGTATAGCATGTAATTTAGAAGAAGAAAATGAGGTCACAGTGTTCGGTATAGACATATGTACAATGTTCTGAGTTACCATATAATATACAATACTATGCAGTGTACTAATGTACAGCACTATATAGTGCAAAGCAGAAATGGGATGAGGTACAATTTAGGTACAATTTACAGTAAGGTGTACGAGTTGTAGTGCAATCCTTCATCAATAAATATAAAGCGTGGGGAGTGGGTGCTACAGTGTGTTTGTTTAAAGTGGGTGTGTGCTATAAAGTGTGTGGAGTGGGTGCTACAGTGTGTTTGTTTAAAGTGAGTGTGTGCGTGTGGATGTGTGTGCTATGTGCGTTTGGTGGTTGTTGTTGTGTAGTGTTCATTGTTCGTTTAGCAGCCTGATGGCCTGGGGATAGAAGCTTCTTCTGAGTCTTTCTGTGCTCGCCTTGAGACTCCGGTATCGCTTGCCTGACCGCAGCAGTTCAAAGAGGCAGTTGTTCGGGTGACTGGAGTCTTTAATGATTCTCTTAGCCTTGCCCTTGCAACGCTTGTTGTAAATGTTCTGGAGGGTGGGGAGCCCCCCTCCAATTGTGCGTTCGGCTGAACGTGTCACTCTTTGTAGTCTGCTTCGGTCTTGTGCAGTGCTATTCCCAAACCAGGAGGTGATGTTGCCGGTCAAGATGCTCTCTATTGTACATGAGTAGAAGTTCTTAAGGATCTTCTGACTGACTTGGAACTTCCTTAGGCGCCTGAGGAAGTAGAGGCGTTGTCGTGCCTTCTTCACAACACTGTCAATGTGTGTGGTCCATGTCAAGTCCTCGGATATGTAGGCTCCGAGGTACTTAAAGCTGTTGACTCTCTCAACCGGTGCCCCGTCGATGCTGAGGGGGCTGTAGTCCTTGACCCCCGACCTCCTGAAGTCCACAATCATCTCCTTTGTTTTGCTGACGTTCAGGGAGAGGCTGTTTTCCTGGCACCATCCCGCCAGGACCTTGACCTCTTCCAGGTAGGCCCTCTCGTCGTTGGCAGAGATCAGGCCCACCACCACTGTGTCGTCAGCAAATTTGATGATTGTATTGCTACTCCGCTGAGCCACACAGTCGTGTGTGTACAGGGAGTAGAGGAGGGGACTCAGAACACAGCCCTGGGGGGCCCCTATGTTGAGGGTGATGGATGAGGAGGTGCAGTTGCCTGCTCTCACCACCTGGGGTCTGCCAGTCAGGAAGTCCAAGACCCACTGGCAGAGGTCATAGTTCAAGCCCAGGTCCCTGAGCTTGGCTATGAGTATGGAGGGGACTATGGTATTGAATGCCGAGCTGTAGTCGATGAATAGCATTCTCACATAGTTCCCCTGCCTCTTGTCCAGGTGTGATGCTGCTGTGTGCAGCACATGGGCTATGGCGTCCTCCGTGGACCTGTTGGGGCGGTATGCAAATTGCAGGGGGTCCATGTTGATGGGGAGGGAGGAGCAGATGTAGCCCTTTACTAGCTTCTCAAAGCACTTCATGGCTATGGAGGTGAGAGCTACAGGGCGGTAGTCGTTGAGGCAAGCAGGCTTGGATTTTTTGGGTACAGGGATAATAGTTGACTTCTTCAGGCAGGTGGGGATGACAGCCTGTTCTAAGGACAGGTTAAATATGTCAGTGAATACTGGGGCCAGTTGGTCGGCACAGACTTTTAGGACGCGGCCGGGGATGCCGTCCGGACCTGCTGCCTTCCTGATATTCACTTTTTTAAAGGTCCGCCTCACCTCATGCTCTGTTACCCTGAACACTGCGCCTCCATCAGCAGCCGACCCCCCCCCCCCCCCCATTGCCGTGGCTTGTGAGCTGGTGTTGTTATTACCAGCATCAAACCTCGCATAGAAGGTATTGAGGTCATTTGCTAAGGAGATGTAACTGTTCAGTTTGAGGGAGGCGCCTTTGTAGTCTGTCATCGTTCTACATATTAAGAACAAAGCTGCCTATGATGAAGCAAGGCACAAGAAGGAGACATCGGATGATGCGCCCAAAGAAAATAAGCACAGGGGTGGGGAAGAAGAAGGCGAAGCCAGTTCTATGGTCAGTGGATGCATCAATGCAGAAACGAGGACCTGCAGAGCTACTGGGGCCGGCAACGTCGAAAGCATCTTGGCTATCGTTCCGGTCCACATCAAAGCCAAGAAAGGCAACAAGATGGTGGCTACCTACACGTTCCTCGACCCAGGCAGCAACGTCACTTTCTGCACAGAGAAGTTAATGTCAGCGCTTAACGTCACCGACAGGAAGACAAGTATCCTGCTAAAGACCATGGGAGGCGAGCAGGTCGTGAGCAGCCAGATGGTGTCTGGTTTAGAAGTCTGTAGCTTGGATAGTGACAACTTTCTAGAGCTACCCAACACCTTCTCTCAGAAGTCAATACCTGCTCGTAAACAGAACATCCCACTGCAAGAGGAAGTCGATAAGTGGCCCCATCTCAGTGAAGTGCAAATACCGAAGATCCAGGCGGAGATAGGCCTTCTCATCGGGACTGACGTACCCAAGGCAATGGAACCATGGCAGGTGGTACCCAGCGTGGAAGAAGGGCCGTACGCGGTGAAAACGCGACTGGGCTGGATCGTCAATGGCCCCCTCAGAGGAGAAAAAGGCCATGAAACTACCAGTGGACTCATACAAGTCACGTCCAACCGCACATCCGTGGCCACGCTAGATGAACTTTGGAGTCAACAGTTCAAGAACGACTTCCCAGAGTGTCAAGACGACCGGCTTGAGAATTCGAGGGACAACATCCAGTTTCTGGAACTGGTCTCGCAGTCTGTGAAATTTACAGAGGGACACTACAGCATCGGCCTACCACTGAGGAACGCAGTCTTCAAGATGCCGAACAAGTAGTAGTTGAACAGCGAGCTCTCAACTTAAAGAAGAGGTTCACAAAGAATCCCCAGTTTCACGCTGATTACTCAGTGTTCGTCGACGACTGGATCGCAAAGGGCTACGCAGTCAAGGTTCCCAGTGAGGAGCTCAGCCGCAGCGATGGAAAAGTTTGGTACTTGCCACACCATGGCGTGTACCATGCCAAGAAGAGGAAGATCCGTGTGGTGTTCGACTGTGGGGCATCATTCCAAGGCACCACCTTGAACAACCAGCTGCTACAGGGGCCGGATCTAACGAGTACTCTCCTGGGTGTCGTCACTAGATTCAGGCAAGAGGAGGTGGCTGTCATGGCAGATGTGGAGGCCATGTCCCACCAAGTCAGGGTGCCGGTCAAGGATGCTGACCTTCTCCGGTTTCTCTGGTGGCCTTCCGGTAACATTAGCCAAGACCTAATAGAGTACAGAAGGAGAGTACACATATTCGGTGCCACCTCATCTCCTAGTTGTGCCAGCTTCGCCCTACAAAAGTGTGCACAAGACAACAGAGAACAGTACAGCCCTGCAGGGGTCGACACAGTGCTGCACAACTTCTACGTTGATGACTGCCTCAAGTCAGTTCATTCAGAAGAGGAGGCTGTGTCCCTGTGCAACGAATTAAGGGCTATCCTTGCCTCAGGAGGATTCCGGCTTACTAAGTGGGTGAGCAAGAGCCGAGCCGTGCTGTCCGCTATCCCGGCTGAGGAAAGGGCCGAACCTCTGAGGGAGTTAGATCTGGATCTGGACATGCTCCCGGTCGAGCGAGCTTTGGGAGTCCGGTGGTGTACTGAGAGCGACAACTTCAAGTTCAAGATTGTCCTACAAGAAAGACCACCCACAAGAAGAGGCATCCTCTCTATAGTTGGCTCAATCTACGATCCACTGGGCCTCCTAGCTCCAGTGGTCTTGACAGCGAAGAGGATCCTCCAAGAGCTCTGCAGATTCAAACTAGGATGGGATGACGACATCCCCGAGCACCTCGCTCTACAATGGTCCAGCTGGATGGAGGACCTTCGTCTGTTGGAGGATTTCAGAGTGCCTCGGAGTTTCAAGCCCAAGGGCTTCGGCGAGGCAACATTCAACCAGCTGCATCACTTTGCAGATGCTAGCCAAGAAGGCTACGGAACGGTGAGCTATCTGCTACAGAAGAGTGATGACACCACTCTCTGCCTTCGTCATGGCGAAAGCGAGAGTGGCCCCGCTCAAGCCCCTCACTATCCCGCGCATGGAGCTAGCAGCCGCTACCATGGCAGCGCGCATGGACAGGACCTTGAGATCCGAGCTGGAGCTCCACCTAAACAAATCTGTGTTCTGGTCCGACAGCACCACTGTGCTCAAATACATCGCAAACAGAACCAGTAGGTTTCGCACCTTCGTAGCGAATCGAGTGGAGACCATCTTGAAGCTGTCAGAAGTAGGACAGTGGCGGTATGTAAATACTGCAACAAATCCTGCTGACCACGCGTCGAGAGGACTCAATGTGGAATCATTCCTGCGCAATGAGACTTGGATACAGGGACCGGAATTCCTCACCAAGCCAGAAGAGGAATGGCCTCAGAACCCAGAACACCATGGGGACCTAAACACGGAGGACCCAGAGGTAAAGAACGCTGTGGTCAGCGCTACTTCTGAAGCTGAAGAGCAGTTCGACACAGTTCAGCAGTTCCCGGAATATTACTCCAGTTGGAACCGTCTCAAGAAGGCAGCCGGTTGGATGCTGAAGCTTAGAAGCACTCTGCTGATGCTGTGTCGCAAGAGGAAGGAGATTAATGCTTCGCTCACACAGTCTGAGGTACAGACACAGATGGAGATCTTCAAGGCAAGCCTGGAGAAGACCAACCTCACTGTGGAGAATATAAAGGAAGCAGAGCTCGAGATCATTTGTTACAGTCAGCGACAGAAATACTCAGAAGAAATCGCCACGCTTCGGAAAGGTGACTACGTCAAGATGAGCAGTCATATCGCTAAGCTCAAGCCAGTACTGCAAGATGGAATCCTCAGAGTAGGTGGAAGACTTGACAAATCGGCGATGCCTGAATAGGCTAAACACCCAGCCATCCTACCTAAGGATCTCCATGTGACGGAGCTTATACTCAGAGACATCCACCAGAATGTGGGTCACAGCGGTCATAACCACGTATTGTCCAAGCTGCGACTCAAGTTTTGGATCCCTGGAGCTCACGCAGCCATACGAAGAGTCCTCTCCAAGTGTGTAACCTGTCGACGCACACACAGTGCTGCTGGACAACAACAGATGGCGGATTTACCCCAGGACAGGGTTCTTCCAGATGATCCCCCTTTCACCAACACTGGGGTAGACTACTTCGGTCTGTTCGAAGTCAAATGCGGCAGAAGCGTTGTGAAGAGGTGGGGTTGCATCTTCACCTGTCTGGCTATCCGTGCTGTCCACATTGAGGTGGCATCGTCGTTGGACACCGACTCATTCATTGACGCTCTCCGTCGCTTCCTCGTGAGAAGAGGCCAGGTGAAAACGGGACTAACTTCGTTGGAGCGGAGCGCGAGCTAAGAAGAGCTATGGAACAATGGAATAGCTCCAAGATCGAGAACACTCTACGACAGAGGGGAATCCAATGGATTTTCAACCCCCCGACCGGTTCTCACCATGGCGGAGTCTGGGAGCGGATGATCAGGTCAGTCAGGAAGATTCTCAGCACCACCTTAAAGCTCCAGACTCTGGATGAAGAAGGCCTACACACCGTCTTGTGTGAGGCAGAAGCCATCATTAACAGTCGACCGATAACCAAGGCTTCTAGTGATCCGGACGACCTGGAAGCGCTTACCCCCAACCACCTCTTGCTCCTCCAGTCAAAGCCTTCGCTGCCTCCAGGCCTCTTCGTGAAAGAAGAGCGCTACTCCCGCAGGAAATGGAAACAAGTCCAGTATATGGCAGACATATTCTGGAAACAATGGACACAGGAATATCTACCTCAGCTCCAAGAGAGACAGAAGTGGGACACGTGTGTCACGCAACTTCGCTGAGGGAGACGTCGTCCTGATCATCGACAACTCTGGCCAGGGTCATCGAGGCGGTTCCTGACCAGCACGGGCTTGTGCGCCGGGTCCGTGTCAAGACGAAGACGACCACTTTAGATAGACCTATCACTAAGGTCTGTCTTCTCCAAGAAGCTGCATGAGGCGGTGGTAAAGACCGTCCTCCTATGGTGTGCCATGTACTAGTGACCTCTGGCACCAGGTATTGGTTATCCAGCAGCAGAGACACTTATCAGTTAAAATAGTGTTTGGTTTAGCTCCTTGTTTTTTAGTTGTTAGTAATTGTCTCTAGATTAGAAGTACAATTAGGGGCCGACTAGAGGAGCCAAAGCTATATGTTTAGGTTATTGTATTATGAATGTTTATTTTTATAACCTTACATTGAAACGGCATTAGGAATATTGATTGGATTTTTAGATAAAGTCATTGAACCGTCTTATTTGTCATAATAGAACATTCTAGAACATTTGTGATGTCACAGTATGATGTCATAATCAAACATTCTAGAACATTTGTGATGTCACAGTATGGTCATAATCAAACATTCTAGAAGATTTGTGATGTCACAGTATGATGTCATAACCAAACATTCTAGCCTTGCCTACCGTTTTGCTGTGGAAAGAGCCGGCAAGTTGATTTACGGCTTTCAGGTGTGGAGGAATTTGTCATGTGTCGAGTCGGCGGTGATTTTGGAGACTGGGAAAATACAGTTTTCTTACCTTGTAGTAGTGACGTGAATATTTAGGAAAATAGCTTTAGGATCACTTCTGTATTGATTGATTGATTGAAAAGTTTATTAACAGATTGCAGAATGGGTACAGTACAGTACAGCTCAATACTTCCTAATTTATGCAAATGACATGTCGTCAGCCTGTGACTGCAACTTGTTCCTGTTTGCGGACGACTCAGCCCTGCTGGTCTCTGACAAGAACAAGTTGCAGGTTGAAAAAACCCTCAGCTTGGAACTAGGCAAAATCTGCATATGGCTCGCTGATAACAAACTATCATTACACATGGGCAAAACAGAGTCCATTCTCTTCGGTTCAAATAACAAACTCAGCAAGACCGACGGCTTCTCAGTTACAGTGGGTGACAATATTGTCACAAGGAAAGACGAAATTACCTACCTGGGTTCCATCCTAGAGGCAAATCTTTCCTGTGACAAAATGGCATCCAATGTAATAAAAAAAAGTCAACCAACGAACTAGATTCTTGTACCGGATCTCCTCTCTGGTAAACAAGAATACCCTGAAGACTCTGGCAGGAGCACTCATTCAAGGGTACTATGACTATGCGTGCACCTCATGGTACCAAAGCACCTCAAAGGCGCTTAAAACAAAATTACAAACATCACAAAACAAACTGGTCAGACTACTACTTGACCTGAACCCCAGAACCCACCTCACCCCTGCCCACTTTGACAACCTAGGATGGCTTAGAGTAGAAGACAGAGTACAGCAACTTGCAATGGGCCTGGTCTACAAGATACACTATACGACCGGGGTGCCCATGTACATGTCAAAATACTTCCCAAAGGTCAGTGAATACCACAACCACTACACCAGAGGAAGCTCAACAAATCATGTTAAACCCAGATTCGGCTCAAACAAGGGACTAAACACGTTTCGCAATTATGCCACAACAATGTGGAATGCCCTACCTACCCAAAGCTGTAAAGGAATGTGAATCCCTGCCCACATTCAAAACCGCTCTTAAAGAGCACCTACGGGAGGCTGCAATTCGAAACTGGCCACCGTAAATGCCCAAAACCCCCACCACCTCCTAATAGACAGTCTCCTCCCCACCGCATGTATATATTCCCTCCCCGCCGTATGTATATTTCTCTCCCACCCACCCACCCCCTCCTAATGTACAGTCCCCTCCCCATCATATTTATATACTCTGTCAGGATCTAGGGGTAACAGTACTGTATATTTGAATACCGTTTATGTTACAAATGTATCAGTACTAAATACATATATGTCCCTATGCCATAAATGTCATGTATGTTGTGTATGTCATAAATGTCTATATGAATTGAAAATGGGGGACCCTGATGGAAACAAGACAAACGTATTTCTCAGGTCTGCATCCCCTTAACAATTGTATGTATTGAGCCGCACTGTATTGTACCCATTCTGCAATCTGTTAAATAAAGTTTTCATTCATTCATCATTCACATACAATTGTTAAGGGGATGCAGACCAGAGAAAGACTTTCGTCTTGTTTACATCAGGGTCCCCCATTTTCAATTCATCATAATATATGACACACACGACATACAGATAGACAGTACTGCTACATCTATACATTTATGACATACCAGATTTGCAAATACAGTACTGTTTGTGATACAAAAAGTGTCCAGAAAAGAGTATATACATTTGACGTAGAAACTGTACATTGGAGGAGGTTGGGTAGGTGGGGTGGGTTTGGGTGGGTGGGTGGGGGGGGACTGTACATTAGAGGTGGGGGGGGGGTTGGGTAGGGGGTGGGTGGGGGACACTGTACACTGTACATTGGAATACTGACAAAGCCATACTTGGTCATTTACTGTACATCTGGGTTAGGACATTTGTAGGGGCCAGTTTCGAATTGCAGTCTCCCGTAGGTGTTCTTTGAGAGTGTTTTTGAAAGTGGGTAGTGATTCACATTCCTTTACAGCTTTGGGTAGGGCGTTCCACATTGATGTGGCATAATTTGCTAAACGTGTTTAGTCCGTTGTTTGAGCCGAATCTGGGTTTAACATGATTTGTGGAGCTCCCTCTGGTGTTGTGATCGTGGTATTCACTGACCTTTGGGAAGTATTTTGACATGTACATGGGTACCTTGGTCGTGTAGTGTATCTTGTAGACCAGGCCCATTGCAAGTTGCTGTACTCTGTCGTCTACTCTAAGCAATCCTAGGTTGTCAAAGTGGGCAGGGGTGAGGTGGGTTCTAGGAGTCAGGTCAAGCATGAATGAATGAATGAATGAATGAATGAATGAATGAATGAATGAATGAATGAATGAAAACTTTATTTAACAGATTGCAGAATGGGTACAATACAGTACGGCTCAATACACACAATTGTTAAGGGGATGCAGACCAGAGAAAGACGTTTGTCTTGTTTACATCAGGGTCCCCCATTTTCAATTCATATTGACATTTATGACATACACAACATACATGGCATTTATGGCATAGGGACATACAGGTATTTAGTACTGATACATTTGTGACAAACGGTATTCAAATATACAGTACTGTTACCCATAGATCCTGACAGAGTATATACATATGATGGGGAGGGGACTGTACATTAGGAGGGGGTGGGTGGGAGAGAAATATACATACGGTGGGGAGGAGACTGTACATTTGGAGGGGGTGGGTGGGTGGGAGAGAAATATACATACGGCTGGGCGAGGATATATACATGCGGTGGGGAGGAGATTGTCTATTAGGTGGGGGTGGGGGGTTTGGACATTTATGGTGGCCAGTTTCGAATTGCAGCCTCCCGTAGGTGCTCTTTAAGAGCGGTTTTGAATGTGGGTAGGGATTCACATTCCTTTACAGCTTTGGGTAGGGCATTCCACATTGATGTGGCATAATTGCGAAATGTGTTTAGTCCCTTGTTTGAGCCGAATCTGGGTTTAACATGATTTGTTGAGCTCCCTCTGGTGTTGTGGTTGTGGTATTCACTGACCTTTGGGAAGTATTTTGACATGTACATGGGTACCTTAGTCGTATAGTGTATCTTGTAGACCAGGCCCATTGCAAGTTGCTGTACTCTGTCGTCTACTCTAAGCCATCCTAGGTTGTCAAAGTGGGCAGGGGTGAGGTGGGTTCTAGGGGTAAGGTCAAGTAGTAGTCTGACCAGTTTGTTTTGTGATGTTTGTAATCTTGTTTTTAGCGCCTTTGAGGTGCTTTGGTACCATGAGGTGAGCATAGTCGTAGTACCCTTGAATGAGTGCTCCTGCCAGGTAGGAGATCCGGTACAAGAATCTAGTTCGTTGGTTGACTTTTTTTATTACATTGGATGCCATTTTGTCACAGGTAAGATTTGCCTCTAGGATGGAACCCAGGTAGGTAATTTCATCTTTCCTTGTGACAATATTGTCACCCACTGTAACTGAGAAGCCGTCGGTCTTGCTGAGTTTGTTATTTGAACCGAAGAGAATGGACTCTGTTTTGCCCATGTGTAATGATAGTTTGTTATCAGCGAGCCATATGCAGATTTGGCCTAGTTCCGAGCTGAGGGTTTTTTCAACCTGCAGCTTGTTCTTGTCAGAGACCAGCAGGGCTGAGTCGTCTGCAAACAGGAACTATTATGTTGAGACAATGAACACACGACCGTGTAGTTTCATAACTTTATTCGACTGACGTTTACGTTACAACACCAGCCCTACCTCGAGCGCTAACCACGCCCGTCTATTAAAGGCACAGTAGCCTACAGTGTAACTGCTAGTATGTCACAACCTACACGTAGCATAACAGGACATAACATTTTTCCCCCCTTCCCTTTTGCAACAGCAATAGAACATTCCAGTCCATGAACAGAAACTGAACACTTCAGTCCACCAACCCGTGGCATTTACCCAGTAACATAGTCCCCATGCCAAGCGGGTGGAGCCTTCACCCTCTGAGGGCGAGCAGGCTGGGGAGCAGGGTCTGGTGGTTGTGGTGGGTTAACTCCCACCCTGGTTGCTTCCAAGCGGGGCTGCCAACTGCGGGTTGCAGCTTGGCTCAGGGATGATGCGGGC
Source organism: Notolepis coatsorum (assembly GCF_963971535.1). Classification (NCBI taxonomy): domain Eukaryota; kingdom Metazoa; phylum Chordata; class Actinopteri; order Aulopiformes; family Paralepididae; genus Notolepis; species Notolepis coatsorum. The sequence continues at coordinate 125,417,722 of NC_140177.1, read as the reverse complement.
AGTGTCGGGGCACCAACCTTATGCAGGCGGTTTGAGTGCCAGCGAGAACCATCATCTAGTCTGTAGGTGGCCGGACCCAGTTGACGGGTCACTCGGAGGGGTGCTGACCAGTATGAACTCAGCTTGTTCTTGCCGTTGGCGTGTTTAATCCTGACCCAATCCCCTGCTGACATAGCGGGGGTCTGTACTCTGTGAGAGGCATCATACCTCCGTTTCATCTGAGCCTGTGAGCTTTGGACCTGATCTCTGGCCTTCTCGAGCCCAGGGCTCTCGCATGCAGGGGCCGGTTCAGCTCTCAAGCAGTCTAGTGGTTGTTTCATTTCTCGCCCAATCATGAGCAGAGCCGGAGAGACCCCTGTGGTGGAGTGCTTGGATGCCCGGATGGTCAGGAGAGTTTGGGTGAGTGCAACGCTGAAGGTTTTCCCCTCCTCCAGGCAGGCTCGGATTCCATTCTTCAAAGATTTGTTTAGGCGTTCAACGCCGCCGTTACTTTCAGGATGGTAGACCGACGTCCTGATGTGCCTGATGGACCTCAGTGACAGGAACTCTGAGAACTCTGAGAACTCTGCCGAAAAGGAATTGAGGCCCATTGTCTGTGGTGACGACACTGGGCAGGCCCCAGCGCCCAAACAGCTTGACGAGGTTGTCGGTGATGCTCTGTGTGGTGATGGAGCTGAGTTCGATGGCTTCTGGCCACTTTGAGTGTAGGTCGTGCACGACCATCAGGTAGCGGGCATGTGCCGGGGCCCCATGAAGCTCTCCGCATAGGTCAACCTGAATGTGCTCCCACGGCGCGGACGGCCACGGGGTCGGGGTGAGGGGTGCTGTAGCCGGCTGGCCCGTTTTCCCACTCAGCAGGCAGCAGGTACAGTTGCGCACCAGCTCCTCTACGTCGCCGTCTATGTGAGGCCACCACACTGTGTCTCTGCAGTGTTGTTTCAACTTAACCACCCCCAGGTGGCCGTCGTGCGCCATGTGCAATACCCTGGCCCTCAGCGCCTCTGGTATAATAGCGCGGTGACCGCGGGCGAGGCACACCTCCCCCCAGCAGGAGAGCTCGTCGCGGACTCGGCTGTAGGGGAGCAGTCTGTCCTCCACCGTGGCTGGCCAGCCGTCCTGGATATAGGCACGGAGATTTGCAAATGTCTCATCTTCAGCCGCAGCCTGCTGCAGCTCAGCCAGCGCGACTACTGCGCTGAGTGGTCCATGCAGCATGTGGACCGAGTCCACGTCGTCCTCCTGTTCAGGACTCGCCTCACCCGCCTCTTTTGTTGTAGAGACGGCTCTCGAAAGAAGGTCAGCTACCGTGTTAGAGCGCCCCGGCATAAACTCGAGTCCGAAGTTTACCTCAGTAGCCTCATAGGCTTGTGCCCCGCCCCTCGGGTCGCCAGCAGCGCTGTCAGAGACTGATGATCTGTGCGAATGGTGAACGCCCTGCCATACAGGTAGACATGCCAGCGTCCGCAGGCCCACAGACAGGCGAAGGCCTCCCTTTCCCCCACCGAGTATTTCTGCTCGGCTGGTGTGAGGGCCCGAGAGGCAAAAGCCACTGGACGCTCTACCCCTCCATGAACCTGGGATAGCACGTCGCCGAGCGCCACCCCAGAGGCGTCACAGGTGACCAAGGTGGGCGCGGTCAGGCTGAAATGCGCCAGTGTTGGCGGGGACGTGAGCTGCTGTTTGATGACGCGCACAGCCTCCCGGCAGGCCGGGGTCCAGTCCCATACCGCATCCTTGCGTAACAGCTGGCGCAGAGGGGCCGTCGAGTCAGAATAGTGTGGCATGAACCGGAGGTAGTAGGCAGCCATGCCCAGAAAAGAAGACAGCTTGGACGGCGACTGCGGGTCCGGCAGGGACAGGATTGCTTCGGTGTGGGACATGATCGGGGTGATACCCTCCCTGGAGAGCATGAACCCCAGGAACTCGACCTCAGTAGCTCCAAATGTACACTTCTCCGCGTTGAGTGTGACCCCGTGTTGCTTGAAGCGCTGGAAGACCTGCTCCAGGCGAGCGTCGTGGAGTGCAGCGGTGGGCGCATGCACCACCACATCATCCAAGTAGATGCTGACCCCCTGGATGCCAGCGTAATTTGCTTCCGCTGTGGGGAGGGGATACTTCTCAGGGATGATGGCTTTGTTTACGTCTGTCAGATCGACGCATAGACGCAGTCCGCGCCTCCCCCGTTTCTTGGCTATCACCAGGTTGGACACCCAGGGAGAGGCGTTGATCGGTTCTATGATGTCCTCCTTCACCAGATGATGAATCTCCTCCTCCACCGCATCACGGAGGGCCAAGGGAATGCGCCGCAGCGGCTGAATGACGGGTCGGACAGACGTGTCCACCGAGGGCTGGTGCACAAATCCAGTCATACAGCCCAGGCCTTCGAACAGTGTCGGGTGATGGTCAGGCCAGGACGCGGTGACCTGCAGGACGCGTAGACCCCCAGCGTCGGTCAATGTGAAGTCCAGAGCATGAAACAGGTCTAGCCCCATGATGTTAGCCCCTCTCCGTGTGATGTAGCCCCTGTGTCCACGAGGAGTGGTATGGAGGCCCCACCCACACGACATGTGCAATGACTGAATGAGGCCTGTGGCTTTGTACTGTATTGATGGGAACAGCCCCAGACTGTGCGTGATCAGGAGGAGAGTGACACCAGCGCGCAAAATGGTTAACCCTGTTGCAGTTACGGCAGCGCTTGCCTAGAGCAGGGCAGGACAGGTCCCTGGTTGCATGCTTAAGGGAGCCACAGTTACCACAACGCCTTTGTCCATTCTCCCTCTCCCTCGGCGCCCTGTCTGCCACTCTCTGCACATCGAAGCTGTCACCGTCTGCGCCAGCTGCCTCCTGGGCCACGTTCTGAACTCCGGGTGGAGGTGACGTCACAGGCTCATGCACCGCGTGGGAAAACTTGCGCGCCTCAGAGATCGCTGTCTCCAACTGTTTTCCAATCACTACTGCATCAGCTAGTGTCATGGCGTCCGGCTCTAATAACAGTCTCTCCCTCAGTTGAGCACACAATGTTCTTTCAATCAGCTGGTCGACTATGAGTCCATCCTCCAAGTTCCTAAAATCACAATGCTTGGCTAGCTCCCGCAAGGCAGACACATATTGCGAAACAGTCTCACCAGACCTCTGTGCTCTCTGGCGGAACTCAAAACGGTACATCCGACGGCTTCTTCCCGAGCTAAAATGCGACTTCAGAGCCTCGGTAGCAGTAGAGTACTGATCGTCGGCTAATGTAAGCGTAGCATAAATCCGTTGCCCCTCCTGTCCGAGGCAGTGTCGCAGAAGTGCGCACTTTCTAGCTTCTTCCAGATCCTCCAGTCCCAACGCCAATAAATAGTCCTCCAATGACGTTAGCCATCTAACCCATGGAACCGCTGGGTCACCGGGAACAGGTATAAATGGTGGTGGCGGTGGTAAAACGAAATCAGCCATCCTCGTTCGCCAATTATTATGTTGAGACAATGAACACACGACCGTGTAGTTTCATAACTTTATTCGACTGACGTTTACGTTACAACACCAGCCCTACCTCGAGCGCTAACCACGCCCGTCTATTAAAGGCACAGTAGCCTACAGTGTAACTGCTAGTATGTCACAACCTACACGTAGCATAACAGGACATAACAGGAATAAGTTGCAGTCACAGGCTGCAGCAGTAGTCTGACTAGTTTGTTTTGAGATGTTTGTAATTTGGTTTTTAGTGCCTTTGAGGTGCTTTGGTACCATGAGGTGCAAGCATAGTCGTAGTACCCTTGAATGAGTGCTCCTGCCAGAGTCTTCAGGGTATTCTTGTTTACCAGAGAGGAGATCCGGTACAAGAATCGAGTTCGTTGGTTGACTTTTTTTTATTACATTGGATGCCATTTTGTCACAGGAAAAATTTGCCTCTAGGATGGAACCCAGGTAGGTAATTTCATCTTTCCTTGTGACAATATTGTCACCCACTGTAACTGAGAAGCCGTCGGTCTTGCTGAGTTTGTTATTTGAACCGAAGAGAATGGACTCTGTTTTTCCCATGTGTAATGATAGTTTGTTATCGGCGAGCCATATGCAGATTTTGCCTAGTTCCGAGCTGAGGGATTTTTCAACCTGTAACTTGTTCTTGTCAGAGACCAGCAGGGCTGAGTCGTCCGCAAACAGGAACAAGTTTCCGTCACAAGCTGACGACATGTCATTTGCATAAATTAGGAACAGTGAAGTGTAAAGAAAGACTTCGCTGTGGAAGAGAAATAAACCATTTGGATATCTTTGTTTTACACTGGAGCGGCTGTGGACATTATTTTTCTTTATCAATGAACGTACTACTCACGAGTAAGCAACTTTAACCAGTAGAGTGGAACGTCGGACTACATGGGCAAAACAGAGTCCATTCTCTTCGGTTCAAATAACAAACTCAGCAAGACCGACGGCTTCTCAGTTACAGTGGGTGACAATATTGTCACAAGGAAAGATGAAATTACCTAGCTGGGTTCCATCCTAGAGGATAATCTCTCCTGTGACAAAATGGCATCCGATGTAATAAAAAAAAGTCAACCAACGAACTCTATTCTTGTACCGGATCTCCTCTCTGGTAAACAAGAATACCCTGAAGACTCTGGCAGGAGCACTCATTCAAGGGTACTATGACTATGCTTGCACCTCATGGTACCAAAGCACCTCAAAGGCGCTAAAAACAAAATTACAAACATCTCAAAACAAACTGGTCAGACTACTGCTTGACCTTACTCCTAGAACCCACCTCACCCCTGCCCACTTTGACAACCTAGGATGGCTTAGAGTAGACGACAGAGTACAGCAACTTGCAATGGGTCTGGTCTACAAGATACACTACACGACCAAGGTACCCATGTACATGACAAAATACTTCCCAAAGGTCAGTGAATACCACGATCACAACACTAGAGGAAGCTCCACAAATCATGTCAAACCCAGATTCGGCTCAAACAAGGGACTAAACACGTTTCGCAATTATGCCACATCAATGTGGAACACCCTACCCACAGCTGTAAAGGAATGTGAATCACTACCCACTTTCAAAACCACTCTCAAGGGACACCTACGGGAGACTGCAACTCGAAACTGGCCCCTGTAAATGTCCGAACACAACCCCCTCCAATGTACAGTAATTTACCTAGTATGGTTGTCAATATTCCAATGTACAGTTTTGCTTGTACAGTCGTACAGTGTTTCCCCCCCCCCCCCCAACCCCTCCTACCCCAACCCCCCCCCCCCCCCTCCAATGTACAGTTTTTACGTCAAATGTGTATACTCCCTTTTCCTGACTCCTTCTGTATCACAAACAGTACTGCATTTGCAAATCTGGTATGTCATAAATGTATAGATGTAGGCGCAGTACTGTCTGTATGTCATATATATATGTCCTGATGAATTGAAAATGGGGGACCCTGATGTAAACCAGACGAAAGTCTTTCTCTGGTCTGCATCCCCTTAACAATTGTGTGTATTGAGCTGTACTGTATTGTACCCATGATTCTGCAATCTGTTAATAACGTTTTCAATCAATCAATCAATCAATCAATCAATCGGCCTCATAAGTGTTCGAAAACATGCATACACTTAAAAATAAACAAAATGTTCTTTCTTATGTGACTGACATTATTTTCCGGTCAAGATTTCTGGTTGTTGTTGACCAACACGGTTCTAATGCATAATGCATTGCACACCACCCAATTCATAATCTCAGTAAACACATTTATTTCATTATAATAAACATCCCTTTGGGACTGTGGTCCAACTGTACAAAGGGGCGGTGCCACATCCCCACGCACAGTTACCGCAGCAGCAGCAGCGATGGTGTGATCATGTGACGCATGCGTTTCCGACACAACAATACAACAAGCACCGTATCCTCGCGTTTCACGGTCCTAGTCCTCCACGCCTCGCTCTCTCGGTATGGCGGACGGCGAGAGGTCCCCGTTACTGGCAGACCTGGGAGACGGTGCACTTGGCAGCAGCGGTAACGGAGGAGTGTCACCCGGGGCTGCGCCCTATGGTCAACCCAACAAACCACACAGTGAGTATCCTCCACCACGGTGCTCCATCTCTCCACCCTGACATGGCACACTGGTTAGCTCGCCGACTAGCTAGCTAACGTTACACTACATGATGACAGTGACACATGATGGTCCTGTCGTTTACATGTTTGAGTTGGCTAGGATACAGGCGTGCAAGACAGTGTTGCTCAGAGACAGCCATGCTTTTAAAGCAGTCATTTGGAGGATTGTTATGTGTGATCATATGAACGCGATGTGCAGAAGTGGCTAGGGTCAGATGGTAGTGCCAGTTAAAGGAAAACTCCAACATTTTGGGAAATTAGCTTATTTGCCATCTACCCTGGAGTTAGACAAGAAGATACATACCTTTTTCTTCTCTGTGCATGCAGTAGGAGTAGGAAGACGTTGGGAACTAGGCTAATGGAGGAACCTATTTCCAGTGACTGACGCTAAGCTAGGCTAACGGTGCGCGTCTTCCTACTCCTACTGCATGCACAGAGAAGAAAAAAGTATGTATCTTATTGTCTAACTCCAGGGTAGATGGCAAATAAGCTAATTTCCCAAAATGTTGGAGTTTTCCTTTAACGTTATTCATCAGAAGCTAGCATGCATTTGCTAAGCTAATCACTGTCGGCTAACTAACGTTAGCCACCAACATATAGTTAGCCTCTTTATTGAAGCTCCCAGGTTTGCAGCTCGGCAGTATTATTGCTTGAACTGAATGAGATTGTGGGGTCGCTAGCTTGTGAAGTTGCTTGCATCTTTACAAGTAACGTTAGCTGCAATGACACCTGCTATTCTAGCTAACGTTATAAGCTCAGCCACCGAGGAACACCTGATTTGATTTGGCACATATACAGACATTACGTGAGTTCCTGAGGGCTACTGCGAAATAATACCGCGACCAATTGCATCTCACAGAGGGAGGGATCGGGGTGCCTAAAATAAATACATTGGAAAGGCATGGAGCTCCTAAGTGACTTTTGTGAAGGTTGAAGACTTAAGCAATCCTACATGGGTTCTTATCAGACTTGCTATACATGTTTTGGCTCAGGGCAGGTAGAACGTCATCTCTCTGGGTAGGTGATTGGGGGGTCAGTCACACGCACCCACACACACAATATAATGTGGTCTGATTCCACTGAAACATTTTTGTTTATTTGGCTCTGTAGTCCAGCACATTGGATTTGAAATGGAACAATGACTATCGGGTTACAATTCCTACATGGTTCACCATGAATGTAAAAACACCCTCAAATTAAACCTGAAACTCTGCACTTCAACCTCCATAGTCATTGTTCTATTTCAAATCCATTATGCTGGAGTATAGAGCCAAAATGACAACAAAGTAACACTCACTGTACTCGGACTTAAGGACTCCACTGTACACTCGCTGACCCCCTGCATTCCAGCAGTGTGCTTCTAAAGCTCCTTTCAGTTGAACTCTAAAACCAAATCTCATTTTCTTGTTAATCCTAATTCAAGAGGGTAAAAGCGCTACTTGGGATACTCGATTGTGTGAGTTAACCCTTTCGTGGCTCTGTGTGTGTGACCGATCTTACGTGACTCCTTCTGCGTTGTGTTTAAATGTCGATGCCCCGAGGGAGTTTTGAACCCAGGTCTCCCACGCCGCGGCCGACAGCATAGACCGCTATACCAAGAGCTGAATTCACTTCTTGGGTAACGTGTCTGTGTCTTTTTAAGGGGAAGTGAGTTTAACTCGCAGTACCGCTTACTGCCACAGTCACTTCACAACACACGTCCGTCGTGACTGTGGACATTACTCACAGGCCTCTGTTACATGTGCAGGTTTTTTTTGGGTCACTAGTCTCATTGCCTTCTCTTCTCTCCCGAAGGCTTTCCACCGTTCCCCAGTCCCACCGAGCCCTCTGTGCTCCTGGGGGAGGACCCCCCACCCTACTCGCCCCTCACCTCCCCGGAGAGCGGCAGTGCCCCGGTCATCAGCTGTCGGGTGTGTCAAAGCCTCATCTCTGTGGAAGGCAAGATCCATCAGCACGTGGTCAAGTGTGGGGTCTGCAACGAAGCCACGGTGGGTAGCGACCAGAGCTCGAATCTGTTCCGTCAACCTGGCCCCACGATGGAAAGAGTGTTCAGAACGGCACCAGCCAGGTTAATTTCTTAGGGCCATGGTGAAATTGATCCGTCACAAAATGGAGATAAAGCGGATGGAAGGTGTTACTGTCTGTTGGGTTTGTATTTACTTTAGAACCCCATGTAATTGCGCGTTTGTAGACTCAACACTTTTGGATGGTGATGTATCCGTCTGTTCCAAAAGGTCACCCTCCTAACTTTTCTGTCCATCAAACGCAAGACGCAAATCTGGCGTGATGTGTCTGACATCATGGACAGCCCTGTGCAAAAAAAATTAATAAATAAAAAAAGACAGACACAATGGGTCAATGTAGCTGTACCCTTAGCTGCCAAACTAGTTTTTAGAATAATATAAATGACCTATCTGAACTAGAGCTGTCCCCAAGCCTGTTTTTGGGATTCGAACATTCACCAGAGTTTTTTATTTTAAATTTTTTAATCCTCTCTTTCTCTGTTTTCTCCCCGTCCCAATTTAGTCGTTGTGCCAATTCCCCCCCTCCCCTACCTGTTTGTTGTGTGCATGTTCTCCTACTGGTCGGTACAAGGGAACCCTGAAGTCATCCGCACGCTTCCTCCGACACGCGCGGCGACAGCCAGTGACTCTTTTTTCACCTGGCAGCGAGGACTCTCATTGGTGAAGTGTAACGCGTGGGAGGTCACGCTGCCTTCATAAAGTCCTGCCTCCACTGAGCAAGCGCCCAGACCTGACCTGTCCACAACGCCAGATTCCCACCCATGACTTGCCCTCCCCCTAACCCAGCCAAACGGGTTAGTATAGCGATCAGCCCAAGCCCCAAGCAATGCTGACTTCGGGAGTCGAGACCGCAGCCTCTTGCATTGGTGACGAGCGCAATCTCCGCTACGCCACCTGCCCGCCTTCACCAGAGTTTTTTGAATGGACGTTCGAACCATAGTTTTTAATCATGCAAAAAAAATCTGGTTTCAGTACTGTCGAGTCTTGGCGCACATTTATGCATATAACGTAGCACATATGTGCACATTGCTGCGTTAAAGGAAAACTCCAACATTTTGGGAAATTAGCTTATTTAACATCTTCCCTGGAGTTAGACAAGAAGATACATACCTTTTTTGTCTCTGTGCGTGCATTTAGCTTTGGGAACAGTCGCTCCGTTAGCGTAGCTTAGCTTCATCACTGGAAGTGGGGGAGGACAGGAGCCTGACGTTCCCTACAGGGTCTTACAGTCACCAAATACACTCCAAATACAACTCTAAAACGTTCCTGTAAACATGTTGTGACCCGTGTATTCACCACGTGGAGAAATAAAAAATTATTGAATTAGACAATTACGTTTTATAAGCAAATATACTCTGAACTATTTTTTGCCTAACCACGCGAGTCTCTGGGCGCAGTCAGTGGTTTCAACGTGAAGCCGTGTTTGTTGATATTCTTATTCCTTCAAAGGATCCGAACCGATTGAAGTTTATGGATACCATGACTTAAAATCCTCTTACCTTGACGATTAAAAGCCTCCCCAATTTAGAAAACAGTAATCCAATGGCTGGTATTGATAATATAATACTAACTACTGCACGCTCGGAGCTAACCGGAGCTAACACAGAACAGGATGGTAAAGCAAATATAATGACTTCCTTTCTGGGGTTTTCAAAATAAAAGTGCAACGTTTATAGCAGCGGAACATTTTTATTTTGTACATTATCTAACGTTAACACGAACCTAAACTAACTTTAGGTTAGTTGTAACATTAGTTTAGGTTCGTGTTAACGTTAATGTACAAAATAAACGTTTTCCTCTGGCTTGCTGCAAGCCCTCGGACATCTATGCCCACGGAGCTTTCAGTGTACACAAGCGAGCGGCACCGCCTGCATCCCAACACGGAGACAAACGGAGTAGTACCTGGCTGCAGTGGAAAAGGAACGAAGTACCAGGTGCCTAAAGCGGGTCGAGTCGAGTAGGTACTATGCAGTGGGAAAGCGCCATTAGACTTTTTTTTTGTGCGCACTGTGCGGTAATAACCGCGGCGGTAGGAAATATTTCGCAAATTCGTGCGGTAAGGAAAATATCAATACCGCGGCAGCTCTACTTGTTGTATAGAACCTGCAGGGGAGGTAGTGCAATACCCGTGGTACGCTCGGCTGAGCGCACCACTCTCTGTAGGGCCTTCTTGTCCTGTGCCGTGCTGTTTCCATACCAGGCAGTGATGTTTCCAGTCAAGATGCTCTCTACAGCTCCGGAGTAGAAGGACTGGAGTATCTTCCTCTGAGATGTGGACCCCCAGGTACTTAAAGCTGCTCACCCTGTCCACGGTAGCCCTGTTTATCCTCAGTGGTGTGTGTCTCCTGCTGACCTCGCCTATAATCCACGATCAGCTACTTGGTTTTACCAATGTTCAGGAGCAGGCTGTTGTCCTGGCACCAGCGTTCCAGTACCTCAACCTCCTCCCGGTAGGCCTTCTCGTCGTTGTCCGAGATCAGCCCCACCACCACCGTGTCGTCTGCAAACTTCACTATGGAGTTGGAGCTGAACTTGGCCACACAATCGTGTGTGTAGAGTGAGTACAGCAGGGGGCTTAGAACACAGCCCTTGATTGTCAGTAACTGCTTTCCTTAGTAAGACATCATATGTTGAGCAGATGGATTGCAATGAAATAAATGGACAATCGAGCTGGAATTAATGTTAGAGTCCTCTTACCTGTGGCCCATGCGTCTGGAGAAGAAAAAATTCAATTATTTGATGTCGATCTGCTATATCCATTTTCCGTTTGTATGACGCAATAAACGCCGAAAGCATATTGATTCTTGCGTCTCGAAAGCGATCAAATGCACTTGAGTGTTTGTCTTGATCAACATAAGATATCTCTGCCGGAGGATTTACCCCGATGCACAGAGAGCCACATCCGGTTTAGAGTGGAGTGCAACTTGCCCGAAATCCACCAGGCGGCGGTATTGAGGCATTGAAATATCAGACAGGGTCCAGCTGGCTCCCGGAGCCTTCCTGGATGAATTATGAATGCCAATAGCGAATAAAGGAAATAACGATCATAAAAACTAGTAAACTCGTTGTTGGCGTTATTCGATTGGTGGGCAATAACGAGTAAACCCGTTTTTGGCGCAGGATGTGTTCATTAAGATTCGAACGCCAACGTAACGAACGTAGGTCAGAACGTTCAAACGTTTGGGCTCAGCCTTAATCTGAACACTGGTTGGGTACCAGCCATATTTGCTAGTAGAACTAATAGATTTACCAGCCACAGACAAATCTATGGTACCAACATAATCTGGATATTAGGGGTGGGAATCGCCAGAGACCTCACGATACAATACTATCGCGATACTTGCGTCACAACATTTTTTTTTTTTTTGGATCAAATTTAATTGATTAACTTTTTTCAACTGCAAAGTAAAACTTTGTCAACATGTTTTATCTAATAAAATAAAGTTCAGTCTGTTCATCTCACTTCAATAATTTTTATTGCAGAACATGGTATTTTCTCAAGCAGACAGATGTAAACACTGTAATCTGTGTTGCATGTACCTGACAAACTGAACTGTTTGTATTAGTCATATTCCAACTTAATAGTCATATTCCAACTTAACTGAATGCACATGTGTGTGTGGACCAGTGATGGGAATAACGGCACTATAAGTAACTTTGTTACTAACGGCGTTCGTCTTTTCAGTAACGAGTAATCTAACGGATTACTCTTCCAATCTTAATAACGTCGTTACCGTTACTACAAAAAAATGCGGCGCGTTACTATGAATGAACCTGTTTCTTTCATCAGACATATCTCTGCGCCGAGAGGCAATAATATGTTCTTCCTTGTTTAGTGGACAGTGCGCGAGCCAAGCATACATGCTGACGATTGGCTGAGGTTGAATACAATGTCATGGTAAGCCAATCAGAGGTGGAGGTGGGCGGGTGTCTAAAGCATCCAGAGTCTGACACACAGCGCGAAAAGACAAGCGATCACTGATCAGTCAGCATGAGACCGCGGTCCGTGTAGTGTACGTTTTGAGCTCAAAAACGAATCCAACAAACAACACAAGCGACTCAGTCAACATGAGACCGCGGGTCCATGAGCGTTTTGTGTTCACTCTTTGCAGCGCAGGGCACTGAGTGGCTCTACTGCAGTGCTGACAGCCTTATCAACAGTGCTGCACTTCCTGGTTTAATAGCACAGGCTTCAGGTCCTCAGAGATATATATATCTCTGTATGTCATGCATGTCTTAAATGTAATGATTAGATTAGTTTAGATGATTCGATTAGATTCTTATATCTGTATGTTGTGTATGTCATTGATTGAAAAGTTTATTAACAGATTGCAGAATGGGTACAGTACAGCTCAATACATACAATTGTTAAGGGGATGCAGACCAGAGAAAGACTTTCGTCATAAATGTCATGAATTGAAAATGGGGGACCCTGATGTAAACAAGACGAAACTCTTTCTCTGGTCTGCATCCCCTTAACAATTGTGTGTATTGAGCCGTACTGTATTGTACCCATTCTGAAATCTGTTAATTAAAATGTTCAATCAATCAGTATATATTTGTTATTTATTTTTGGTATAGTGCTTAACAAGCATAATTTAATGTTGCCCAGTTGTGGCCTGTTGAGGGGCAATACATATCAAAAGTTCCAAAACATCTATTCTGTTTGTATTTGTATGATCCACTATATAAACATAGTAATTATAATATCTACATAGCCTACATGGCATTTGATTGGAGGCTAGTCTCACTTTGTCCCACAGCAACATTAAAATAGTTTAGATTTGTGTATGTTTATGTAAAAAAAAATCTTGAAAGTAACGCAATAGTTACTTTCTGAAGTAACTAGTTACTTTTATAATTTGTAACTGAGTACGTAATTTAGTTACTTTTTGGAAGAAGTAACTAGTAACTGTAACTAGTTACTTTTTTAAAGTAACTTGCCCAACACTGGTGTGGACTACTGTACTATTACAGGTATTGAAATGAACAATGCAACTTCCTTATACTAAATTCTTTTTAATTTAAATTTTTTATGAATAATTAAATATCGATACTTGGCGTCCCTGTATCGATACAGTATCGCCACGCAAAGTATCTCGATACTACTATGTATCGATTTCCCCCCCCACCCCTACTGGATATGTACACAGTTACAACACATACACAGGGTTCTTTCCCTAGACTATGGTATAGACCTGTTAGCTGGTATAGACCTGTTAGCTGTCCACGTCAGACTTGCGCATCAAGGGGGCAAAAGGAACGTCATCCTGGTCAGAACAACGGGGCAGACTACAATATATTTGCATTTGTTAGCCATGCTAGCGATCTAAACAATCAATCCATGCCAAAGCTACATATGTAAAAGGTGAAAGATTCACACTCGCAGCCATGCTGATTTGGCAAAATGACATCCAGCCGTTTTTGTTTTAAACAACTTTTAGTCAGGGGAGTGTCCTGGTTTCTCCATAGAGCCATCTTGTACTTTTTTTTAGCGCAGCAGCTCATGCAGGTAGTGGGCAACTTAGTCATGTGACTCAGTTGGTATTGCTGATTGGCTCGAACATGGTATGTTTGTAAACAGCGAACAGGTCTATAGGGAAAGCCATATGACAACGTGGCAGCGCCACCATGTGTTAATAAAATGTATTATTAACTTATACACTATACTTATACACCCCTCTGGACCACCCCCTAGTTGAGACTCAGCCCCTCTCAGGACCACCCCCTAGTTGAGAGACTCAGCCCCCCTCCGGACCACCCCCTAGTTGAGACTCAGCCCCCCTCAGGACCACCTCCTAGTTGAGACTCAGCCCCCCTCAGGACCATCCCCTAGTTGAGACTCAGCCCCCCTCAGGACCACCCCCTAGTTGAGACTCAGCCCCACTCCGGACCACCCCCTAGTTGACCACCCCCATCTTATTAGAAAATCCTGGGGAAAGCCCTGACATAGGAGCATAAAGACAGAAGTGTGGTGCTGCGTATACATATACTACATACACACACAGAGTTGTGTTTCTTCCTGGTCCTTGTGCTAAGCTAGGCTCGGCTATCTCTCTGGAGGTACTGGACAGTGGACACACGGAGATGAAACTGATATCAATTATCTTGTCTGACTCTGGGGAAGATGGCAAATATGTGTATTTCCCAAAAGGATGGAGTGTTCCCTTTTTAAAAAGAAGGAAAGGGAGATTCAGCCTTTAGGATACCAGGATGTACCAGAGATGATTGTTAAAAGAAATGCTTAAATGATGGTAGAGTATAGAGGTAAGCAAGTCCCAAGTAAGCAGTACGGTAATAGCACATCAGCCGTCAACATGGAACAAATCATCACTAACTTTGCAGCCCCGGTGAGAACCTATAGGGCAGGGCTATTCAACTAAATTGTTCAGGGGGCCACATTGTCAGAAACCCAAGGGGCCAGGGGCCGGACTGCCACGGCGCCTCCCCGTGCTATGAGTACACTTGACACAACACGCAACCACATTTTCACAACTTTTATTTAACTACATTGCAAAAGTAGTATACTTTTCAAAAAAAGTGCTTCATTTATGTGCCACATCTGCAACATCTCCTGCAGAAAGTGCTTCATTTATGACTGTGCAACAACTGCAACATCTCCTCTTCAACATTTCAATATAAAAATAAAATAAAAAACATGAGTGCATGATGTGCATCTGAACATTCTAACATCAACACTTGAACAAAAAACACATTTATAGTGCAGCTGAGCTTATGAAAAAGTGCTACATGTCTGTGCAACAACAGCAAATCACAGCATCTTATTAGCACTTATTGTCCACTCTTAACTCTCAAACATCAGGGGGGGTGGGGGGCAGACGGGCCTAGCCTACATACACACATCTAATGAGAGAGATTGCACTTTGACTGGGCAATGGCAGAGAAAGAGGGTTCATAGGAAGTGAGGGCTACCCACAAACAGTGATGCAAATGCTAATTTGTCAAGGAGGCACGGTTGCTTGTTTTAATGGCATTCATGTGAGAGAAACTGGATTCACAGGTGTATGTTGAGCCAAACATTGTTAGCACAGATATTGCCAGCGTTTTTATTTTGGGGAATGTGTTGACATGAATACACTTTATCCAAAATGTTGTGGTGGATTCAGGGAGCGAAATTAAAGCCCGCCAAGCGCCATTGGCGGGCAGATTTTACGTTTGGCGGGTGGGACTGAGAGGTCTGTCCGCCATGTGGCGGGCAACGAAACAGTCATGTGAAAACCGATCGAATAACATGATCCAATTCTTAGCGGAGTTCTCACTCGCCGTCAAGCACACAGACATGCAACGCGCTGCTCCTCCCTCCAGCCCCTCCCAACCCCATGTAAACAGAGAGGCTAGAGTCTAACGTTAGCTACCGTTACAAAATGACCCAGTCAACTATTCACTTTTAGTTTAATACTGAGGCATTGTCCGTTATCTAGCCGGCTAGCTACTGATAGCTCCCGATATCAACAAATGCTCCAGCAAGTCTAGTAGTGCATAATACCTCCGTTGGATAGGTAGCTACCTAGTACACGTTAGCTCCAGTAGGGTCCAGCTGCAGCGCTGGAGAATCCTTGCTGGAGCTGGAGGCTACAGTATAGGGTCCAGCTGCAGCGCCGGAGAATCCTTGCTGGAGCTGGAGGCTACTCGAGTATACACACAGACAGTGGAGCTGTTTGCAGATAGCGAGCATTTTGACTTGTTGCGTGGTGGCGATGTCTCGCAGATAATACAACTACAAGTATGATTATATAATATATATATTTTATTAAAAAAATATATATACGTTACAACTAACCTAAAGTTAGTTTAGGTTCGTGTTAACGTTAGATAATGTACAAAATAAATGTATTCCGCTGCTATAGACGTCGCTCTTTTATTTTGAAACCCCCCAGAAAGGAAGTCATTGCTCTCGTTATCTGCTTGAGTGTCCGGTTAGCTCCGTTAGCGTGCAGTAGTAAATAGTATATCAATACCAGCCATTGGATTACTGTTTTCTAAATTGGGGAGGCTTTTAATCGTCAAGGTAAGAGGATTTTAAGTCATGGTATCTATAAACTTCAATCGGTTCGGATCCTTTGAATGAATGAGAATGTAAACAAACACGGCTTCACGTAGAAATCACTGACTGTGCTCAGAGAGGAGTCGTTCGGCAAAAAATAGTTCAGAGTATATCTGCTTAGAAAACATAATTGTCGAATTCAATTATTTTTAATTTCTCCACGTGGTAAATACATAGGTCACAACATGTTTACAGGAATGTTTTGGAGTTGTATTTGGAGTGTATTTCGTGACTGTAGGGCACTGTAGGGAACGTCAGGCTCAAACCCTCCCCCACTTCCAGTGATGAAGCTAAGCTACGCTAACAGAGCGACTGTTCCCTAAGCTAAATGCACGCACAGAGACAAAAAAGGTATGTATCTTCTTGTCTAACTCCAGGGAAGATGTTAAATAAGCTAATTTCCCAAAATGTTGGAGTTTTCCTTTAAGCAATAATAATATTAATAATATGATGTTATTGAACGTTGAAGTTAACCACCCTCACGCCAGCCCACGATGAGCTCCCTGACCACAGAAGAGCTAAACTTGCACACACTGTCGCATTTGGACAATTAAAGGACTGCAGTCTGTTTGGATTTAAGCAAAACCCTCGCGCCATGAGTCGACTCGCCACCAGTGACTTCATCCAGCACAACGAGACTACGAGATACGGAGGCACTTCTTTGGGAATGTAATATAAAACGGGGTGAGTGAGTGTTGACATTTCTTAATCCTAATGCAACTGGCTCACGTTGATACATGGTGCCGGGCTGCCGGCCGGGCTAACTAGCTACCGTTAGCTCACGTCGACACCCAGCCGCTTTCCCTCAAAAAGGTTTTGACCTCGGGGTTCAAGGGGACCTATTGTGAAAATAGCTTTTTCATGTGTTACATTGTTTCTACAGAATGAGGGCTTGTCCCAACACTGAGAAAATGTCATGTGCATTATGCCTTTTCTGCAGTTAAGCTGTGATGAGAACCCTCCCCTTTGAAATTAGCTATTCAGAGTTGCAGCCACAATTGTTGTAGTTAATAACGTGCATGTGAAGATATCTTAATAAAATGTACAAGATAAGATAGTGGCTCATGCATAAATCTTCTCTTTTCTACCTAAGGTTGAACCTAAAATATGTTTCTGACAACATTTCTAACAACAAGATTGATATGCTATTGCGTCGTATTATCTGCAACGTCTAGTCTCAAAGTTGGATCTGAATTTATATTAACTTGTTGAAAAGGACAAAAATATGTCCTACTGTTATACCCAAATAACAAGAGGTTGAGTACTGCACCCTGCACTGGAGCTAAAGCTTGGACAGACTTTGAACCAAAGGATTTGGCCCCAAATACCACTGTTACGAAATAATGACAGAGAAAACACTGTTCACATCACAATGCCGTTATTGACACAGCGTATTTTTCATAGTGCCACACATGTAGGCTACGTCACTGTATAGTACTATCATTTCAAACCTGCTCGCTCTGATTATAGAACTCTGATTATACCTGTTGATATCTGCCGACTCCCGTCGGTATGTGAGTATATAGGCTGAATAGGAAACTTGTGTTGCTATACCTATTTTTATTACTTTATCTGCTCTTATTATGTTTATTTACTCTCTCAAACCGTTCAGTGTAGCGCTGTAGACGACAACAGAAATGTCCCCTCAAACTGCACCGAAAGCCAATCCCTTCATTCAGCCCATTTTCAGTTGCCTGAACGGCAGAGCGTGTTTGCATGAACACTGGCACCAGACACTGGCTAATATCCCGGGTTAAGGTCTTTGTCGGGATAAGCCGTTCATGCGCTTCATATCCTGATTATGATTAATCCTGTCAATTCGCGAGTACACAGAATATATTGTGAATGTTACCGTGAAAATGGAACTTGCAGAGACAAAAAAAAAAAAAAAACTGGTAAACGGGAGAAGGTGTTTGGTCACACGCTGCAGTATTCCCCGGCTAATACCGGCACATCCCAACTCTAATATTTGGGTTTCTCACAGACTGCATCGCGAGTTAATCCCATCTAGTAAAAGGGATACAGCATGTACGTCACGCTATAGACGGAATCCTCAAGCATCTTGAATAACGGTGGAATATTAAATTAAGACACCTGGGCCCTCATTCATCAACGTGTTCTACGCACAGATCTGTGCTTACCCTGTGCGTACGATCATTTCTAAGCAAAGAGTGGGATTCATCAATTTCGATTTGAACTTGACTCCGTGCTTACATCTACGCACAGGTCAGACCAGGCGTACCTGGCGCCCAGTGGAATATCGTTACTACGCATAAGCACTCCTCAGTCCTGCATTAGTTTCAAGGCGGAAATAAGCTTCCGTGCATTAGTGTTCAACTTCTGTATGACCCGTAATTCATTATAGTTCATTGTAAAATAGCGACAGTAGTGTAATTATAACGGGCTCACACGCGAACAAGAGGTTGGCCTGCTTGTTTGGCACGGGGGGGCAGACGCAAAACACCAACCTCCAAACGCGATTAGATATTGTTTCAAATAAAAAGCAAATTATTTTGTGCGTCATGTTTCCAAATAAGATTGGTCACGAAATGCTTTCTACTTCAATTTGTTGGTTAGAATAGATGACCTCCGTTGAAACTTCACTGAGACTAACAGTCTATTTGTGAGCTCCCGCACAGATGTGATGATAATAATAATAATAACAATAATAATAATAGCTTCATTTTATATAGCGCCTTTCAAGAGACCCAAGGTAGCTTTACATAGATAAGGGGGGGGGGGATAACAAAGTAACAAACATAGTGGACAGACACACAACATATATGATGATGGATTTCATTCAAGATCCTCTCCACCCTCGGGTCTTTGCCACCGCGGCACGGTCCATCGTGATATTGGAGATGGATCGAGCAATAGACTGTTACTGTAGCTGTCAAAGCTCCATCACAAATGCAGTTATGTGAATAGAAAGGGATTCCACTCAGTCAATGTTGCGATGCGCATTTGCCTGATACATGTTATTGCTGGATGCCGGGAGGAAGGCGATGCTGAATGTTTTCAATATCTGCTACATCATACATGGCAGTAAGATTCATTGTTCTTGTATATGCTCTCGTATTATTGTTTATGTAGGCTACCCAATACTGACATCAAAATAGATTGTAGTATGCCTCTAGAAATCATATGCAGCAGGTAGAAAATTGACGGGAGATCCATCGCGATTTGGAATCAAATTGAGGAGAACTTTAATCCCTGGGTATTAATCAAACAACACGGGAAAAGGCAGTCATATTCCAGCGCGGTCTTTATTAGCAGACAACAAAATAGATGCCTCTAAAAATCATATAGCCAATCGAACACAACTAATAAAGGCATTCATATTACAGCACGGTTATAATGACACACAACCAACGCCAAACAGTGGTCAACGAACGGTCTTTATTAGTATTTTGAGCTGTCCAGGCAGAATTGCAGCAATGGTCTTAGGGAGCCGTTGATATCTGACATCACCGTTTACAAATCCGCCTTTTATTTATCCCATAATACGCGATAGTGTCTTCTTGGTTCGACAGCAGTGAATTCTCCGTGGAGTTTCTCAGAGTTCCGCTCGGGTCAGTCCATTATTTCACATCCCATGGGGGGTGTTTCCTCACTTTCATGACCATATATGGATAATCATGCACGAGCATTGACGGTAGAACAAAGTGGTATTCATCAACACGGAGGAGCATAGAGCCTGCGTACGCAGTGTGTGATGAATCCCGACTTCCCTGTGCGTACACTAGTTCTACATTCCGTGCTTACGTGTGGAAATAGGTCATGTTCTACGCACACATTGATGAATGAGGGCCCTGGGGTTCCTGTGCCACGCCCAGTAGTCCTGATATCTTCACCGTACAGCTTCCAGTCCTGATATCTTCACTGTACAGCTTCCAGTCCTGATATCTTCACTGTATAGCTTCCAGTCCTGATATCTTCACCGTACAGCTTCCAGTCCTGATATCTTCACTGTACAGCTTCCAGTCCTGATATCTTCACCGTACAGCTTCCAGTCCTGATATCTTCACCGTACAGCTTCCAGTCCTGATATCTTCACTGTACAGCTTCCAGTCCTGATATCTTCACCGTACAGCTTCCAGTCCTGATATCTTCACCGTACAGCTTCCAGTCCTGATATCTTCACCGTACAGCTTCCAGTCCTGATATCTTCACCGTACAGCTTCCAGTCCTGATATCTTCACCGTACAGCTTCCTCCTCCTGATATCTTCACCGTACAGCTTCCAGTCCTGATATCTTCACCGTACAGCTTCCAGTCCTGATATCTTCACCATACAGCTTCCAGTCCTGATATCTTCACCGTACAGCTTCCAGTCCTGATATCTTCACCGTACAGCTTCCAGTCCTGATATCTTCACCGTACAGCTTCCAGTCCTGATATCTTCACCGTACAGCTTCCAGTCCTGATATCTTCACCGTACAGCTTCCAGTCCTGATATCTTCACTGTACAGCTTCCTCCTCCTGATATCTTCACTGTACAGCTTCCAGTCCTGATATCTTCACCGTACAGCTTCCAGTCCTGATATCTTCACTGTACAGCTTCCTCCTCCTGATATCTTCACTGTACAGCTTCCAGTCCTGATATCTTCACCGTACAGCTTCCAGTCCTGATATCTTCACCGTACAGCTTCCAGTCCTGATATCTTCACTGTACAGCTTCCAGTCCTGATATCTTCACCGTACAGCTTCCAGTCCTGATATCTTCACCGTACAGCTTCCAGTCCTGATATCTTCACTGTACAGCTTCCAGTCCTGATATCTTCACCGTACAGCTTCCAGTCCTGATATCTTCACCGTACAGCTTCCAGTCCTGATATCTTCACCGTACAGCTTCCAGTCCTGATATCTTCACCGTACAGCTTCCAGTCCTGATATCTTCACCGTACAGCTTCCAGTCCTGATATCTTCACCGTATAGCTTCCAGTCCTGATATCTTCACTGGACAGCTTCCAGTCCTGATATCTTCACCGTACAGCTTCCAGTCCTGATATCTTCACCGTACAGCTTCCAGTCCTGATATCTTCACCGTACAGCTTCCAGTCCTGATATCTTCACTGTACAGCTTCCAGTCCTGATATCTTCACCATACAGCTTCCAGTCCTGATATCTTCACCGTACAGCTTCCAGTCCTGATATCTTCACCGTACAGCTTCCTCCTCCTGATATCTTCACCGTACAGCTTCCAGTCCTGATATCTTCACTGTACAGCTTCCAGTCCTGATATCTTCACCGTACAGCTTCCAGTCCTGATATCTTCACCGTACAGCTTCCAGTCCTGATATCTTCACCGTACAGCTTCCAGTCCTGATATCTTCACCGTACAGCTTCCAGTCCTGATATCTTCACCGTACAGCTTCCAGTCCTGATATCTTCACTGTACAGCTTCCAGTCCTGATATCTTCACTGTACAGCTTCCAGTCCTGATATCTTCACCGTACAGCTTCCAGTCCTGATATCTTCACTGTACAGCTTCCAGTCCTGATATCTTCACTGTACAGCTTCCAGTCCTGATATCTTCACCGTACAGCTTCCAGTCCTGATATCTTCACCGTACAGCTTCCAGTCCTGATATCTTCACCGTACAGCTTCCAGTCCTGATATCTTCACCGTACAGCTTCCAATCCTGATATCTTCACCGTACAGCTTCCAGTCCTGATATCTTCACCGTACAGCTTCCAGTCCTGATATCTTCACCGTACAGCTTCCAGTCCTGATATCTTCACTGTACAGCTTCCAGTCCTGATATCTTCACCGTACAGCTTCCAGTCCTATCTTCACCGTACAGCTTCCAGTCCTGATATCTTCACCGTACAGCTTCCAGTCCTGATATCTTCACCGTACAGCTTCCAGTCCTGATATCTTTACCGTACAGCTTCCAGTCCTGATATCTTCACCGTACAGCTTCCAGTCCTGATATCTTCATCGTACATCTTCCAGTCCTGATATCTTCACCGTACAGCTTCCAGTCCTGATATCTTCACCGTACAGCTTCCAGTCCTGATATCTTCACCGTACAGCTTCCAGTCCTGATATCTTCACCATACAGCTTCCAGTCCTGATATCTTCACCGTATAGCTTCCAGTCCTGATATCTTCACCGTACAGCTTCCAGTCCTGATATCTTCACCGTACAGCTTCCAGTCCTGATATCTTCACTGTACAGCTTCCAGTCCTGATATCTTCACCGTACAGCTTCCAGTCCTGATATCTTCACTGTACAGCTTCCAGTCCTGATATCTTCACCGTACAGCTTCCAGTCCTGATATCCTCACCGTACAGCTTCCAGTCCTGATATCTTCACTGTACAGCTTCCAGTCCTGATATCTTCACTGTACAGCTTCCTCCTCCTGATATCTTCACCGTACAGCTTCCAGTCCTGATATCTTCACCGTACAGCTTCCAATCCTGATATCTTCACCGTACAGCTTCCTCCTCCTGATATCTTCACTGTACAGCTTCCAGTCCTGATATCTTCACCGTACAGCTTCCTCCTCCTGATATCTTCACTGTACAGCTTCCAGTCCTGATATCTTCACCGTACAGCTTCCAGTCCTGATATCTTCACCGTACAGCTTCCAGTCCTGATATCTTCACCGTACAGCTTCCAGTCCTGATATCTTCACTGTACAGCTTCCTCCTCCTGATATCTTCACCGTACAGCTTCCAGTCCTGATATCTTCACCGTACAGCTTCCAGTCCTGATATCTTCACCGTACAGCTTCCAGTCCTGATATCTTCACCGTACAGCTTCCAGTCCTGATATCTTCACTGTATAGCTTCCTCCTCCTGATATCTTCACCGTACAGCTTCCAGTCCTGATATCTTCACCATACAGCTTCCAGTCCTGATATCTTCACCGTACAGCTTCCAGTCCTGATATCTTCACCGTACAGCTTCCAGTCCTGATATCTTCACCGTACAGCTTCCAGTCCTAATATCTTCACCGTACAGCTTCCAGTCCGCCTATTGCTTAATGACAAGCATAGAGTGCTGCTTTTGCTTCCGCGTTTTCCCTGATTGGCTGCGCCATGCCCCGCGGCAGGCGCGGCAACCGCAGAGCAGAGCGAGCGGAGCGGCAGAGCGCGAGCGGAATTAGGTAACCGCCGCAGTAATCAGCCAAGATTTTCATTCGGCGCTTCAGCTCACCTGGCAGAGCAGCGGTCCTGCGGTTCGTTGTTGACAAGTTCGAATCCCATGAATTTTTCTTTTTAACGTGATTTTTTTTTAACGTGTATTCTTTCGCCGGTTAAGGTTAGGCATGGTTAAGGTTAAGGTTGGGCATTGTTTCGGAGTTGGTTAAGGTTAGAACGGTTAAGTTTAGGTGCTGTTAAGGAGCTGGTTAAGGTTAGAGTTTGTCTTAGAGACAGCCTATTTCCGCACTGCCGCTCTCCCGCGTTGCCGCGGTCACATGGTCAAATTGTCACATTCTTGCACTCTATGCTTGTCATTAAGCAACACGCTTCCAGTCCTGATATCTTCACCGTATAGCTTCCAGTCCTGATATCTTCACCGTACAGCTTCCAGTCCTGATATCTTCACCGTACAGCTTCCAGTCCTGATATCTTCACCGTACAGCTTCCAGTTCTGATATCTTCACTGTACAGCTTCCAGTCCTGATATCTTCACCATACAGCTTCCAGTCCTGATATCTTCACCGTACAGCTTCCTCCTCCTGATATCTTCACCGTACAGCTTCCAGTCCTATCTTCACCGTACAGCTTCCAGTCCTGATATCTTCACCGTACAGCTTCCAGTCCTGATATCTTCACCGTACAGATTCCAGTCCTGATATCTTCACCGTACAGCTTCCAGTCCTGATATCTTCACTGTACAGCTTCCAGTCCTGATATCTTCACC
The DNA here is from genome assembly GCF_963971535.1 of Notolepis coatsorum. Lineage (NCBI taxonomy): Eukaryota > Metazoa > Chordata > Actinopteri > Aulopiformes > Paralepididae > Notolepis > Notolepis coatsorum. The sequence goes on along the minus strand of NC_140177.1, from coordinate 125,393,675 downwards.
GTACAGCTTCCAGTCCTGATATCTTCACCATACAGCTTCCAGTCCTGATATCTTCACCGTACAGCTTCCAGTCCTGATATCCTCACCGTACAGCTTCCAGTCCTGATATCTTCACCGTACAGCTTCCAGTCCTGATATCTTCACCGTACAGCTTCCAGTCCTGATATCTTCACTGTACAGCTTCCAGTCCTGATATCTTCACCGTACAGCTTCCAGTCCTGATATCTTCACCGTACAGCTTCCAGTCCTGATATCTTCACCGTACAGCTTCCAGTCCTGATATCTTCACCGTACAGCTTCCTCCTCCTGATATCTTCACCGTACAGCTTCCTCCTCCTGATATCTTCACCATACAGCTTCCAGTCCTGATATCTTCACTGGACAGCTTCCAGTCCTGATATCTTTACCGTACAGCTTCCAGTCCTGATATCTTCACCGTACAGCTTCCAGTCCTGATATCTTCACTGTATAGCTTCCTCCTCCTGATATCTTTACCGTACAGCTTCCAGTCCTGATATCTTTACCGTACAGCTTCCAGTCCTGATATCTTCACCGTACAGCTTCCAGTCCTGATATCTTCACCGTACAGCTTCCAGTCCTGATATCTTCACTGTAGGGATGTCCCGATCGCCTTTTATTGCTTCCGATCCGATCCCGATCATGTGATTTTAAATATCTATCGATCCGATCGTTTCCGATCCGATCTTTCACATTAGTAATCAATTTTGACGCATTTGTCAGAAACTGGCAGAGCGAGACAAGCCCATCTGTTGCCTATAATAGTCCGGGGCGCGAGAGCGGAGGCTTTTGTTATTACATTCACCCTGAGAAATGTGCTTCTGCTTTATATGAGAAATATTAAAAGTTTCAATATATGTTTGCACATTAGTATACATTCAGTGTTCGACTTACGTAATGGTCCATTCTGGTCTGAAACGCCGACGATAATCCTCAGTCACGTAACGTTATCCTCCAGGTGAAAAGTTAAGTCTGAAAACTTCGCCTCCAGCCTGTCCTTGCAAACATTGCAACTGGCTTGACTTTCTATTTTAAAATGCTTAGTTCCAAACCTCTGACATTAAGTCTAGCTGCTCAAGTCAGTGGATATTAACCGTGTTTCGGGAGCGACGTGTTGTACTGTTGTTGTTGTGATGTGGTCGAGCGTGTAGCGTCTAAATTAAAGGGGTGTTTGTTGCAACGGTGAAAATTAAAGGGGAATGTGTTTGGTGTGGACAATTATTCTGCTCTGTGTGACAATAAATACATTAATGATGATATATTATATGTAATTTAAAACCAAAACTAAGGCCTCCGTATGAGTTTAAGACGTGGACATGGTCATGTTTGTTGAATAAAATTTTTCTTTTTTTGACTGCCGATTTTTATTATTATTTTTTCCCGATCCCCGAGCCTCTGAAAAGCACGTGATCGACGCCGATTCCGATCACGTGATCGGATCGGGACATCCCTACTTCACTGTATAGCTTCCTCCTCCTGATATCTTCACCGTACAGCTTCCAGTCCTGATATCTTCACCGTACAGCTTCCAGTCCTGATATCTTCACTGTACAGCTTCCAGTAGGGCTGGGCGATATGGAAAAAAATCATATCGTGATAACGATATGATAATGTTATCATATTTCTCGATATTGATAATTATCGAAATTGTTATAAGTATAAAGAAAAACAAAATTTTTTAATTTTTTTTTAAACAGATGTATGTTTATTTTGCAGCAATTATTTGTCATTGCCGCCATCTTTAGTGTTACATCCCCTCACACTCCAGTTCTCAGGCTGCAGCTGGTTTAAAAGCGAAAGTAAACCGGCTTCTCTGCTGGCTGTGGCTCCAGGGGAGTTGAACAGTTCTGGCTCTGCTAGTTTATTTTCGATCTTTTGGCGCTTTTTTGGTGGACACGTGACTCGTGACTGGAGTCTAGTTCTGCTACCACACATAGCCTACTGTGTACAGACTGTTTCAAACTGTATTTTAAATTAGAAAGCAAACAAAATAAATGGACAAGAGAAAAATAGATCTCAATTTGGTCATTAGTCATTTGGACAAGCAAAGCAATTACTTTAAAGTGGAGATGAAGCAGTGAGCAATGTGATCCTAGTTTGTTTGTTGTGTACCTTGTGTAAGACAGGGTTCTATAATCAAATGTGAAATCTATCTTATTTGTCTGAAAAATATAATATAATATCCCTGTTTTCAACATGGGCGCCGCCATTTTGTTGCTGACGTCATGCTGGGGGTTGGGTGTATACACTCTGGTTAGCTGCCTATATTGAATGGGTCAGTCAGCAAATAAAATGTTGCCTACAAAACAACGGGACCGCGGTGGTTCTGTTTGTATTGCTCCTGGCTGTTCAAACTAATTTTACCATGTGAGAGAGAGGAAAGTTGGTTAATTTCCACAAACTACCAGTGAAAAAAACAGTGTTGTTTACATGTTGGCTCGGGCTGGCTGCACTCAGGCGGCGCGACCAGCCTGTTGGACAGGGAAGGAGGATCTGCAGCGAACACTTCATTGCCTCGGATTATGTTGTTGGGGTGGGATGTTTGTCCAGAAGACCACTAATCAGCTGAAGCCGGACGCGGTTCCCTCGGTCTTCGACAGACAGACCGGCGTTAGCTCTCGGGAGCGATCGCTAGCTAGTTGGCACCAGCCGGGGCCCGGCGTTAGCTCTCGCTAGCTAGCGTTAGCAACCGGAGCGTCGCGGAGCATTCAGCCTGCTGGCTACCTAGACCCACTTCAACCAGCGTCGCGGAGCATTCAGCCTGCTGGCTACCTAGACCCACTTCAACCAGCGTCGCGGAGCATTCAGCCTGCTGGCTACACAAGCTGTGTAGCCAGCAGGCTGAATGCTCCGCGACGCTCCGGTTGCTAACGCTAGCTAGCGAGAGCTAACGCCGGGCCCCGGCTGGTGCCAACTAGATAGCGATCGCTCCCGAGAGCTAACGCCGGTCTGTCTGTCGAAGACCGAGGGAACCGCGTCCGGCTTCAGCTGATTAGTGGTCTTCTGGACAAACATCCCACCCCAACAACATAATCCGAGGCAATGAAGTGTTCGCTGCAGATCCTCCTTCCCTGTCCAACAGGCTGGTCGCGCCGCCTGAGTGCAGCCAGCCCGAGCCAACATGTAAACAACACTGTTTTTTTCACTGGTAGTTTGTGGAAATTAACCAACTTTCCTCTCTCTCACATGGTAAAATTAGTTTGAACAGCCAGGAGCAATACAAACAGAACCACCGCGGTCCCGTTGTTTTGTAGGCAACATTTTATTTGCTGACTGACCCATTCAATATAGGCAGCTAACCAGAGTGTATACACCCAACCCCCAGCATGACGTCAGCAACAAAATGGCCGCGCCCATAATGCTAAATGCTTCAGAAATGTACACAACAAATCGTTTTTTCTTAGAAACTGCTTATTTTTATAACGTGACTTCTTCTGTGGCTTATCTAAATACTAATGTGATGCTATGAATATGTATTTATCGCACTGCTTCATTTCCACTTTAAGTTGCAGGCAAGAAAGACAAGTCTGTCCACTTTAAAACTGCCCTGTTGCAGGTCACAAAAAAAAAATAAAAAAAAAACGATTTTTCGATTTTCTTTTTATTCGATATCTATTATTAAAATATATCTCGATATTTATCGTTATATCGCCCAGCCCTAGCTTCCAGTCTTGATATCTTCACCGTACAGATTCCAGTCCTGATATCTTCACCGTACAGCTTCCAGTCCTGATATCTTCACTGTATAGCTTCCAGTCCTGATATCTTCACCGTACAGCTTCCAGTCCTGATATCTTCACCGCACAGCTTCCAGTCCTGATATCTTCACCGCACAGCTTCCAGTCCTGATATCTTCACCGTACAGCTCAGGGTTTCCGTTAGAAAAAATTGTTGCCGGCCTCAGTGTCCGGTAGATTTCAATCTACCGGTCAAATGAGAGAAATTCCGGTCAGTTTATTGAGCTTAAAAACAATTGATAGGCAAAAGAATGACAACAAAACAAAAGAATGACATCATCAAGGCATGTAGATTTATAATATTTTTACTTAAAACTAGGCTACTTTTGCATATATAGTCATATTCCAAATAAAATAAGTCCCGAGACTCCGTGCTGCTGCCGACTTTAAATCAAATAGGTGTCTGTGGGCAGTCTGTTATAATCACATTTTTATGAGCTAACGAATTCCGTTATATTGGACATTTGTATTAATTATATCAAGCGAAGAACTGAGAAATTTGGCAGAGAGAGACGGCAACATTGTGGGTTTGCGTGACGACTCTGTCTCTCTCCACCTCCCAACGACTTATTTGCGAGAGTATGTCGATGCAGAGCAGCAGATTCAGCTGTTTTTGGCTCTTTTCTGGCTCTATCTGGGGACCGCACAGCAGCGCCCCCCACCCAACAGGTGAATTGCCAATGGCTGAATTGGAGTACTGCACTGTGCTGCACTGTGCTGCTGCTGCTCCGGCTCTGCAGCTTCACATGCATTCGCAAACTCTGCACTAAGCTCTCGCTGACAACGTCGGTGTCATTATTAGAAGCAACGATGAAACAAATGTAATTGTTTCGTTCATCGCATAGGCTATTTAATTTTAGCCTATTTTAATACAATTCAAATAATCAAATTGTGCTTAGAAGGAATTCCAACAGATTTTGCCGGTCAAATACCGGTAATTACCGGCTAACGGAAACGCTGGTACAGCTTCCTCCTCCTGATATCTTCACCGTACAGCTTCCTCCTCCTGATATCTTCACTGTATAGCTTCCAGTCCTGATATCTTCACCATATAGCTTCCAGTCCTGATATCTTCACTGTATAGCTTCCAGTCCTGATATCTTCACCATATAGCTTACAGTCCTGATATCTTCACCGTGTGTTACCTCTTAACACTTTGAGAGCCAGCCGTGTTTTCCTTTTTACCCCCTTGAATGCCCAAATCCACTCCAATGTTAACGTTAATATCGCCTAATCTATGTTTTAAATTATGGCTATGTGTCTAATCTGCCCGTCGCTTATCAAAGACTCATTTTCCAGTCAACATTGTCAAAGCAGATTGTTTTTTTATAGCTTCATTTCAGTTTGATAGCATTTTGAAAATCACTAGTTTTCGCGGAACACATTCTATGATAATCGTCTTTTACTGGAATATTCTAGAACGTTGTCATTTGTCGGCCTATGAATAGTTTTCAAATAAACGCTAGATAATCGATAGTATATGTGTGCGCACGCACGCTCGTGCCGCGCGCTGATAATCGCTGCTCTTATTTCCTGATGGCTTTTACAGTCAAAACAGCCATATCACATATAGGGGAAACGCTTATATATCCGTGAAAACTAGTCTGATTATCCTAAGACTGTTAACATAGATTCCTTACCTGAGATCAGATGGTATCCAAATGGTTTATTCCAATTTCCGATCGCCATTCGAAAAAATCGCTCATTTGATTGATCCATCGTGTATACAGTAAAACACATATTCGCCACGGCACCAAGGCTCCAGAATGAACTCTGGTAGACCCCGGTTACATCAGTGAGAAGTAAAATGTGGAGTCAGAAATCCTTTCTCCCATTCACTTTCATTGAGTCCAATCCAAAAGGGTGATTTACCATTTGGGAGACGATAGGGGGCGCTTTTTTCACATCTGAGCGCCTGGGGTGACTGGATCTCCAACGGTAGGCTCGCTTGATGCAATATGATTTCAGATCGCTAATATAAAATAAAAACAAGAGTATTCTCGTGATGGGCATTCAACCCGCGGGGGGTAAACCCGAGAAATCTCGGGCGTGGCATCCAAAGTGTTAAGACTCGTCCCGGGGGAGGTTTAATTGCCTTGTTATCCATTGGGCTTCTTAATATAGCCGTCTCTTTTCTCCCTGCCTCCTCTGTCTCCTCCTGCAGCCCATAAAGAACGCTCCAGCGGGGAAGAAGTACGTGCGCTGCCCCTGCAACTGTCTCCTCATCTGCAAGGTCACCTCCCAGAGGATCGCCTGTCCTCGGCCATACTGGTGAGGCTGTGTGTGAGTGTGTGGAGGAGGAGGAGGAGGAGTTGAGTTGAGTTGTTTATTTTATCTCGAACAATCAACTATATAAAAAAAGGATAAACTAAAGAAAAAAATTTAAAAGTAAATCTTACATTCTTCATTAAATGATAAACAAATGAGTTTGAGAAGGAGCAGAAGGAAGCAAATGCTTATCTAGTCCTGCCCCTTCCTCACAATATCATACATCAAATAAAATCTCTTACAAACCTAAAATAACAAACAAAATAAACATCAATAAAAAAAAAAAAATTTGTAGAAATAAAAAGAATATATAAAATAAAAATTTTAGAGCTCGTTTTTGTACTCATCAATATTTTTTAACTGTACAATGTTCTTGCTCATTTTAGTTTCTTCATCTAAGGCAGCGATTCCACAGGATTACACCACAAAGTGAAATACACAAACCTTTAAGTAGTGCGGACATAGGGTTGTTTTAAATTATAATTCCTTCTTAAATCATATTTTCCATCTCGATCGTAATATTTTTTTTTTATTATTACCTGGCAGTACATTATTTCTTGCTTTGAACATAATTTGTGCAGTTCAAAATTTCACTATGGGGAGGAGGAGTAGGAGAAATGGAGCAATGGCAAGGTAACGGCAGACGCTTCCCCACGTTGAGGCGTTGCCCCTGAGGATAGGTTTCCCCACGTCGACGCGTTGCCCCTGAGGATAGGTTTGATAACAGCTGTGAGAGAGGACCTGTGGGAGGGAAAGGGTCTCATTAAAACCCATCATCCACGCGTTTCGTCTGGCATGCGCTCTCCACTGTGATCGCTGTGTCTGGCATGCGCTCTCCACTGTGATCGGTAGGGTTGGGCATCGTTTGGATTTGAACGATTCCTGTTTTAAACTATTCTCGATTCCGATTCTTTGAGGTGCAGGTCAGCTTATTTCGCAGGAGTTTTTTTTTTTTTTTTTTTTTTTGAAAAATCTTTAATTCCCAACCCTAGTGATCGGTGTGTCTGGGCAGGTGCCGGTTTGTAAGGAAGTAAGTAAGGCTTTATTTGTATAGCACCCTTCCCAGTACAAAGAGTGCTTCACAAGTTTAAAAACTAAGAAAATTAACAAGGCAATTCATAAAAAAAACATCCAATGTAAATGCAGTGTAAAAACAGTGCTTCACCAGTTTAAAAAACAAAGAACAGGTCAATTTATAAAAAAACATACAATATAAAAACAGTTATGGAAAAAACAGAAGAAACTAAATCAGTACAGTACGTGGCCAAACGCCAACCTAAACAGGTGGGTTTATAGCTGCCCCTTGAACGAGTCCACAGAGGGGGAGGCTCTAGAGACCTGAGAGCCTCTTGTGTTCCATCAGGCAGGTCCTGTTTATATTTAGGGATTGGAGAGAGAGCGAGAGAGCGAGAGACTCTCTGATCATTTAACCGTGTTGATGGGAGACGGGTCACATGGGTAACGTCATTCCAACAAAAGTCACGCATTATTCTATTAGAATTATTCTGTCAGCCTTTTGGTGAATGAGGGTCATTTATTAGCTTATTATACAACTCTTACCTGTCGGATGCAAAGACATTAAAAGAACACGGCAACATTTTATTAAATGGGAAATTGTCTTACCGTCTTCTCCAGAGAGAGACAAGAAGATCGATACCAGTTTCCTCTCTGTGCGTTCAGTAGGCTGCATGTTAGCCTAGCTTAGCACAATGAATGGAAGCGGACAGTGCCGGTTAGCCTAGGCATTGTCCAACTAACGCCTCTCCCGAAGGCTAACCGGCACTGTCCGCCACAGCGTGTCTCTTCTCTTAAACCTTTGTGATTCTGCCTAAAGCCAAGTGTGTTTCACTCTTATTTCATTGGTTGGAGGAGGGTGGTAACTTATGGGTAGGGAAGGTTGAATGCTTGGAGAGAACAGGTAAGTTTTGAGTCGGAATTTAAATGTGGAGAGTGAGGGAGAGTCTCTGATGGTCTGAGGGAGGGTGTTCCAGAGTCGGGGTGCAGCACGTGAGAAAGCCCGATCACCAAAACGTTTGAGTTTGGATGATGAGGGAAGCAGTGGAAGACGACCGGAGGGAACGGGTGGGGCGGTAAGGGAGATGGAGGTCAGTCAGGTAGGGGGGGGGGGGGGGCAGGCTATGGAGGGCTTTGAAGTTGAGGAGGAGTAGTTTGAAATGTATGCGTTCCTTAATCGGGAGCCACTGGAGAGAGTTGAGGACAGGAGTGATGTGGTCACAGGACCGTACAGTAGACATCCACACTACACAACTGATTCTACTCTGGGTATTCAGTAGGTGGTGTCGGAGAGGCAACTACCCATAGTAGTAGCTCAAATTGAGTCAATTGTTGTTGTTTTTTCTGGTAAATGAATCTACTAATCGATAAAATAATTGACAGATTAATCAATGTGACGTTCAATCATCAATCAAACTTTATTACATACCTAGCGTCCAGATTAAAAAAAAAGAAAAGAAAAAAAACACACAGAATAGATGACGTACAAACACAATAAAAGATGAAGGTTTAAACACTCTGCGTTAATGGAGCTCATAACCTAAAAATAATTGTATTCCTGAATACAAATATTAATATCTTTAATAAAAAGATGTGTCAATCTCATTATCTGTGCTTTCCTGAATACATACTCATCCTTACTACTCATTGGCATGTCTTTCCAGAAAAGACACCATTTAATAGAAAAAAGAAAAGTAAATAATATTTGTCAGCAACAGTGTCATGTTATATATTTAATTGCTACAATCGGATAGTGAAGAATATCCGATGATAATAACATGTTTTCAAAGTCATCTAACGATGACTGGTATCTATGGTGGTATTAAGTACTCATATCGGTACTTGTTATTGGCAAGTACCCAAATGTAGGTACTAGTACTTGACTTGACGTGTGTGTAGTATAGAGTGGTGTACAATATGCTCTGAACAGGGACATCTGTACACAGACTAAACATACGTGAGAGACCGTCTGCTTGTGTATACGTCATGCTGCATTGCCTATACATATTATCATCATTTGTTCTGTAATAAAATGTCCACGTCACATATTCACACACAGACGGCGGAGGCAACCATGCAAGGTGCCAACCTGCTCATCAGGAGCGGTTGGGGTTAAGTGTCTTGCTCAAGGACACTTCGACACTGCCCGGGAGGAGCGGGAATATAACCGGGAACGTCCGGATTACCAGATGACTGCTCTACCTCCTGAGCCACTGTCGCCCCACAAAAAGATTATTATCAGACCATTTGAAATCAGGACTTTTTAGACACTTCATCCATATAGATATATCTATACTTTTGACGGTATGCTGGCTAGAGCTATGGGCCTGTACTTATCTAGGGTGCCAACTTTACTAGCTTTGTCCTTTGTCCTAACTGGCACTCATAGAACAGACAATATTGAGTCTAGTAACGATCCATGAATCATAAAGCCAGTAAAATAGCGGAGAAGTGCTATCCTCGGACTGGCACATTGAAGCTGTTCAGCGGTAACATGATCTAGAGTCCGCTTGCTTTATCAGACGGCTCGTTTACAGCTTGCTACCTCGTGTGACGTAATCATCATTGAGTCGTTACTCTCGATGTTATCCGCCTCGTTCAAATCACCAGGGGCGTGCGCAGACCATTTGGGGGGCAGTGGCTCAAGCCCCCCCCCCCCCCCCCCCCCCCCCCTTCTGCCCTATCTGTGCACGCCCCTGCAAATCGCATCGTTGAGACGTTGTTTCCTCATAGCCCGTTTAGCAGTTTACCAGTGGAGAAGAAGGGTCTGGTAGAGGCTATTAGTACTGAGGACTGTAGGGGAGAAAAACATTCTGGGGTTGTTAGTATTCCTCTCACAGTCATCACGGGCAGTACTAATGCTGCATTCATCACAGTACTAATGCTGCATTCATCACAGTACTAATGCTGCATTCACCAGACAGGCAGTGCTAATGCTACATTCACCACAGTACTAATGCTGCATTCACCACAGAGGCAGTGATAATGCTACATTCATCACAGTACTAATGCTGCATTCATCACAGTACTAATGCTGCATTCACCAGACAGTACTAATGCTGCATTCATCACAGTACTAATGCTGCATTCACCAGACAGGCAGTGCTAATGCTACATTCATCACAGTACTAATGCTGCATTCATCAGACAGTACTAATGCTGCATTCATCAGACAGTACTAATGCTGCATTCATCACAGTACTGCTGCATTCATCAGACAGTACTAATGCTGCATTCATCAGACAGTACTAATGCTGCATTCATCACAGTACTGCTGCATTCATCAGACAGTACTAATGCTGCATTCATCAGACAGTACTAATGCTGCATTCATCACAGTACTATTGCTGCATTCATCACAGTACTAAAGCAGCATTCATCACAGTACTAAAGCAGCATTCATCACCGTACTAATGCTGCATTCATCAGACAGTACTAATGCTGCATTCATCAGACAGTACTAATGCTGCATTCATCAGACAGTCACAGTACTAATGCTGCATTCATCACAGTAAAGACGGTACTAATGCTGCATTCATCAGATGGTACTAATTAGGGCTGAACGAATCGATTTTAAATTGAAATCGCGATTTGAAATGATGCAATTAGCAAATCACAAAAAAAGAAAGAGAAATCGCAATTTATTTTTTCTTTTTAAATAGGAAGTCCCATTGAGATACAAGATCTCCTTTGCAAGTTGTTGTTATTGTTGTAGGAATGGTTTGGGAGAGGGAGGTAAGGGGTTTTAGATTGTGTGTTGTGAAGTTTAGACTTCAGAGAGGGAGAGTAAAGTACAGAAAAAAAGGTACCGTTGGGTACCAGTATCGATTCCCAGGTAAAAACTTAAATGTTCAGGCTCGGTGTCCCGAACAGACCCACCGCGTAGGCCAGATGCAAGCCGCATTTTACAATAAACCTCTGTGGGGCTGCTTAAAAAAAACATTATAATCTCAAATTTAATCGCAATATCTGTCAGAAAAATCGCAATTAGATTATTTCCCAAAATCGTGCAGCCCTAGTACTAATGCTGCATTCATCAGACCGTACTAATGCTGCATTCATCACTACTAATGCTGCATTCATCAGACAGTACTAATGCTGCATTCATCACAGTACTAATGCTGCATTCATCAGACAGTACTAATGCTGCATTCATCAGACAGTACTAATGCTGCATTCATCACAGTACTAATGCTGCATTCATCACAGTACTAATGCTGCATTCATCACTACTAATGCTGCATTCATCAGACAGTACTAATGCTGCATTCATCACAGTACTAATGCTGCATTCATCACAGTACTAATGCTGCATTCATCACAGTACTAATGCTGCATTCATCACAGTACTAATGCTGCATTCATCACCGTACTAATGCGGATAGACGAGTTTCCGACCCAAATTAAATGTTGGCACCCGAATTGTGAGGTCATGCCCTTTTTATAGTAGTAGTATTATAGTAGTGTCTCCATTTGCTGATTGAGCCACAAGCTGAACTAAAGGTGGACAGAAAGCTATGCTTTTTGGTAGAAGGCAGTAGAGAGAGAGTGTTATTTATCTTACTGATCAGTAGCGGCCAGAAAAACTAACCTTTTTACTGTCTTATAGCACTCTTCCTACTATACTAATATCTCTTTACTATTATGCACTCAACACTGCAGCACCCACGTTTCAGCACTGTTTTTTTTTAACATCGTTACTCAGCTGTTTTTTTTTATTTATTTTTTTGTCTTTTTCCCCCTCCATTTTCCTCCGATTTTCTCCCATCCCAATGTTAGTCGTATGCCAATCCCCAGTCCCTTCCTGGTCGCTGCGCACTTACCCCCCACAGTCAGATCATCTGGGAGAGTGGAGGCTACCACGTGCTTCCTCCGACACACGTCCAGCCAATCACCGCTTCTTTTCACCTGGCAGCGCGGATTCTCATTGAGAGGGCGTAGCGTGTGGGAGGACCACACTATCCCCCTCACGTCCAATCCGCGCTTAGCAGGCGCCCCGACCGAACTGTAGGAGTCGCTGTTTACAACGACCCGGACCCACCCCGCCAGCTTCTCCCACCCTCTGATACAGCCAATTGTATCAGTGCAGACGGCCAGCCAAGCTGGTGACAACCCCGGAGCTGTGAGCTGGATTCGAACAGGCAAATCCAGCTCAGCTCCGGGGCTGGTGACGAACGCAATCTCCGCTCGGCCACCTAACCGCCTGCGTTACTCAGCTGTTTTAAGAGTTGTACCCTTCCTGCTGACTTGTCGTACAGAACTTGTAAGTCGCTTTGGATAAAGCGCTCAGCCAAATGACTAAATGTAGTAGTTTCTGTGTTTTTATTATTGTGTAACAGTGTTTCTTGAGGAGCACATGCATGGGTTTTCGAGGCAGAGGACAGTGCCATTACAAACACCTGCTGAAGGGGGTGATGGTTGACCAATAGGAGCACCAGGCCCTCTTCCAACAGCCAGTGAGCCAGACTACATGTAAACTAGGGATGCACCAATCCGACTTTTTCAGTCCCGATACCGATACCTGGGCTTTGGGTATCTGCCGATACCGAGTACCGATCCGATATCCATTGTTCAATTAATAAACTGTATGCCTCACTGTGTGGAAGAGACTGGGATCATTCTTTTGTGCAAGGCAACATCAGGCTTGACTTAAAACATTACTTTCATAACTTAGTGAAACAAAATGTAACAAATTAACACATAGATATAAATATACTCAATTGTTATTTCTTATTATATTATATTATTATTATTTTTTTATACAGATACCTGATCCAGCTATTTTAGTCATATCGGGGCCGATATCAATATCCGAACTTGTGCATCCATAATGTAAACCGGTGCATAATGACTTTCAGGCTAAGTGTGTGTGTCTGTGTGTGTCCCCACCCAGTAAGAGGATAATCAACCTGGGCCCAGTCCACCCAGGTCCTGCCAGTCCGGACCCCCAGCCGGCAGGAGCGAGGGTCTCCTGTGGACACTGCAGCAACACCTTTCTGGTAGGACCCTCTCGTCTCTGGAAAACCACAATAACACTCATATTTTATGTCTGTGCCTCTAGACTGGTGCTTCTCAACCTTTCATGTGTCGAGGACCCCCACATTGCACGTTAAGGCTGTGGCCCCTCATTGGTTATGATTTTGTGTCTGGGGGGACCCCCCCCCCCCCCCCATCTGAGAAGATTTGGGATATGATTAACCCTTTACTATCGCACTACAGATGGTTAACCGTCTGTAGTGTGATAACAAGCAGGCAGAAAAGTGGCAATTTTTTAACTTGAACTTGAGGACTGCATACTCTTTTTTGCAAACCAAAACAACATACTTTATACTTATAGCACATGCATGAACCTGGCCTTTTTGGATAGAAAAAAATCACTTTTAGTGCTAGTGTTAGGTCTGAACTTGAGTTGTAAAAAAAACTTGTTACTAAAGTTTTTCTGTAGTAGTTAGTAGTCCAGAGGTAGTATTTCCCCATAAGGTGGTATGGCTTACAAATCCACACAGAGCTATAGCCTGAAGCCTTATGACATAAAGATCCATTCAGAAATGAGTGATTATGAGTGATTTTGGTAAACTGTGTAGACTTCAATTCATTCTGCTGTTTTTTATCGATTCCTGTTTTCGTGTTTCTTCGTGTTTTTAGTTTTTTTTATTTAGATCCCCATGTGGGGTATCATTGGAAAGCCACACTCATTGGTTACAACGATGCACAATCATTTTCGAGATCGGATCTAGATTGACGGAACTGTTGCAGCCTGAGTCGGGAGTGGTATTTTGCGCAATACCGTGTACTCTGCAGATTTGTATTTAGTCAGATTTTGTCGCTATCGATAGGCAACAAATAAGCCTTCAATTCGATATATATATTGTATTACAAAATATGCACACCCGAGCCATAAAGTGCCGTTTGCAAAAATCCGAAAAATTTCCCATATGAGGGACGCCTATTCTTTAATTGGAGCCGAAGAGTGCTTCCGCGTTTTCCCTGATTGGCTGCGACACGCCCCGCGGCAGCGCGGCAGCCCTCTGCCGCGGAGCGGAGCGGCAGAGCTTGCGGCATTATGTAGCCGTAATCCCCGATGTTTTTCCATCGACGCTTAGCTCAACTGGTACGCCACCGTGCTGTGGAGCCTGCCGTGCGGTTGGTCACAAGTTCGAATCACTTCAATTTTTTTTCTTTCTTTTTTACGTTTATCATCTCTCGCTATAAACGTGCATTCTTCCGCTGGTTAAGTTTAGGCATTCTTTCGTAGTTGGTTAAGGTTAGGGTTAAGTTACGGTTAGGGTTAAGGATAGGCATTATTTCGGAGTTGGTTAAAGTGGAGATGAAGCAGTGAGCAATGTGATCCTAGTTTGTTTGTTGTGTACCTTGTGTAAGACAGGGTTCTATAATCAAATGTGAAATCTATCTTATTTGTCTGAAAAATATAATATAATATCCCTGTTTTCAACATGGGCGCCGCCATTTTGTTGCTGACGTCATGCTGGGGGTTGGGTGTATACACTCTGGTTAGCTGCCTATATTGAATGGGTCAGTCAGCAAATAAAATGTTGCCTACAAAACAACGGGACCGCGGTGGTTCTGTTTGTATTGCTCCTGGCTGTTCAAACAAATTTTACCATGTGAGAGAGAGGAAAGTTGGTTAATTTCCACAAACTACCAGTGAAAAAAACAGTGTTGTTGGCATGTTGGCTCGGGCTGGCTGCACTCAGGCGGCGCGACCAGCCTGTTGGACAGGGAAGGAGGATCTGCAGCGAACACTTCATTGCCTCGGATTATGTTGTTGGGGTGGGATGTTTGTCCAGAAGACCACTAATCAGCTGAAGCCGGACGCGGTTCCCTCGGTCTTCGACAGACAGACCGGCGTTCTCCGATTGGGCGTCATGGCCAATCGGAGAAACGCGACGCACTCTTCGGCTGGGATAAATATAGACTTATGAGGGACGTTGCAGCTTAAGAGGTTCCTTCTGTAGTGTGGTAGTGAAAGGGTTAAGTCCAGAATTCCATAGCTGTTGACAATGTAGCTGAGGAGCCAACCGTGGAGTGAAAACTATGATCAGAATAGTCACTTATATATTCATGTCTTTGGGATAACTTCTAGCTAATTAAATAGTGAGACTTTTATTTATTTTTTATTGGGAAATTAAAGCGACCCCCTGAAACCCCCTCAATGACCCCTGGGGGTCCCCTGGCCCCCACATTGAGAACCACTGGTCTAGAGTGCCTCTCTCCTCTTTTACATTCAGCCGGTGTTCCCTCCCAACCCTACACAGAAATCAAGGGGCACAGACAGTGTAACGCCTGGAAGATTACTTTGTTGGCCTTGTCACTTCAATAGCTTTGCGTAGTTGTACTCAGGATAATTTTTTTATACACCAATGTTGATCATCCCAGCACTGTTTGAATATGTCTCTTCCTCAAATAAATGGAGCTGCCTGTTCTGTCACTTGATGGACTCTGCCAAGGACCTGCGACTCCCAAAACTAGTTTCCTAGATCAAAGTCAACTCCCAGGTTGCTGCTTCCCGGCTGTATATATATATATATACTTAGCTTCATATCACAGCTGTATATGTACCTCACTTCATATCACAGCTGTATATGTACTTAGCTTCATATCACAGCTGTATATGTACCTAGCTTCATATCACAGCTGTATATGTACCTAGCTTCATATCACAGCGGTATATGTACCGCTACATTTTGCTAGCTTCATATCACAGCTGTATATGTACCGCTACACTTTGCTAGCTTCATATCACAGCTGTATATGTACCGCTACACTTTGCTAGCTTCATATCACAGCTGTATATGTCAGGGATGTGATTTCTCCGGTTTAAAACGGAATTCCGTTTTTTCTGACCTAAAATAGTGACTCACGTGAATCATGCAGCTATTTGCTGTTTTCTGAAAGGCGGCCATTACTCTCTAGCTCTACACGAGAGTAAGCTTGACTCTACAACACTAACCTGCGGAAACTTTTCCGAGACAGTAAGTTCATTTGACTTATTCTAGTCTAAAGAAACATATATATTACTATTGCTATTGATAATTCTAGGTAACATGACGAATGCGTTTGTTAATCAGAACGTTATTACGCGACAACCACTGTATGTATTAGGGATGTGCATCTCCTCACTGAGGCCGATGCGATGCGCATCTCGATACGGTGCCAACGATACGATACATTAACGATACATTTGAAGCACCGGGCGATGCGATGCGATATGATTCACCCCCTGTTGAGATACGATACGATTCGATACGATTTGATTCAACATAATGCGATTCGGGGCGATACGATGCGATTCAACACGATGCAAAATAATGATACAATTTTATGGTATGACAGAGGATTTGGTTGTATTCCTTATATGCAGCTTATATTATTATTAAAAATAAAAGAATCTGCTGTAAGACAATTTATATAAAAACTCTTGGGTGCCTAAGAAGACTTTTGCATAAACTGTCTTTTCTTTTTTTCTTTTTTTTATATATTTTTTTTTTATTATTGCAAAACAAAAAATTATTAAAAGTCAGTACTCAACACACAATGCATAATGAAACTTTCAGTAAAGGTGGTTAAAATATATGCAAGTACAGAAACAGGATAAAACAAAAATAGTCTATAATAACATTTTAACCGTATACAGTGTATATCCAGCGAAATTACAATTATATAAATGTTAGTATATAATATACCCCTAATACCTATTTTCTAAAACCCTACACACATATGCTCCAGCTCAAACCCCCCCCTCCCGGACCCCCTCTTGGATAGTACCTCCATTATCCCTCACTCCTAACCAGACACTACCATTATAAGCTAGCTTTTATTCTCTCCACCACTTCTAACCACATTGACATTTTGGATTCATTGAGCCCCAGAATTCTTGCTGTAGATATTTCTTGATATATCACATCGAGATATGTAAGAAACCACACTTTTCGGCACATTTTTTCCGGTTGAAACCAACGTGATGCGATCAGTTTTTTAGCTACTGTGATACCCGATAAAACCAATCTTTTTAGTTGTGGATTCACTGCAAACTCAAAAACATCATTCAATAGTAATACCGCGGGGTGTACAGGTATATTCCAAAATACGAGTATTGATAATTGTTGGGACACATCTTTCCAGAATGCCTTAACTGGTGGGCAGTCCCAATACATGTGCATAAATGTTCCTTCGTCCCCATTTGTACATTGGGAGCATTTGGAGTCTTGTATAAGCCCCATTTTGCACAGCCTTATAGAAGTCAAGTATGTCCTGTGAATATAGTTCAGATTGATTTGTTGATGATCCGGGTTCCTTGATGTAAGTCGGACATTTGCCCAGGCTCCTTGCCAATCAAAGTCATATTCCAGGTCTGGTATATCCCTCCTCCAGACAGTGTCTAGTTGAAGGGTTTCATACGAGGACGTTAGTAATTGATAATAAAAACCTGATACAAAACCTCCCAATGTATCTCTTTCATAGAAAAATGTGTGGTATCTGTGGTGTTCAATTGGTATGAGTAATGGAACACCGTGAGATCTCATACAAAGTCGTAACTGTATGTAAAAAAGCCATGTGGACTCGGTGAGGTTAAACTTTATGCATATTTCGACATAACTACAGAGGCCCTTGTTATTAAAAATATCCCCTAATGAGTGTATGCCTTTCTCTTCCCATATAGGGAATCTTATAGGTCGTTTTCCCATTAAGAGTGCATTGTTATTGAATATGGGAGTGTGATTATGCCATTCTTGAGGGTTAGGATATTTCTTTTGTGTTTCCCGCCATGTTCTGATAGCATGGGTAATTATTGGGCCAAATTCTCGCTCACAATGCTTGATTGAAAGTTTAGTGTGTGCTATGTCTTTCAGTCTCTGTGGGGCTACCATGTTTTCTTCTAATTCTCTCCAAGATACCAAAGCCTGGGGGTCAAACCATATCTTCAATGGTCTTAATGTGAAGGCTTTAAAATATTGTAAAAAATCTGGGACTGCCATGCCACCGTCTGCTTTATTTCTCTGTGCGGTGGATCTTTTTATGCGAGGTGGTTTGTTATTCCAAATAAATTTGTATGTGGAGGTTTGTAATCTTTTCCAGTAGCCCTCTGGAGGAGGTAACGGAAGCATTGAGCTGAAGAAATTGATTCTTGGTAATACATCCATCTTAACTATTGATACCCTTGCCTGTACTGAGTTTTTAAGTTTTGCCCACCTGTCCAGGTCGTCTTTGATTTTGTTCTGTATTTTTGTGTAATTGTGCTTCACCGTTTGTCTTATGGTGGGAAATATTTCCACACCCAAGCATCTGAAATGTTTGACCATGGGTATCGCACCTGGGAGGGTTGTGTCTTTTTTTGCACTGGTGTTAAGAGGAAGAAAAGCCGACTTAGGCCAATTTATTTTAAATCCCGATAAATCACCAAAGTTTTCTATCAACTTGAGTATATGCGGCAATGTGTTGTTGGGGTTTTGCATGAACAATATTACGTCGTCCGCATATAAACTAATTTTATGATGTGTGCCCTTGATTACTATTGGTTCTATGTGTTGGGATTGTCTTATAAATTGTGCTAAAGGTTCTAATGATAGATCGAATAGTCCGGGACTAAGAGGGCAACCCTGTCTGGCTGAGCGTGATACCGGAAAGATATCGGAGATGAATGTGCCTGTTGTAATCCTGGCCGATGGGTCCTTGTATAGTACTTTAATCATATCAATGAATCCTTTTCCTAACCCCATCCTTTCTAATACTGCCCATAGAAACGACCATTCCAACCTGTCAAATGCTTTCATAGCATCCAGGGATAGTATCGCCTTAGGTGTGGTGTCCTCTTTGTCTGCATCTAGTACGTGCAGTATTCGCCTTATGTTATCATTGATCAGGCGACCTTTTATGAAGCCTGTTTGGTCCGGATGAACTAAAGACGTCATATGCTTTTGCAATCTGATGGCTAATATCTTAGAGTACAGTTTGACATCGGTTCCGAGGAGGCTTAAAGGACGGTAACTACCGCACTCAGTGGGGTCTTTGTCTTTTTTGTGAAGAACTGAAATGAGTGCGATATTTTGGTGTTTATGGAAGCTTCCCTCTTTGACTGAGTATAAGATCATATTTAGTAATAAGGGTCCAAATATGTCCCAGCAAGAAATGTACATTTCTGATGGGATACCGTCAATTCCCGGAGCCTTGCCGTTTTTCATTCCGGATATGGCCTTCTTGAGTTCTTCTAATGTGATCGGTACTTCTAACTGTTTAGCGTCGTCTTCCGTAAGTTTAGGGAGAGTAATTTGATTAAGATATGTGTCTAATTTGTCTTGATCAAAGGTCGTTTCTGAATTATATAAATCGGAGTAGAATTCTTTGAATGTATCGTTCATTATTTTGGGTTCTGTTACTAGAGCTTGTTGTTTCCTAATGGCGGTTATATCTGCAAATTTTGCATTAATTCAGAACATCAGAAAAAAGTACCGTGAAGGAAAAAGCAGACGATTTTGAGAAGATAATAGCAAAAACATCCATCGGATCCCTCACTGCTCCAATAACATCAACTGACACAAGCAGTTCAATTACACAACCCGACTTCAACTCTCTGACTATCCTGATAAAAGAACAGATGGTCGCTTTCAAAGCACACGTAAAAGAACAGATGGTCGCTTTCAAAGCACACGTTGAACACATCGATACTAAATTCGAAGAGGTTATGAGAGCGGGCGCTTTACAGTCCATGCGAATCACGACAGTGGAGAATACGGTGACAGAAATTACACGGGCAGTCAAGGCGAACGAAGGTGGCATGACAGAGATGGGAAAAGAGATGGAAAGAGTGAAAGAAGAATATCGGAGGGAAATACAAGGGCTTAAAAACGAAGCGACGGAGAGGCTACTAGAAACCCAACGCTACCACAGGCGGAATAACATCCGCATTGTAGGGCTTGATGAAGCAGTAAACTGCGAAGATCCCAACTTTCCAACAGTGTTATCAACGATTTTGGGTAACATCGATCCAAACACAGTGCCAGAAGTGGACCAAGTTTACAGAATCGGTTCTCGGGGGCAAAGAATCAACGGGCCAAGAGTCATCATTGTCACCCTGCGGAAGACTACAACAAGGGATGACATCATCAAATTTGCTCGCAACCAACGTGGGAATCTGAATTATGGTGGTAAACCAATATTTATCTACGAAGATTTGAGCAAAGATGCCATCATCCGACGTCTACCATACAAGGAGGTGATGCAAAAGCTGTTCAAAGCCGGTTACAAGCCAAGGCTATCATACCCGGCGCTGTTATCATTCTTGGGCAGTGACGGCCGCAGGTCAGGTATATACACACCTATTGAAGCTGAGGATTTTCTGAATCGAAATGGAGCAAATAACCCAAGGCAGGACGAAAATGCCGGAAACAGATAAGCCTCTTTCTCAATGTATACCAGTGTTAGAATGACTTTATTGTGTTCATCAAGGTAGCAGACGATATGCAAGCCGTCTATAACAATGTGTACTGTGTATAATACGATTCATAATACATTATAATTTCAGTCTCTGGTCTCTGAGGAGACAAATACATATCATTGCAAAAAGATCTATCTGGAATATTCTGGGTTTATCGCTCAAATGCCCTGGGTCTCTTAGATCATTCTGGAACATAAAATAGTCTAGGCACTAGTATACTCTACAACCTTCTAGAATATAAGGCACCATGACAACGAAGCCTACAACTCTAACAATAAACATCCGGTGTGTATACACATAGCAGATAATAAATTAAATGAAGTTCAATCAGTCCTTAATAATATTTTAAAAATTAACCACACTTAAACGTATGAACACTACAAGGTTATTCTAACAATTTAAGTAATCACTCCATTGAAGGCACATTGAAGCTCTAAAAGGCGCTGCTTTTCTATCTTATCTAATCTGTTAATTCGGTTCTAGTGGCTTCTCCACGTTGATAATTATTCTATCTCTCATTCCTTATCTATATCTTTCCATTGATTTTTATTTTATTTAATTTTTTCTTCTCATTACTCTATATTTTTTTAAATATATTTTAACTTACATTGTTCTTTTCCAATGTTCTTCACATTAAGGTGTCAATATTGCTCTACAATCTTTTCCTTTTTTCCTTTTTTCCACACGTTAGTAGAGGGTTCAAATGAATATGTCGATAAGTTTATTCTCTTTTTTTATTTTATATTTTATTTTTTCTGTCATTTATCACAATACTTCATTACAGTAAGGGAAGGTGCAAGACCAAAAGCGACATTCTATTGCAATAGAATGGAAATGTTAGATCCTATGGCAATTAGCATAGGAAGATTAAGATTACAATGCTCAGTTTGGGCAATCCAGTGGACTATGGGAGAAAGTCAATCGCGGAGGATGTGTTCTTGGAACACAGGCCTGTACGACTTTCTGGGTGAGGGGAAAATAGGGGATTTTTATTTGTATATATATATGTTTTTAAGCTCAGCTCTCAACGGGACCTCATTAATTGGATGTACATCTATTGTAGCTTCACACTCCAGAAGCATTACCAAAAACTACACAAAAACATGCATAGATTATGGCTAGTTTGAATATAATGGTATGGAACACCGGTGGGATAAACAAACAACACAAACGCAAAAGCGTGCTCACACTGATGAAAAAAGAACATGTGGACGTGGCTCTATTAAGCGAAACGCACATTTTAGAGGAAGACATAAATACGTTAGCGGATAACATATACCATAATATTAGTCACTCTTCTTTTGTTACGAGAACTAGAGGGGTAGCCATAGTCGTCAGACGCAAATTAAATATCGAATTGAAAGGGGTATGGTTGGATGCTGAGGGGCGCATAACTATAGCTAGGATTATACACAATAACAGGAAAATTGCATTCGCAGCGGTATATGCCCCAAATTTGTACGAAGTGGGTTTCTTCACTTCACTAACCGGAGAAATGTTAAACCATCCCGAGTACTCATATATAATAGGTGCGGATTTTAATGCCATTTGGAACCCAAGGATGGACAAAACTTACCTTACCTTTTCCAGCGAACAAAAAAATTCATCTAAAGCATTAAAAGATTGGTCGAAATCAACAGGGGTAACTGATTTATGGCGTTCACTTAACCCCATGACCCGCAAGTACTCCTGTCGTTCGACGAGACACAACACACTATCCAGAATTGATTACGTCTTTGCATCCCCGAGAATATTTGATAAATATGAAGTGGAAATGACACCCAATGCGCTATCAGATCACTGCTACTTAATCCTGAAAGCAACATTTGGTACACTATCTTCCCGGGCCCCAAGATGGCGTTTTAATTCTATGCTGCTTAACAACAATGAATTCATTACACAAATTAAAGAAGCTCTCACAATATTCCAACGGGATAATGCTAACTCGGTGCAAGATCCCAGAATATTATGGATGTCGGTAAAGACTATGATCAAGGATTTCTCGGATAGATTTTCCTCCATATTGCGCAAAAATCAAAACACAAAACTATCTGAAATGGAAACGCTTTACTCAACGCTTTTTAATTCTTTAAAATACAACAACTCTACTAGACTAGAAAACCAAGTTAACATTCTAAAGACAGAGATCAAAGCAATATACAGACAAAAATCGGAATTGCAAATACGCAGCACAAGACAACAGCAGTACTTCCAAGGCTCTAAACCTAGTCACCTATTAGCCATGCGACTAAGAATTAATAAACTGTCTTTTCTATCCACTTTAGCGAGAGATATAATTAAGAAACGAATAACCAATAAATGTGAAGTTATCTTTGAACCCCTGTTGTCAAGCGTCTTCAATATACCCCCCCCCTCCTCACTAATGGTACTGGTGTTGCATAGTCACGTTAGTTAGTTAGTTAGACACTCGTTTAGCGTTAGCTGAACGGCTAACTGGCGTTAGCCAGAGGCTACTAGCGTTAGCATGTCTCCTCGACTTCCACTGTTTGTTGATAACTGTGACGTGGCTCCCGCCTTATGTAGTAGCAAAGCAATAGTATCTGCTGTGTGTGTGTGCAGTCACAGTGCACTGCTGACAAGTGGATGAGAGGAAATTATATAAATGCATCGGTTTTTGACCGATGCAAAGACGCTACAACAAGATGCATCGCAAGTTCAGCCTGACATTTTTCCGATGCGCACTAATTCCACCGGTGCACTCGCATCGTGAACGTGTATGCCGGCGCACCGATGCAAATCGATGAATCGTCACATCACTAGTATATATGTGTGTGTGCGCGTTCTTGCTCGCGCCGCTCGCTTTCCATGTATGACAAATGTACATATGAATGCGTTTACATTTACACATAAATGCAGCTATGGCATATATTACTATTGATCAATCTAGGTAATGTGAAGGCCACAACTAATGCCTTTGTTTGTTAATCAGAACGTTATTTACGCGACAACCAGCGTGTGCTTGCGCCGCTCGCTTTCCATCACTGTAGTGTCTGCTGTCTTCATAACCACACTGTGTGTCTGTGTACTAGTACTTTATAAAAATTGTCCTGTGTAACCTGAGGTAAGTTAGGCTAACTAACATCTCGAATAGCTAGCTAGCTAACGTTACAACAAAACCGGGAGACGTCTGGGAGATCATGGGCATGAAAAACGGGACTATGCTTCTCGGGACGTGAATGAGCTATGATGATATCGATAACCAGGGTGAACACTATGCATACACCGCTGCGGGATAGTTATATCTAGCTGGGTCACGTTAGCTTGATACACATTGCCACAGCGGTTTTGAGAATACACTGCTAGCCTAGAGCCATATGAAATCCGCGTTCACGGAATCGCGGACGGAATCGCGGAATTCACCAATAAAAATGGAATCAACTGCAAAACGTGGAATATTGCAGAATTTGACCTAATCTGGACTGAAATTCCGTTTTTGGGTGGAACGTTTGCAAAGCAAACATGACCGAGGCTGGGACGCTAGAGCGGGTTACACACAACACGCAGCAGTGCTCAAGCGTCTCGCTGCTTTGATGTTAACATCGTCAAGAAGCTAAGAAATTCCGCAATAAGCCCTCAATTTAGAGCAGAACAGTATCCTAATGACTTTTATGCCTCCGGCGATAAGGTGTTTAGCTAATTCTGTCAACGTACCGCGGACTGGACCCGCAAAAACACAGCTATGTAATGTTAGGACATAGGACTAATGGATGGAAATGATAGCTTCTAGCTAAATCTGCTGTACCCATCCATTTGTTTAATGCAAACGATTGTCATTACACACTGTCCTTTATAAACTAAATAAACTTAAATAGCTATGTAACGTTACAGTTCATAGGACTATAGATCGAAATGATAGCTTCTAGCTAAATCTAGTGCACCCATCCATTTGTTTAATGCAAACGATTGTCATTATACACTGTCCTTTATAAACGAAATAAACTAAACTAAAGGTGCCTAAATTATGCATTACTATTTCATCACAATATAATAGATATAGCTAGGCTACTGACATTGTCATTGTGATAATGTGAGTAGTAGCTAGCTGTATCTATTGTTTACACTTGAAATGTGCGTTTTTTTATTTTGTCACAATATTATTTGAAAATTATTGTGTAAAATTGAACTGTATTTCTGAGTTGCAGCACTTAAAAACATTAAATGGACTGTTATATCTTATTCAATTGTGGACATATATTCATTCCCACTTATTAGACACTATTTCTGATGGTAAAATGAGCATAAAAAGCAAAATACAGAATTCTGAAATATTAAAATGGAAAAAACGGAATTTGGGAAAAAATAAAATGGAATTTGGAAAATAATAAAACTGATTTCATATGGCTCTATGCTAGCCAATCTACTTGACTACAGTGTACCATCCAATACTTTTTAACGTGTAACATTACGTTATATTATAATTAGCGATGCAGATTCGCTGGATTTGATCCTTTTTAATGGTTCGGGATTCGGTCGAATCCTTCACAAATATTGGACAGAATTAGGGATGCTCGATATAGGCTTTTTTACCTATACCGATATTGTCCAACTCTTAATTTCCGATACCGATATCAACCGATACCGATATATGCAGGGTTTCCCCCCCCCAAAAAACTCTAATTTCAGGTAATTAACATTACATATCTCTTGTCGTGTAATTAACACAACATTATGCATACTTTGACAATAAATAAAATAATAATTTGTTCTTACTTGCTTGCCTGGGTAAATAAAGGTTAAATAAATGCAAAAAA
This sequence comes from Notolepis coatsorum, assembly GCF_963971535.1. Classification (NCBI taxonomy): domain Eukaryota; kingdom Metazoa; phylum Chordata; class Actinopteri; order Aulopiformes; family Paralepididae; genus Notolepis; species Notolepis coatsorum. Next base: position 125,368,413 of record NC_140177.1, on the reverse strand, counting down.
TTTAAATAAACAATTTCCGATATCAAATTTTTATGCCAATATCGGCCGATAATATCGGTAGGCCGATAATATCAGACATCCCTATACAGAATATAACGTTATTTAATTAACAGTGTAAAAAAATAACCATTTAGCTATGATTAATAATTGTGTCACTCATAGCTTTCAGCATCTTATCACCTTGTGTTTATTCTTTATACTCACCCTTAACACAATGTCTGCCACACAGTTTGACCATCTTATACCTCTCTCTGCCAGTGCTGTAAGCCTATGGAGTCGCTCACCTTCTTTGCAGGGCTATAACTTTTTAAATATTATAGCTATATCGACATTACTATGTTGCTATACTATGTTGCTATATTCAACATCGGGTATCTATCGTTCCGGATGTGGGAACGTTATATTTTTCCATTCATACATTGTCGTGTTAATACCGTCGTGAATATAAGGATGTTTTTAGAGTGTTCTGCAGTAATTCCTAGAACGCAAGTTATAGGCCCGACTCATATGATGCATAATCGATTGGCGTTTCGTTCCTATACACGCTATATTAAAAAATTCAAATGCATATGATCGGTATACATTATGCTCCATCATGCGTGAAGGAAAGGGGGGGGGGTCGTTTATGATTCCTTGATTGTCAGTAACGGCTTTCTTTAGTACGACATCATACGTTGATCAGATGGATTGCAATGAAATAAATGGACAATCGAGCTGGAATTAACGTTAGATTACTCTTACCTGTGGCCGATGAGTCTGGAGAAAAAATATTCCAATTATTTGATTTCCATCTGCTAGATCCGTTTTCCGTTTGTACAACGCAATAAACGCCGAAAGCATATTGATTCTTGCGTCTCGAAAGCGATCCAATGCACTAGTGTTTGTCTAGATCAGGGGTAGGCAACCCTAGGCACGCGTGCCTGCATAGGCACGTGGGGGCATTTGCATAGGCACAGGGGGCAGCATTAAAAAAAAATGAAAATTATAATTTTTTTTTTTTTTTTTTTTTGCTTTGAAATATTATAGTGAAATATTTTGCACTGTTGTCGCATTTATCTTGTTGAAATCCTCCCACAGGTTCTTTTTACTACCACATATTTAATTGAGACCCTTTATTTATTTATTATTTCAATTTAGCTGGAAATACATTGCTACGTCATTCAGTAACATTTGCAGAGCCTTATAACAAAAACATTATTACGGTCACCATTGTGACCAGTGGGATTAATCAACAAATTGTATTATTTATTTTTCTATTTCATTGAACATTGCACATGTTAAAAGCCATTTTTTTAACTCAAAATGTGAGTATTACCAAGTCAACTTGTGTTCTTAAAACAATGACAATAAACATAGTTTTATTAGGTTGAAATAATGTGGTTGTGTACTTATTTTTCTGTTAACTTATTATGGATTGAAAACTGAACCTTAATGCACAGTAACTGAACTCAATATTTTTAAGTTCTGGTAACTTATTATTATATATTTTTTTACAGTGTAGTCTTGCGATCAATCAAAACTTATTTACACGATATACCTCACATTCACCCTCCATTCACATCCTGGTGTTCTCCATTAGGCCTGTAGGTGGAGCTATGACAGCACACGTACAGTACACACACCAATGGTGTGTGATGTGTCCATAAATGAATGGGCAAATGTGAGTGAAATGGTCGCACTGTATGCAGCTGTTTGTCTGCATTGCATCCCCCCCCCCCCCCCCCAACTCAGATTTAGGGTTGATACAACCATCATAATAATATTGTTAATAATAACAATAACAATAATGATGTAATGTAAAAATTATCATTAAAAAGACCTGATTATGAGAGAAAAAAAATTACGATGCATGGAATATTGTTGAGGCACACTAGTTACAACTATATTTCAAACAGGCACCAAAAAGGTTGCTGACCCCTGGTCTAGATCCACATAACAAAAGAGCTCTGCCCGGAAAGTTTTTGCCGATGGACAGAACGCACCATCCGGTTGAGAGTGGAGTGCAACTTGCCCGAAATCCACCAGGCGGCGGTATTGAGCCATTGCAATATCCGACAGAGTCCAGAGTTTCCCGGAGCCCTCCTGGATGAATTATGAATGGCAATAGCGAATAAAGGAAATAACGATCATAAAAACGAGTTAACTTGTTTCTGGCGCTCAACGCATGGCGCCCAATAACAAGTATACTCGTTAACACTTTGAGTGCCAATGGCGAGAAATCTCGTTGTTGGCCGCCATGCGTTGAGTGCCAAGGACGAGAAATCTCGTTATTTAATCGTTATTGCTTTTATTAACGATATCCATTCATTTTTCATCAATCCAGCCTCATGTTATCATTGGGACTGTCTATGAACTCGAAAAAGGCAAATACCGCCCGCTATCGTCTCCCGGATGGTAATACACCCATTGGATTGGACTCAATGGGAATGCATGGGGGGGGAAAAACCCGGATTCCTCATTTTACTTTATCAGGCAATGTAACCCGAGACTACTGCATTCATTGGGGACCCTCAGCGTGGATTATGTGTTTCGAGGTCTAATGTTGGATCAATAAACACAATCGATATTTGGAATGGCGATCAGGAATTGGAATCTTTTTGCAGAACATCTTATCTGAGGTAAGGAATCTATTTTACCAGTCTTGGGGTAATCCGATGTTTTTTTCACATATTTAACAACGTGTCCCCTATGTGTTTTGATTGATTGATTGAAAAGTTTATTAACAGATTGCAGAATGGGTACAGTACAGTACAGCTCAATACATACAATTGTTAAGGGGATGCAGACCAGAGAAAGACTTTCGACTTGTTTACATCAGGGTCCCCCATTTTCAATTCATCATAACATATATGACATACATGACATACAGATAGACAGTACTGCTACATCTATACATTTATGACATATCAGATTTGCAAATACAGTACTGTTTGTGATACAAAAGTGTCCAGAAAAGGAGTGTATATACATTTGGCATAGAAACTGTACATTGGAGGAGGTTGGTTGGGTGGGGTGGGGTTGGGTGGGTTGGGTGAGGGCTGTACATTGGAGGTGGGGGGGGGGGGTTGGGAAGGGGACACACACACATTTTACACTGTACATTTGAATATTGACAAAGCCTTACTTGGTCATTTACTGTACAACTAGGTTAGGACATTTGTAGGGGCCAGTTTCGAATTGCAGTCTCACGTAGGTGTTTTTTGAGAGTGTTTTTGAAGGTGGGTAGTGATTCACATTCCTTTACAGCTTTAGGCAGGGCGTTCCACATTGATGTGGCATAATTGCGAAACGTGTTTAGTCCCTTGTTTGATCCGAATCTGGGTTTTACATGATTTGTGGAGCTCCCTCTGGTGTTGTGATCGTGGTATTCACTGACCTTTGGGAAGTATTTTGACATGTACATGGGTACCTTGGTCGCGTAGTGTATCTTGTAGACCAGGCCCATTGCAAGTTGCTGTACTCTGTCGTCTACTCTAAGCCATCCTAGGTTGTCAAAGTGGGCAGGGGTGAGGTGGGTTCTAGGAGTCAGGTCAAGTAGTAGTCTGACTAGCTTGTTTTGAGATGTTTGTAATTTGTTTTTTAGTGCCTTTGAGGTGCTTTGGTACCATGAGGTGCAAGCATAGTCGTAGTACCCTTGAATGAGTGCTCCTGCTAGAGTCTTCAGGGTATTCTTGTTTACCAGAGAGGAGATCCGGTACAAGAATCGCGTTCGTTGGTTGACTTTTTTTATTACATTGGATGCCATTTTGTCACAGGAAAGATTAGCCTCTAGGATGGAACCCAGGTAGGTAATTTCATCTTTCCTTGTGATAATATTGTCACCCACTGTAACCGAGAAGCCGTCGGTCTTGCTGAGTTTGTTATTTGAACCGAAGAGAATGGACTCTGTTTTGCCCATGTGTAATGATAGTTTGTTGTCGGCGAGCCATATGCAGATTTTGCCTAGTTCCGAGCTGAGGGCTTTTTCAACCTGTAACTTGTTCTTGTCAGAGACCAGCAGGGCTGAGTCGTCCGCAAACAGGAACAAGTTGCAGTCACAAGCTGACGACATGTCATTTGCATAAATTAGGAATAGTAGCGGTCCTAGTATGCTTCCTTGTGGAACACCACAGCTCACTGTGAGGGGGGGGATAGTGTACCGTTTACTTCCACCATCTGTTCCCTCCCCTCCAGGTAGGATTGTATCCAGCTCACTGATAAACTATCAAAACCAATTGCTTTTAGCTTGTCAATCTCGAATATCATGCAGTATCTGTCTCTAATCCTTTCAATCTCACCATTGTTACACTCTACCGCCCTCCAGGTACACTCGATCACTTCACAGATGAGCTGGACATGCTTCTTAGCTCCTTACCGGAAGATGGTACCCCTCTCCTTCTACTGGGCGACTTCAACCTGCCTGACTCATCTCAGTCAGTCATAGTAGTCTCCCTCCTACAATCGTTTGACCTGACTCCCACTGCCATGCCTCCCACCCACAAAGCAGGCAACTCCTTGGATCTCATATTTTCCCGTAACTCCAGCATCATTAACACCACGGTAACTCCCCTACATGTATCTGACCATTCCTTCATATCCTTCTCACTAACTCTCATGCTTAACCGAAAGGTCTTCACCCCAACTCAAACAGTCTCACTCAGACGCAACCTGCCCTCCCTATCCCCCTCCACCCTCTCCTCTGACATACTATCCGCTCTACCTTTGAGTGACACCTTCTCTGCTCTCTCCACAGAGATGGCAACCTCCACCCTCCTTTCAGCCCTTGCAACCTCCTTCGACAAGCTCTGTCCCCTCGTTGAGAAACCTGCCCGCCGTTCCCCACCCAGTCCATGGCTGACAGATCCAGTGAGAGAACAAAGACAGGTCCTGAGAGCAGCTGAAAGGAAGTATAGAAAGTCACGCCTCACTGCTGACATCGACACATATCACAACCTCTTGTTAACATTCTCCAAAACCATCACTAATGCCAAAGCTTCTTTCTTCCACCATAGGATCGAGGCCTCTGCCAAGAATCTTCGCAAACTGCATGCTACCATGTCCTCCCTCCTCACTCCCCCCCCACCCCCCCCTCCCTCATCTTTCTCTGCCGAAGACTTTGCGATCTTCTTTGAGGAAAAAGTGGAGAACATCCGCAGCTCCTTCTCCCAACCCCCACCCATTCCAAATGCTGAATCGAGAACCTCATCCTTCACTCTGTCATCTTTCTCTCCCATTACAGAAGCAGAGACCCTGACACTGGTAACGTCAAACCGTCCGACTACTTGCCAGCTGGACCAGCTACCCTCCCCACTCCTCCAGACCATAGCACCAGACATCCTCCCATTCCTAACTGCAACCATCAACTCCTCACTCAACTCGGGGGTGGTCCCCACCTCCCTAAAACAAGCCAGAGTCACGCCGCTCATAAAAAAACCAACCCTGAACCCTACCGTCATAGGCAACTACCGTCCTGTCTCTCTTCTCTCCTTCCTTTCTAAAACACTTGAACGTGCTGTATCCAACCAACTTACTGCTTATCTCTTACAGAATGACCTCCTAGACCCTAATCAGTCAGGCTTCAGGACTGGTCACTCCACAGAGACAGCCCTCATTGCGGTCACAGAGGCACTTCACTTAGCAAAAGCGAAAGGCCTCTCCTCTGTCCTGATTCTCCTAGATCTATCTGCAGCCTTCGACACAGTCAACCACCAGATCCTCCTTGCGGCCCTCGCAGGAATGGGAGTGGCTGGCTCTGCGCTGACATGGCTGTCATCATACCTCAATGACCGCTCCTACCAAGTGTCATGGAGAGGGACCCTGTCGGCCACCCGCCCCCTGCGGACGGGTGTCCCCCAGGGCTCGGTTTTAGGACCCCTTCTCTTCTCCCTCTACACTAAATCACTGGGTAACATTATCACGTCTCATGGCTTCTCCTACCATTGTTATGCCGACGATACTCAACTCTTCCTCTCCTTCCCTCCCTCAGATATCCACGTCTCTGAGCGGATCTCGGCCTGTCTGTCCGACATCTCAGCCTGGATGACGTCCAACCACCTCAAACTGAACCTAAGCAAAACAGAATTGCTCCACCTGCCGGCCAAATCCTCCCCCCTAACCGACCTTTCAATCACAGTCGAGAATACAGCTGTGACTGCGTCCCCGACCGCCAAGAACCTTGGTGTTGTCCTCGACGACCAGTTGAACTTCTCTGCTCACATCGCAGCGACGACCAGAACCTGCCGATTCCTCCTGAGCAACGTCAGAAGGATACGCCCCTTCCTGACAAAAGAAGCCACCCAACTCCTCGTCCAATCAACAGTCATCTCCCGCCTCGACTACTGCAATGCACTGCTCGCTGGCCTCCCGGCCACTGCCACTAAGCCTCTTCAACTCATTCAGAACGCAGCGGCCCGCCTGATCTCAAACCTACCGAAGTCGGCCCATGTCACCCCACTTCTTAGGGACCTGCACTGGCTCCCCATTGCTGCACGAATCCGCTTCAAGGCCCTCGACCTAGCATACCGTGCGGCAAAGGGAACCGCTCCCGCCTACCTCCGGTCAATGGTCTCTAACTACACACCCTCAAGACCCCTACGCTCTGCATCTTCTGGCCGCCTCAGACCTACTCCTATCCAAGCTCCGGGAGGGTCATCAAAGAGAAGTCGCCTATTCTCAGTCCTTGCCCCACAATGGTGGAATGAACTACCCACCCCAGTTAGGACAGCCGAATCACGTCCAATCTTTCGCCGTCGACTAAAGACGCACTTCTTCAACCATTATCTGAATTAAAAAAAAAAAAAAAAAAAAACAATAAAAAAAAATCTAACCCTAACTAACCGTACTGTCATGCACTTGTCCTAATAAACTAACCTACACTGTAGCACTCAACACTTTGATGAACATTGTTGCTCAGCTGATAGAGTTGTGCCCTTCCTGATGGCTTGTCGTACAGAACTTGTAAGTCGCTTTGGATAAAAGCGTCAGCTAAATGACTAAATGTAAATGTAAATGTAAATGGTGTGATTGACAGTGTCGAAGGCCTTTTGTAGGTCCAGCATGACCATGCCGCAGTATTTGCCCGCGTCCACCTCTTGTTTGATGTGGTCGTTCAAGTAGAGAAGGCATGTGTCAGTGGAGTGGGATGTTCTGAAGCCAGATTGGAATTCGTAGATTAGATTTTTTTCCGCGAGGTACTTTTCGATCTGTTCGTATACTATTTTTTCCATGACTTTCGAGATGGATGTAAGGATAGAAACAGGGCGGTAGTTACCCGGGTCTAATTTGCTGCCCTTTTTGTGCAGGGGTGTTACTCTCGCAATTTTGAAGTCCTTGGGGACGTGTCCCTGTTTTATGGAGAGGTTTATTATGTGTGTGATGACTGGGGTGATGGCTGCTGCTGAGTCTCTGAGGAATTTGGAGGGGATGTTGTCATGGCCAGTGGCCTTGTTTGGTTGGAGGGCGCTCAGTTTTTTGAGTACCTCATCTGTAGTTACTATTTCCAGTTTGAAGTCGTCTTTGTGGACGCCTAGGTTCTTGTAGTATGCTACTATGTGTTCTACCCCATACTGCCCTGAGTGGGAGGGTAGTTTGTTTACCAGTGTTGTGGCTATGTTTGTGAAGAAAGTGTTTAAGTAATTGGCTACATCCAGCTTGTCTGTGATGAGCGTGTTGTCCGTCTTTATGTTTATGTTTGAGAACCTGGTTTTGAGTTTTTTACTGCAGCCTAGTTGATTGTTGAGTAATTTCCAAAGTTCACGTGGTTTATTTTTGTTTTCCTCGGTTTTGTCATTGATGACATTTTTTTTAGCAGTTTTGATCATGGAGTTTACGTCATTTCTTAGTCTTGTTTCTTTCTAGTTTGAGTTCAGTCACGTGGTCTTGGAGTTCACTGCTCGTGCTTTTGGTAAGCTTTGACTGACTTTTACGAAACTCAGAGCATTTTTTGTCTCTGGCTTTCATAGCGGTCAGTATTTCAGTGTGCATCCATGGCTCAGCGCGATTTTTTACCCTGGTGGTTCTTAGGGGGGCCATGTTGTTTAGTATTGATGAAAATTTGGTTTTGAAGCCAAGCCAAGTTTCTTCAACCAGTGTACCATTGAGTTCATCTGACCAGTCCAGACTCTCCAGTTCAAGGTTAAAGGCCTCGCTAGAGTAGGTTTTGAGGTCTCTAGATGTGACTGTTTTGTGACAGCCAGCCTTTAGTTTTAGCTTTTTGCGGGTACAGAATATCATATAATGATCACTTAACCCGCATGCTATAACCCCTTTATTGGATATCTTGGACTTGTCAGAGGTCAGTATGAGGTCAATGGTAGTCTGAGTTGATTCACATATCCTTGTGGGTTGGGTGATTAGTTGGCTGAGGCCGTGCAGATCACAAAACCTATTGAAGGATTTGAAGACGGGTGCATCTTTTTGTTGCATATCCGTGTTCCAATCCCCAATAAGAATTTTTTCCGCATCCTCAGCTCCAGCTAAGCACACATCCATAGTATCATAAAAGCCAGTTTGATCTGGCGGTCTGTATATTGTGCCGACTAGAACAGATTTTGCCCTTTCAAATAAAATTTCCACCCATACGGTTTCAATTGTCTCATGATGAAGGTCAGTACGGGTAATGAATTTGGTGTCCTTATGTATGTACATACAAACACCACCTCCATACTGGTTTCTGTCATTACGGACTATAGTATAGTTCTCTATTTCTATTTCAGGGTCTGTTATAGATGGATCAAGTTTAGTTTCAGTAAAGCATAATAAGTCTACCTGTGTGTGCGTGTATGACGTTAGCGCTGACCAGGTCATAGATAATCGATTTTTCAGCCCGCTTCTCTAGCGTGCATGAGTACACATATACTATCGATAATCTAGCGTTTATTTGAAAACCATTCATAAATCAGCCCGAAAATGAGAGTGTTGTGTGTATTACACTAAAGGGCGATTTCCACGGAATCTTTTTATTTTTCTTCTAGAAATTTCCAAAAACTTCCATTTTTCAAAACGGTATAAAACGGAAATGTACAGATGAAAAAACTATCTGTTTCGTACATGTTGACTGCAAGTCATTGATAAGCGACGGGCGTATTAGACACATAGCCATAATATAGAATATAGAAATAGCTCTGCGAAAATCATGAAATATCGGAAAATCTGTCCCAAAAGGCTGGCATTCAAGCGATAAATAGTGCGCCCCCTGCTGGCACTCAATGTGTTAATGGCGCAGAAACGGTTCATCTTAACACTTTGATTACCGGCCATTAACATGGTAAAACGTGGTTAAATTCCACCACCCACTTCAATGATAGCGTTGTGAACGCATAATCTCTGTCTTAAATTATGGCTATGTGTCTAATCTGCCCGTCGTTTATCAATGACTTGTGTAGCTAAGGGGCTACACAACCCTGACTGTATTGAGATATGTTAGATTAAACCACTACTAAAGAATATTAATTTAGCCAGACAGTACAGTTAGACAAAATGGCGGACACTCCATTGACTGCGCGGGGACAGGGATAGTTGAACAAGCATCATTTTTAATGTTAATAGCAAACATACATATTATTTATTACGGTTCTCCTTTAATACTAGAATGTCAGTGCAACAAAGTCAACGGTAACGAATGGTTCCTAGACTACGGATACTCGACCGGTGGAGCTCTGAAGGGTGTGCGACGAAACGAGGCGATACAGGGAAAAGCAAGATGGTGGCTGGAGACGATGGTTTCTCTCTAGAGCTCCTGCTCCAGGGAAACTGTAGACTGGTCGGATAATCCTGTCGTCGCTGGGAGAAGGGGTCTCGTACGGAACCGGTCCTTGTATTCCTAGCGCCCGATGGCAGGGTTAATAGCTATTAATCCAAAAGCCCGTTGGCATAGATGGTAGCTAGCTAGCTTCGTTTGTACGTGAAGCTAACCCGCAGACTGTCTCCAATGAGTAGTTATATCCAAACGGCGTTGGGTTTAACTATAAGTCTCTCCACGTTACTTCGCTTACACAAGTCACTATACTGTGCCAATAATGGCTCGACAATATTATAGTTGTATCTAAGTAGCCATTAGCTCTCTATAACGATACACCGCTATCGGTCTGTGTACAACTGCACCAGACGTCTTTACTCTCGCTCTGTTAGTTTTCCTGTTATGCTGCTGCTGCTGCTGCTACTGCTCCACGTCGTCTACCCAACGTACTCTATATTAGTTCCCTGTTGGACTCAGCCTGTTCACCGGTACAGAATCAATGCGCTCGCTCTGGGCTTGTCCGGGCATGTTTGAACATGTCTAGAAAACCTGTCTAGGGGGCGTACGCCCTGGCGCCTACGGCGTTAAGAATGGGACACAAGGGAGCTCCAGTAGCTCACCGCATATCTCGGCGCTATTTCTGCGTCGGGGAAAACCGTGCTGCGTCACGGATCTGGTGGACTCCGAGTTCGATTCCCGGACCCGCCGTCATTTGCCAGAATGTCTTCCCCTGATCTATATCCCGTTTCACCCTGTATCTGTCGGTCATGCTTGACCAGAAAAGCGACAAACGCTAATAAATAAAGTTTAAAAAAAAGGAATGGGACACAATAAGGCGAACGAAGAATACTGTTTAGGCAAACAGATGACGTAAAGATATATATCTTATATATATAAACAATATATAAGTTATACAAAATAATAAACGCAGACTTTCAGTGTTAATCTGGACCTTCAGAACAGCCGCCCCCTAATTAGTCCGCACCTAATTAGTAAATAAAATGTGGGGCACAGATTAATATTAAGGATCAAGTCAACTTCTCCATAATGTGCTATGGGGAGTTGGAAATAATCTATAAGGTCAGTGGGTTATCGTCGTCGTCAGGGGGGTCAGGGAACGCAGGAAGCGGTGTCAACTTGGCTACTGGTCTGGTATAAGTCCGCCCTTGGACGATGACTTCTGCCGCTCTGACCTTCCCATCTGAACCATTAATCACTCTGCTCACACGGCCGGCTGGCCACGTAGCTCGGGGTAGTGACTGGTCTATTATCATCACAACGGTACCCACGGTCAGGTTGTCCCTGTCTTTCACCCATTTCTGACGGGCTGGAAGGGAGGGTAAGTAGCGTAGGAGGAAGCGGGCCCAAGACTGGTCGGCCAGTACTTGGCTGTGTCTCCACATTCTCCGTCCGTTCCTCCCGTCCTGTCTGTACACCGTCTGAGAAAGGGCAGGGTCCGGCCGCCCCATCAAGAGGTAGTTTGGGGTGATGGGTTTGATGTCAGCTACGTCGCTTGGAACGTAGCCGAGGGGCTTGGAGTTCAGAACTCCCTCTTCTCGAGCCCTCAGGTAGGCCACTGATCCGTACGCCACTTCTGAGGCGTCGCTGAAGACGTGCAGGTCTGTCTGACACTTCTCCAGTCGCACGGTAGGGCGGAAGTAACTCCGCGGGATGGCCACCTCGCGGAGTAAGACAAGTTCATCCTCCCACTCTCTCCATGTGGTAGCTAGGTGCTCGGGTATGGGGTCTTCCCAGCCCTGCTCCTTGGCCCACAGTTCTCTCACCAGCATCTTCGCCCGGGTGGTGTAGGGGAGAATACACCCCATGGGGTCGTACTGGCTGGCGAGTGTTCGGTACACACTCCGCCGAGTGGTCAGTCTAGTCGTGGACGTCTCCTGATCCGTCCTCAGAGGTGTGTGTCGGTAGTGAAGCGAGTCCGTCTTGAAGCGCCAGACGAGGCCCAGGGTCATCTCTTGCGCTTCGCCTGGGGTGTGCGCCATCCAGGTCTCGCTGCTCGCGGCCTTGGTCTCTGGGGGGAGGTGCCGGAGAACTTGAGGGTCGCTACTGGCCCACTGTCGGAGGTCGAATCCACCTTTGGCTAATGAAGCCCGTAGCTTCATTAGGATGCTCTCTGCTTCTTCTGTCGTGGATACGCTCTGTAGGCAGTTGTGCGTCGCTCCCTTAGGCACATGCAGAGTGGGCATCCCGTCCCGTCTCAAGAGTGGGGTTGCGTATCTTAGCACTCCGTCGACCTCGACTCTCGTAGTCTTCTGCTCTAGTAGAGCGATGGCATACTTGTCCTCTTTGGACCGAACCATCTTGCGTTCGGTCTTGAATGGCAGCGCGTCTAGTGTCCATAGCCTCTCAACGTGCTGTAGGAGTGTTGTCTGTGTCGCTCACCTTGGTGTAAAGGCAGCGTGTGGACATTGGTCGGCTGGAAAGCCCGAAGAGGGGGCCCTGGAGCGTCCACCCCAGTCGGGTCTTAACTGCGGCTGGGCATCCTCTGGGTCCGATGTGGGCCGCCTCGGTTGGGACAATGAGGTCCGTGTGGTCGGAGCCAATGAGTAGGGTCGGTGTAGCTCCGCTGATGAGCGGTATGGGCAGTTGGCGTAGGTGGTCGTACTTTTCCCTCAGCTGTGGGATGGGGTAATCGTAGCGTGACAAACCTATGTCGTAGCTTGTGAACCCCTTACTGATGGCGTACCGCTTCTCAGGCTGGTCGATCGCTGCAATGGTGAACGAGATGTTTTCACCTTTGATTGTCTTTAAGTCTTGACGAATGGTACGGAGGGTCATGGTCTCTTCTGGTCCCCGCAGGTCCAACTGGGTTGCGGCGGAGGCGAGGAGGAGTGTCTTCTCCGACCCGTCGTCAAGGACAGCGTAGGTGTCGAGTACCTTGTCCCCGTGACTGAGGAGTACTCGTACTACCTTGAGGAGCACTCTGGTGGTCCCACTCTTCGCGGGGTCGATGTAGAGTACTTCTGCTCTCGAGCTGCTTTGTGGAGCTGATTTTCACTTGTTGATCTCGTGCAGTGCCTCGAGGTGAGCGCGGTCCCACTTGTTAGCCTTAATCCACTGATTCATTTCGGCGGGGTCAGTTTCTTGTATGCGTCGCACTGTGACAGCCAGTGTTCGTTGTCGCAGTATTGACATGTGATCTTCCATTCCTCTTTGGCGGGGGGGTTGTGACTCTTCTGTTGTGACACCGACTCGGCCTGGTACATCACTGTGATGGGCCTACTTTGGTCTTCTGGTGGGCGCTTGTTGCTCTCGTGCAGTGCTTCGAGGTGAGCGCCGTCACACTTGCCACACTTCTTCTTAAGGCGGCATATCTTTAATCCACTGACTTACTTCGGCGGTGGTCAGTTTCTTGAATGCGTCGCACTGTGACAGCCAGTGTTCGCTGTCGCAGTATTGACATGCGATCTTCCATTTCTCCTTGGCGGGGGGGTTGTGACTCGTCTGCCGTGACACCGACTCGGCCTGGTGCATCACTGTGATGGGCCTGCTTTGGTCTTTAAACCTCCTCGGTCCCTCTTTAATGTTCGAGCCACCCCATGCGAAGGTGTCAATTCTTAGGCTGCTAACCTCCCTGGCTAGGAAGTCAGCAAGGTCCAGGAGTGACTGTTCTGGGCCATTCGGGTCACGGTAGTTTCTTTTCCGCCGAAAACGTTCTTGGCGGAATGGGGGGAGCTTCTCCAATATGCGCTCCACGTTGGAGTTGGCGTACAACTCGTACATCCCCTTCTCTCGTTGGGACCCGAGCATCCCTACCAGGGACTGTACTTTGGCTCGGTTGTCTTTAGCTGGGGGGAGACGTTCGATCTCACGTCTCTCCTGAATGACATAGTCCCATGTATGTCCGTAACGTGCGTCGAGGGCAACCAGGGCGTCAGAATAGGGAGTTTGTGAATTGGAGTATGCCAGCGCTATGTTGTGCGCTCTAGTTACCTTGAGGTGCTTAAGGAGAATGGCATACTTGTATGACTCGTCCTGTACTCTGGACATAATTGTCTCTAGGCACATACGCAGCTCGGTATACTGCGCTCGGTCTTCTCTTGTGAAGTCTGGGAATGTGGGCGTCCCAATGTAGTGTGCCATGGATGGCTGCGACACTGACGCACGTGGGGGGAGAGGCATCCCCGGCGAGTCTCCCTGTACGTTGGGTCGTTGGTTCGTGCTGGGCGGGAACCAGGGGCGGGGTTCCCAGGCACTATTCCTCGGTGCCGTCTGGTGCTCGAACTCCCCACTGGGACGTGTTGGGGGTTCATAACGCAGCGTGTCGGGACTGAGACCGGGGCTGCGCTGAGCCTCCTAGTCTGAGATGGGGTAGTGCGGGTGGGCTTTCTGTCCTCCCTCGTCCTCCGTCAGGCTTTGTAGTCGCTCGGCTAGTTGCTCTGCAACGTAAGCAGGTTCTTCCCATAGGCGGGGTCCCGTGTAGCTTTGTCGGGGAGGGGAGGGTGCCCTCGACCCTTGTCGTGATGATCTCCGGGAGCTCCGGGTGGAAGAGTGGGGTGTCACCCTCTGGAGCGCTTGCTCCATCATTTGTGCTTGTAGGCGGTCTCGTTCTGCCTCGCGCTGCACATTGGCGCGGTCTCGCTCCATGGTTTCTTGAGCCTGGAGGCGCCTCTCTTCCAGTCTGAGATGTTCGCGTTCACTCTCGTTGCGCCTGGAGGCGTCTCTCTTCCACTCTGGAATGTTCACGCTCACTCTCTTGTTGCGCCTGGAGGCGGTCTCTTTCCGCCTCCAGGACCACTCTGTCTTCTCCCGCGCTCCGAGGTCCATCTCGGGGGCGCGGTGCTCTTTACTCTGGTGCGCTCCGAGGTCCATCTCAGGGGCGCATTCTTTACCTTCTTGCGCTCCGAGGTCCATCTCGGGGGCGCGGCGTTCTTTACTTTCGTGCGCTCCGAGGTCCATCTCGGGGGCGCGGCGTTCTATGGGTATAGTCAAGTCATGCCCCGCTTGTCCTCCCCCGTAAGCTAAGTCAGTTTCACTTAAACTAGCTTGGGTCTCTACCTCTGGGGTTGACGGGTCGATAAGGTTGGGCATACTTGAGCTACTAATGTTATCCTTGCTTAACGTCCTCGTAGATAAGCTAGGAGGTAAATCTACAGCGTAGTTCTCCAAGTGGGGAGGGGGCTGACGCTGGCGCCTAGGGCGCTCTAATGGGGGAGAGCCGATTGGAGAGTGTCCGCCGCTGGCCATATTATCACTAATATGATTATTATTACTGATACCATCCGGCTCGAAGGACCAATTGTAGCTAAGGGGCTACACAACCCTGACTGTATTGAGATATGCACGGGGACAGGGATACAAGTTGAACAAGCATCATTTTTAATGTTAATAGCAAACATACATATTATTTATTACGGTTCTCCTTTAATACTAGAATGTCAGTGCAACAAAGTCAACGGTAACGAATGGTTCCTAGACTACGGATACTCGACCGGTGGAGCTCTGAAGGGTGTGAGACGAAACGAGGCGATACAGGGAAAAGCAAGATGGTGGCTGGAGACGATGGTTTCTCTCTAGAGCTCCTGCTCCAGGGAAACTGTAGACTGGTCGGATAATCCTGTCGTCGCTGGGAGAAGGGGTCTCGTACGGAACCGGTCCTTGTATTCCTAGCGCCCGATGGCAGGGTTAATAGCTATTAATCCAAAAGCCCGTTGGCATAGATGGTAGCTAGCTAGCTTCGTTTGTACGTGAAGCTAACCCGCAGACTTTCTCCAATGAGTAGTTATATCCAAACAGCGTTGGGTTTAACTATAAGTTTCTCCACGTTACTTCGCTTACACAAGTCACTATACTGTGCCAATAATGGCTCGACAATATTATAGTTGTATCTAAGTAGCCATTAGCTCTCTATAACGATACACCGCTATCGGTCTGTGTACAACTGCACCAGACGTCTTTACTCTCGCTCTGTTAGTTTTCCTGTTATGCTGCTGCTGCTGCTACTGCTCCACGTCGTCTACCCAACGTACTCTATATTAGTTCCCTGTTGGACTCAGCCTGTTCACCGGTACAGAATCAATGCGCTCGCTCTGGGCTTGTCCGGGCATGTTTGAACATGTTTGAAAATGCCTACGGCGTTAAGAATGGGACACAATAAGGCGAACGAAGAATACTGTTTAGGCAAACAGATGACGTAAAGATATATATCTTATATATATAAACAATATATGTTATACAAAATAATAAACGCAGACTTTCAGTGTTAATCTGGACCTTCAGAACAACTTGTTTGCAGTCAACATTGTCAAAACGGATTGTTTTTTAATCTCTTAATTTCCGTTTTATAGCATTTTGAAAAGCCCTCGTTTTCAAGGAAAATATAAAGATTCCGTGACTGGAATATTCTGGAATACACAAACGTTGTAATTTTTCGGCCTATTTATGAATCGTTTTCAAATAAACGCTAGATTATCGATAGTATTATGTGTACTTATGCATGCTATAGAAGCGGGCTGAAATATCGATTATCTCATTTCCTGATCGCTCGCACAGCCACACACACACATAGGGCAAACACTGATATATAGGTGAAAACAGCTCTGATTATCCCAAGACTGGTAAAATAGATTCCTTACCTTAGATCAGATGTTATCCAAAAAGATGATTCCAATTCCTGATCGCCATTCCAAATATCGATCGCGTTTATTGATTCAGCATTGGGTACTGTAAATACATAATCCACGCGTTTTCCGAGCCGGCGATCACTTGGTCTCTTCAGTTGGCCTTGACTGAAAAGTAAAATGAGGAAACTGCCCCCCCCCCCCCCCCCCCTTCAGCAGTCTAAAGTAAAAACTACAATCATCTGACTTCCGGAGCTCGACATGTGATGTCGTGCAGCCAGAAGCTCAGCAAACAACTATCATAATTGAAGTTAATCTACCATGTAATTGAATCAAACCTATGCTTAATTTATATATATAACATTTTCCACCACTCTGCGAACCGAATTTAATCAGTCGGTAAAGTTTATACACTAAACGGCGATGCCTCGTCGTGGTGGGAGACGAAAAGGTGCTCAAGTTATGGACGCTGACGATAGCCGTGAGTCACCTGAAGACGACTCACTTTCCTCTGGGTCTGACACTACCCAAGGGCCGCCTGAGATTGACTCGAGGTCTGTGGATAAGATTATGTCGGCTATTGAAACCCTGGGAGCAAAGATGGATACACAGACGGCCACTATCCATAAAGAAATAGCTTCGATTCGCCAAGAGCTACATACGACCGTCAGCGCTCTACAGTCTGCTAACTCTCATAATGCTAAACGCATTGACGACATAGAGGGAAATGCTACAGAATGCAGCTCATCTATCACGGCTCTGGAAACTATAGTTGGACGTAGAGCTGCCGCGGTATTGATATTTTCCTTACCGCACGAATTTGCGAAATATTTCCTACCGCCGCGGTAATTACCGCACAGTGCGCACAAAAAAAAAAAAAAGTTTGAATGCATTTTTTTTTTTTTTAGTAGTCTACTCTTATAGCCTGCCTCTAGTCTAATGGCGCTTTTCCACTGCATAGTACCTACTCGACTCGACCCGCTTTAGGCACCTGGTACTTCGTTCCTTTTCCACTGCAGCCAGGTACTACTCCGTTTGTCTCCGTGTGGGAATGCAGGCGGGGCCGCTCGCTTGTGTACACTGAAAGCTCCGTGGGCATAGATGTCCGAGGGCTTGCAGCAAGCCAGAGTTTAACACAGTTTCAATCAATCAATCAATCAATAACAACATTAACCAGACTCTCGTTGCGTCTATTCTGCCAAAGCTAACGTTACCTCTCATTGTGTATTCTACCAAGCAAACCCGGGTTTAACGTTACCTCTCGTGTATATCGGCTGACGGTAGTATTAACAACAACAAACTTAACACATCAGCGATCTTGTTGTGACACTAAACTCTCCGCTCGGTGGTAAATTGGGTTGATGTCGGTTTTGTTTCATCAATAAATAAGGCAGAATACACAGTGAATCCATTCTTTTTTGTTTATTGCTTGGTTCTGTCGCAAACAAATCCTGAACGAAATGCATCCTTAGCGAGGCAGTAAAGATGGCGGCGCCGGCGTTCTGTTTTTGTTCAGACTGAGGCTACAAAGTGTGACGCGTCTCTCTTCTGACCAGTCAGTGGTCTGCAATGTTTCACATGACTTTTCTGGTACCACTTCTACCCAATAGGGTCGCTTGGAACCGAGTAGGGTATATCTGCAGAGCCGCAAGCCGCAAGCCAACTTTATTATTATGATAAAAAACAGCGGTGACGCGGTATTCAGCCTAACTCTGCGGTGAGCGTGATGCAACAGCGATACCGCGGTAATGCGGTTATCGCGGCAGCTCTAGTTGGACGGCTACAGTCGGATATGCGCAGTTTGAAGGACAAATGTTTGGACTTGGAAGGCCGCAGCCGGCGCCAGAACATTCGCCTGATTGGAATTGAGGAGGGCAGCGAACAAGATGGGGATCCACGACAATTCTGTGCAGCTGTACTGAAGGAGATTTTGGACCTTGAGGATATTCCACGGTTGGACCGTGGTCACCGCACACTGGCACAGAAGCCACGGGATGGAGAGAAACCCAGGCCGTTTATAACGCGAATACACCATGGAGACGTCAAAGATCACATCCTCCGACTCTCAAATCAGAAGAAACAGCTATTCTACAAGGGGAAGCGGGTATTTATCTTTCCCGACTACGCACCGGAGATTGCCAGGAAGCGGGCCGCCTTCACAGCGGTGAATCACTTTCTTTATGAATATGACAAGCCATACGTCAAATTCGGCCTCCGCATTCCTGCCATACTCCGGATCACATTCAACGGAGTGTCCGATCTGGCCATGTCCTACGTGAAAGAGAAGATTCGATCAGCACCATGACATGAGTATGGTCAAGGTAATGGCTGTATAAGCCACAATTTTGTTTCGAACTTGAGAGGCTATTGTACCTATTTGAATGTAGATTATCACCTAAGTCAGGGATCGGCAATAGGCGGCCCGCGGGCTGAAATTGGCCCGCCAGCAATAATTTCTGGCCCGTCAGTTTATTTTGAGAATATGATATTTATTTTATTTTAATAATTTTTTTTAATTTTTTTTATTATAATTATATTAATATTATTTTATATATATATATGCATACTTTGTTTTATCCATGTTGAGAGTGAATAACAGGTGAGTGCAATGTACCGTGTATATAGGCTTGCTCAAAGTGAGGTGGACAGCGCTGCAAAAACAATGCAATTAACTTTAAAGAAAAAGAGTGCTTGAAGAAGCTCCTGAAATGACGGCGCTATAGGTATTTGAATTAAATGAAAAATACAATTTGGCATTAAACAGTAATGCAATTAAAAACAATGCAAAAACAATGCAATTAATTTTAAACAAAGAGTGCTTGAAGAAGCTCCTGAAATTACGAGACATTCATATGTTGTCTGGAACCCTGAGAAGCCACTCTCACAAAGATAGGTAGTGCACAAAAAAAAAAAAAAAAAAATTAATTTTTTTTTTTTTTTTTTTTTTTATGACTAATCGACGCAACAATTTCTCGTTGACGATTTTTTATAATCGACGTCGTCGATTATGTCGACTAATCGTTGCAGCTCTAATAGAAAGTAGGTCTGCATCCCCTTAACAATTGTGTGTATTGAGCCGTACTGTATTGTACCCATTCTGCATCTGGTAATACAATTTTCAATCAATCATTCCAATAACCACTAACTTTATAATTAAAAACTAAAGAAAAGTTGGATGTGTTAGTTGGTTGGATGTCTTAGTTGAAAGGCAGTTGGATGTGTTAGTTGGGTCGATGTCTTAGTTGAAAGGCAGTTGGATGTGTTAGTTGGTTGGATGCCTTAGTTGAAAGGCAGTTGGATGTGTTAGTTCCAATAACACACAGTTGGATGTGTTAGTTGGTTGGATGCACTTCAAGCTGCTTCCAATAACACACAGTTGGATGTGTTAGTTGGTTGGATGCACTTCCGAGCTGCTTCCACATGGAGGCAACTTGTCTTTTTTGTAGTTGTGGGAACTACTTTTTCTGGCGGATGGTTTTTTCAATAAATCTTCGATTAATGTGTGTTTATTGTATAGCAATAAGGTTGGATGAATGTGGCAGTTGTATAAAAGCATTACACCACTTGCAGTCGTGATTTGTGAACAATAAACCATGCCTAGGGGGGTCTAACGACCACCCCTAGGCATGGTTTATTGTTCACAAACCACTCCTGCGCGTGATGTAATGCTTAAATAGAGTAGTCATCAAACCTAGAGGTGAAGTTGGCTCGTAGCTGCTTGATGAAGTCAACCATCATCTCCGTCACTTGTCCCGATGCCTTTTTTAGTGTGGTGAAATGTAGGAGCCTGCCACCAGTGGATATGTCTGTCTCAAACATCTCCAGCTTCCTCGTGAACGATTTGAGCTTTTCAACCATGTCCACGATGGTTTTATCTCTCCCCTGTAGCTGAAGGTTAAGCTGATTTATGTGGCCAAATATATCCGACAAAAATGCTACATTGGATATGAACTTTATGTCTCCCAGGAAGGCAAGGTGGTCAGCTGCTGCCTTGCTCTTGCTCAATGCAAGGAACGCCTTGACCTCATCCAGTAGCGCACAGAAGCGGTCCAATGCTTTGCCTTTGCTCAACAGCGCACGTCATTGTGTAGCAGCAGGTCACCGTGGGTGGCATCTTCTGACTCAGCCACAAGTTGTCGGAAAAGCCGATGCTGGGTGCTTGACGTACTTCTGACAAAATTAATGACTTGCATCACTTTATCCATAACGCCCTTTAGCTCGCCACTGAGCCTGGCACAAAGGACACTTTGGTGGATGAGGCAGTGCAGCCCATGCATTTGGGGGGCGAGTTCCTTCAACCTGCTAACTAGACCTCTGTGCTTTCCCACCATAGCAGGAGCCCCGTCTGTCACGATTAGATTAACCCTCTCAAATGACAGTGAATGCAGCCTAAACAACTCTTCCAGTTTAGAAAACAGAATATCTCCAGTGGTGTGCCCTTCTAATGGGATTAGAGACGGCAGCTCTTCCTTGAAATCCTTTCCATCAAAATATCTCACATACACGCACAACTGGGCTACATCTGTGCAGTCAGTGCTCTCATCAATGGCTAAGGAAAAGTTATTGGCTTGACCAATACACTCAATAATTGTACCATGCACCGCGTCTGACAGTGCTTCTATGCGGCGGCAAGCGGACCCTGCAGAGAGGGGCAGCTGTTTCACTGACGCAATTATTCCATCCATTGATTTGTCAGTGGCAAGTTCCTCAAACAGTCACCATCATCTCCTTGAAAACCTCTGCGTCTGTGAATGGCTTGTTGTGCTTTGCGAGCAGCCACGATGCCTTTAGAGACGCACTTGTCACTTTTTGTTGGTCTGTGAGGCCTCGCACCAGGATCCTGTTGCTGTGTGCATATCCAGCTTTCAGCGCTTCAATTTTGCGCTTTCGTGCCTCTGTCTTTGGTGGGAAGAACATTTTAAAGTTGGCATGTTTTGTATCGTGGTGCCGTCTAATATTGTATTCTTTGATAACAGACAGACCTTCATTGCAGATCAGACAGGTGGGATTTGCATGAATGAATCCAGGTAAGATGAACGCGTAGTTGTCTGTCCATTTATCTTTAAATACTCTGTTTTCACTCAATTTTCCTCTTTAAGTTTTTCGATAGTGACATTTCGATGTTTTTACATTAGCTAGCAGGCCTAGCAGCAGGTGAAATGTAAATGTCTATCTATGTCTGTCACTATAGTCAATTGAAATGCTAGAAATGATCACGTGGACTCGGAGAACCAATGGAAAATTCGTATAGTTTCTCTTTTCCGGTGCAGTGATCCCCCACGGCGTGCGCCAGCTAATTTAATTCAACTAAACCACGTTAGTTAAATTTAGTAAAAACAATGGATAGCAAGCCAAGAATTCTTTGCAAAGAGGAAATACCAACTCAGGAGCCAGAAGAGGAAACTACGACTTCCAAGACACAAACAAAACGAGGAGTCATATTTAAAATACGGGTTTATCGCAACCGGTGTCTCACGCGTGTTCACATGGCAACACGAGGCCGATTGATTGATTGATTGAAAACTTTATTAACCGATTGCAGAATGGGTTCAATGAAGCAAGCAACTGTGTTCAAGTTGGGTGGACATGGGTGGGCATTCAACGCGAGTGGACATTTGACATATTTCAAACATTAGCATGGATTTTGGAGGACCGAAGCCGAAACGATAATAAGCCCAGGGCTGCCTGCATTATGCCTGGTGAGTTGTACATTCGATGTATAATACACCCGCCGTGGTGCTTCAAATCAAATGCACCCTACTGATCTGTTCATGTGTTATAATAATAATAATACATTCGATGTATAATACACCCGCCGTGGTGCTTCAAATCAAATGCACCCTACTGATCTGTTCATGTGTTATACTAATAATAATACATTCGATTTATAATGCGAGCACCTGCATTAAAATCAAATGACTGATCTGTTCATGTGTTAGCACTGTGTGAGAGGCACTTTATAATAGAAAAAAGACAGTGCAAACATGTATATGTCGTTTATTTTGACAGAGTTAAACATTTTTCATTATCATTGGCCCGCCACACAATGGCTTGGGGAATATTTGGCCCGTGGGCAAACCTAATTGCCGACCCCTGACCTAAGTTGTACCATATTCAAGCGTCCAGCAGATGGACCCAGGCGCTCATTTTTGGACTTGATTTACAGACCAGACAATGAAATCCATTCCTTTCTCTCCTTTCTCTCCATCCTACGCATCAGGCCCTACTAAGTTTTATAACGTGGAACTATTTGTGAACACAAAAGGACACTGGACATTGAAATGCCTTCTCTGTTAATATTACTATTAGGCTTGACAAATTAAAGGACACTGAACATTGAAATGCCTTCTCTGTTAATATTACTATTAGGCTTGACAAATGAAAGGACACTGAACATTGAAATGCCTTATCTGTTAATATTACTATTAGGCTTGACAAATGAAAGGACACTGAACACTGAAATGCCTTTTCTGTTATTACTATTAGGCTTGACAAATGAAAGGACACTGAACACTGAAATGCCTTCTCTGTTAATATTACTATTAGGCTTGACAAATGAAAGGACACTGAACACTGAAATGCCTTCTCTGTTAATATTACTATTAGGCTTGACAAATTAAAGGATACTGAACATTGAAATGCCTTCTCTGTTAATATTACTATACATCTGTATATTATATATAGACTATAGATTTAGATTAAAAAAAATAAAAAGGGGGGGGGGGGGTCCTTTTACTACCCCCTCTTCTTTCTCTGTTTCCCTACCTCTCTTTCTGAAGGTGTTTAACATTTTTTATTTTTTTTTCCTCATCTCTTTTTCAAACTCCATGCTCCATGTATTATGGCAACTGGGGTTATTCGTTAATATAAAATACCACGGTAGTGACCAAAAATATATTTTCTGGTACCTTGACAAAGCATGGTACTGTAGGTTGCCTGCACTGCAATAGGGATATACCCTTTTCTTTTGTATTACTGATGTTTGCTTAGCTATGGGTTTGTTTAGGTTAGCCAGAAAAAACCCTAGCTAGTTGGGCCAATTGCCCTGGGGACTATGCACTTCGAATGGGGTAGTGCTGGAGGGTGGGGGGTTAAGGTGGGTTTTGTGTCAAATGTTGTATTTTAGCTTTTTCTGTTTTACCTTTTCACACCATTTATTGATACTAGTTTTAATTTTTTCCTTGTAGTTTGTATTTATCAAAGTCTCAGAGTCCACTTGAAATTACACTTGATAGGAGCCATGTTCCATCACCTACAGATGTTCCATCTGTTTAGCATAAACTCATTGGGCTGTTATGGCTAATCATACAGGGACCCCCCTGATTGGGAACAGGTGTTTGACTAATTTTACTAACTGGAACGTGAAGGGACTGAACAACCCTATTAAACGCACTAGGGTACTTACCCACCTCAACCTGAAAAACGGATATAGCCTTCCTCACTGAGACGCATATACGAACTTCCGACAATACTAATCTGAAACAGGGTTGGGTTGGGCAGGTATTTCAGTCAAGCTATCAGAGTAGGACCAGGGGTGCAGCGATTCTAATTCAAAAATCAATTCCGTTTGTAGCATCCAAAATAGTTTTTGATCCTAATGGGCGCTTTGTTATTGTTGTTGGTAAGCTCTATCAAACGCTTGTGATACTCTCTTGTGTATACGCCCCCAATTGTGATGACTCTCGATTTATGATATTTTCTGTCATCTATACCACATATAGACACTCACCAACTGATCCTGTCCGGGGATTTTAACTGTGTGGTTGACCCTATACTGGACAGATCCTCTAGGAGGAGAGCTGCCAACTCTAAAACATCTGAGCACTTAACACTTTGGATGCCCAACCCGAGTTTTCTCGGGTTTACCCCCCGTTTTTTTTTTTTAGCGATCTGAATTCATATTTCATCAACAGAGTCTACCATTGGTAAATCAGCCACTCCAGGCGCTCAGATGTGAAAAAAGCGCCCCCTATCGTCTCCCAGATGGTAATTCACCATCGTTCTAGAATATTCCAGTACAGGGCGATTAATCATGGAATCTCTTCTTTTTTTCCGTGAAAACAAGGGCTTTTCAAAATGATATAAAACGGAAATGAACCGATAAAAAAAACAATCCGCTTCGACAATGTTGACTGGAAATGGGTCATTGATTATACGACGGGCAGATTAGACACATAGCCATAATTTAAAACATAGATTAGGCGATATTAACGTTAACATTGAAGTGGTGCTGGGCATTCAAGCACTAAATGTGCGCCCCCTGCTGGGCATTCAAAGTGTTAAAGGGCTTTTTGGAGGTGTGTGCTATGTCAGACCCCTGGCGATTTCTATACCCAACTAAGAGGGAATATTCTTCTCACCCGTCCACCATACTTTCTCGCGAATAGATTAATTTCTTTTGGACAAAACCTTATTCCCCTTGGTGCAGTCATGTGTCTACAATAGTATAGTAATTTCTGACCACACCCCTGTAACATTAGCATTAGCTTTCCCCAACCATAAGCCAAATAGATCCCCTTGGAGGCTTAACTCACTTCTATTGTCAGAGGAGGCTTTCATTTCTTTCATTAATTCACACATTGAATTTTTTTTAGAAACCAATTTGAATAATGAAACCTCCCCTTCTCTGATTTGGGAGATCATTAAAGCCTACCTGAGGGGTCAGATCATTTCCTACAGTGCCTTTACTTATAAGGCACGAGTAGAAAGACAATCGCAACTCCTAAAACTGATCTTGAACGCAGACAGAGCTTATGCTTCTATCCCAACTCCAGAGCTTTATAAATAACGGCTGTTACATCAGACAGTTTGATACACTCAACTGGGCAGGCAGAACGTGCTCTTCTGAAGGCTAGGCACATCTCTTATGAACAGGGGGAGAAACCGAGTAGAGCCCTCGCACATAGTTTGAGATGAGCATTTGCCACTCAGGTCATTGACCAAATTGACTCTCCGACTGGCTTAAAGACTGACCCCTCAGGTATTAATGAACAATTTCGTCATTTCTATTCTAATCTATATGAAACTGAACATCCAACTGAATCGGGCCTGATGGACACTTTCTTTGAAGGACTAGACATACCCACCGTTGATGAGGACTCTAGAGAGACCCTAGATAACTCCATTAGATGAAATAAATAATGCGGTTATGTGTATGCAAAGTGGTAAGTGCCCAGGACCAGATGGTTTTCCAACTGAGTTCTACAAAAAGTTCTCCCCTAAATTGAATCCCTTACTTGCAGCCGTTTTTGATGATAGTTTAACTCAGTTAAGTCTACCCCCAACAGGCGTCAATTTCCGTTCTCTTAAAGAAAGGTAAAGATCCTCTTAGTTGCTTCTCATGTCGTCCAATAAGTTTGCTCAACGTCGATGTTAAGAACTTAAGATCTTAGCTAAGGTGCTAGCTCTCCGCCTAGAATCTGTTTTGCCTTCTATTATCAATTTGGACCAAACAGGCTTCATCAGAAACAGACACTCCTTCTTCAATATTAGACGTGTGTTTAATATCCTGTACACAGAGACTTCAACACAGCGCCCAGAAGTACTCATGTCCCTGGACGCTGAGAAAAGCCTTCGATCGTGTGGAATGGGGCTACCTGTTTTACGCACTCCGGCGGTTCGGCTTCGGTGACGTTTTTATCCCTTGGAGTTGTACACGACGGCGACGCCACACAAAACATTAATAAGGCTATGCCTATGCTGCTATGACTAATGTGTTACCAAGTTGTCTAATTTAATTGTAATCATCTGCTTTTGTAGGTGCATTGTCTGATATAATTATAAATTATATATAATGGTTGCAACATAATTATGTAATGTCATGTCGTTGGCTGTGAGAGCAGCCCCACTGCACCCAGGCAGCGCAGCCGAGTGAAACCTTGTTGGCTGCGTCACAGTCACAAAAGGGGCTACTTAATTAATTAATCCAATCCACTTTATTTATAGAGCACATTTAAAAACAACAAAGTTTACCAAGTGCTGTACAAGTCCCACAACATAAGATAAAAAAAATTAAAAATAAAAATAAAGAAATAATATAATAAAAAAAATAATCTCGAAGCTTCAAATTAAAATCGAAGCTCGGCCCCGAAGCTTCGATTGCCAAAAAAAGCTTCAAAGGTCAGCCCTACATTCAACATATTTCCCCCTTCAGCGCGGGATGCCCTCTATCCCCACTGCTTTTTGCCCTGGTTATGGAACCTCTGGCAACGTCCGTTCGACAATGCCCAGAAATTAAAGGGATAGTTAGGACGTGGGAGCACAAAATCTCCTTATATGCTGACGATGTACTCCTCTATATATCTGATCCTCTTTTGTCTATCCCACATATCCTTGACACACTCAGGGAATTCGGTGAATTCTCAGGGTATAAACTCAACCTTGATAAAAGTGAACTTGTACCCATTAACAATGTGGCCAGCCAGGTTTCTTTTAATTCTTTGTCCTTTAAGATCACAAACGATAGATTTACCCATCTGGGTATATCTATCACAAAGTCCCACTCCCAATTACTAAAGGCCAACTTTACACCGCTCCTGGACCGAACATGCCAAGATCTTATACGTTGGTCCACCATGCCCCTATCTTTAGTTGGGAGAATTAATATAATTAAGATGAGCATTCTTCCAAAGTTTTTATACCTCTTCCAATGTGGCCCGATCTTTCTCACCAAAATCTTCTTTA
The DNA here is from genome assembly GCF_963971535.1 of Notolepis coatsorum. Taxonomy (NCBI): domain Eukaryota; kingdom Metazoa; phylum Chordata; class Actinopteri; order Aulopiformes; family Paralepididae; genus Notolepis; species Notolepis coatsorum. Next base: position 125,341,437 of record NC_140177.1, on the reverse strand, counting down.
CAAAACCTTTTTTTTTTATCCACTTTTTCTCCCATTTTCTATATTTTCTCCCATCCCAATTTCGTATCATCCAATTCTACCCTCCCCTGTCACGAATGCTGTTTCTTGCCTCCCACAAGCCGGCTGCAATGTGGACTAAGTCATACATAGCACAAGTCCCCTCCGGTACTTGAGGTAACAGCAGTCACATCTTTTCACCTGCGCAGCTCGATCTCTCAGTGGCGAGGAGTAACAAGTGGGAGGCTCACGCTGCCCCCGACACTTCCTGATTCTACTGCGCAGGCGCACCAACCGACCTGTAGGAGTCCCTGTCCACAACGCCCGATCCCCACCCATCAGTTTCCCACCCCCTAATACGGCCAATGTGTATTAGTATGAACGACCAGCTAAACTGAAAGCAATGTGGAGCGCTGGGCTCGAACAGGCAAGCCCAGCGTCTCCGTCATTCGTGGCGAGCGCCTTGCCCACTACGCCACGTAGCCGCCCCTTCTTTACAAAACTTAACAGCCTAATTTCAACATTTATTTGGAACAACAAACCACCCAGAATCCGGAAAATATTTTTACAAAGACTGAAAATGTGTGGGGGTTTGGCCCTACCAAACTTCCAAATATATTATTGGGCCGCGAATATTAGAAGTTTACTGTTCTCGCTACATGATGCATCTGCCCCGGACGTTCCTGCCTGGTTACACATCGAAGCTAGTTATACCGCCCGCATTTCACTCTCAGCTCTTTTGTGCTCTTCAATTCCCCTGCAATCTCCCCAGTCCTGTCTAAATCCTGTAGTGTTACACTCCCTGAAAATGTTGTCCCAATTTAGAAAAAGTTATGGTTTAATCTCTGTCTACTTATGCTCCAATTGCAGCGAATCATCTGTTTTCGGCCTCCCTCCTAGATAACGTATTTGATCAGTGGTTCAAAAAGGGAGTTTTGAATACGTGACTGCTCTATGAAAGCAACATATTTGTCATTTGAACAAATTAAGAACAAGCATGATTTGCCATCACACCACTTCTTTCGTTACCTACAAGTTAGAAACTTTATACGTAGTCAATCCACTACATTTCCATCCCTGCCTCCAGATACATCACTGGACTCAATCCTGGAGATAAAACATGAGCTCAAGGGAACTATGTCTAAGCTTTATATGAACATATTCGAGATGGAGGACTCGTCACACTCAATAATAAAGGGGCACTGGGAAAAGGACTTTGAAATAGACATATCAGAAGAGGTGTGGTCAAGAATACTAAAAAATGTTCACGCTTCATCTATCTGTGCGAGACACGGGCTTATTCAATTTAAGATTGTAAATCGGCTACATATATCCCAGGGCTGTACACTGCGAGCATCTCGTCGCAAATTGCCCCCTAATCTGGCCGGTGCGAGTGGAAAATATCATCTGGGGGCAAGCTTGCGAGTAGTGATTGCAACCCTTCATTCGTTCTCGCCCCCTCTCTCTCTCTCTCTCTTGCTCTGATTGATTGAAAACTTTATTAACAGATTGCAGAATGGGTACAATACAGTACAGCTCTCTCTACATTCAATGATTTAAAGTAGCCAAACGTTACAGACAGTATAAATACTAACTGGATAGTTGATGATATAAACATTTAATTTCATTATCTGAAATATTCTAAAATCATTAAGTCTGCTATAAGCCATTATCCCTTTGTGTGTGTGATTATTATTTTCTCACAGTAGTGTGTGTGTGTATATATATATATATATATATATATATATATATATATATGTGTGTGTGTTTGGCTAAAGTGGATAGAAAACACAGTACTGTGCAAAAAAAAGGCACCCAAAAGTTTTTATATAAATGGTCTTAGATGTAAATACATTTATTAGTGTGTCAGTAGACTACTCTTAGTACATTTTCATTAAATTATTTTTTAAAGCATCTTCATGGTTTAATAATGCAAACATATGTTGCAGGGACTTATTATAATCATCATATTGGCGTGACTGTATGCATCAAAGGGTTAAATCAAGCATTTTTAAGTGCTTTAGAGGAAATGTCAAAATATTGCGATATATATCGTGTATCGTGATATGGCCAAAAATATTGCGATATCATTTAGAGGCCATATCGCCCAGCCCTACTATAATGGTAAAATAGTTATTAAAAAATTTGCCCCTAAAAAATATTCTTTGCCCCTAAATTTCTCATTTAGGGGCAAGTGTGCCCCTAGTGAAAAAGCTTAGCGTACAGCCCTGTATCCAAACTCAAACTGTCAAATGTTCCCTGAGGTTAGTCCTACTTGTAACAGATGCAAACAAGCCCCGGCCGGTCTGTATCACACATTTTGGTCATGTCCTAGCCTAGCAGACTTCTGGTTGTCCATATTTAAGCTCTACTCAGACCTGGCAGGTCGGGTACTGGAACCATGTCACTTCCTGGGTTTTCTTGGTGCTCTTTCCGACGACTTACATCGACCAAAAGCACAACTGAACTGCATCACTTACTCCTCCCTCCTAGCAAGACGTCTCATTCTTATGAACTGGAAAGATGAACATCCTCCCTCATTTGGCAGGTGGATTTGCGATGTAATGTACCATTTAAAAGTTGAAAAGATTAAATATACTTTACGGGGATCAAGTGGGAAATTTGATGTAGTGTGGCAACCCTTTATCTCGTATGTGGAACGCTACTTCTCTCACCTCCTGAAACATGAAATACTCTGAGAACTTTTTTTTTTATTTTTTTTATCTTTTTTTATTTATATATTATCTATTTTATTTGTTTAATTTTTAAATATATATATTAGAATTTTTTTAAACTTTTTATTTATTTATAAAAAATTTTACCATTATTATTATATTTATATAATTTCTTTCTACAAATTTTTTGGTGTTGGTCTGTTTTTTTTTTTTTTTTTTGTCGATAAGTGTATGTATGTCACGTTCGTATCGTCTACTGTAATGTCTAAAAAAACTAATAAAAATATCAAATATAAAGTAATGGTGTGCAGTACCACAGGGAGAGACGATAGGGGGCGGTATCTTCCCAATTGAGCTCAGAGAGAGTCTGCAACACTAACCTGAGGCTCGATTGATGAAATATGAATTCAAAATCGCCAATAAAAAATAAATACGACAAACAAACGCTATATAGCGTTGGCGGGCACTCAAAGGTCGGCATGAACTAACGACAAAAAGCATGGCTGGCATTCAAAGTGTTAAAGCTTAGAATAACAGCTATTTTATCTCAATTAGTATTTTAAATCAAGTGAATTGAGAAACATGTTTAAAGTGTTTACATTGGAATTTAATTTAATACTAAAACTTGAGTTTTCTATTTTTTCCCCACCATAGCATAACTAATGAACCATGGTCAAAGTACCATTTAATAGCCCTGAAGTCAAGACCATTGATGGGGGGGGGGGGGGGGACAAATAGCTTCAAATGGAGCTGGTTACAAGAGACAGTCGATGTAGAAGCCGGAAACACATTAACACTGGAATGTTTTAGTAAAACTTACCAACCAGGCAAGGTTGATTGATTGATTGAAAAGTTTATTAACAGATTGCAGAATGGGTACAGTACAGTACATCTCAATACAATTGTTAAGGGGATGCAGACCAGAGAAAGACTTTCGTCTTGTTTACATCAGGGTCCCCCATTTTCAATTCATCATAACATATATGACATACATGACATACAGATAGACAGTACTGCTACATCTATACATTTATGACATATCAGATTTGCAAATACAGTACTGTTTGTGATACAAAAGTGTCCAGAAAAGGAGTGTATATACATTTGGCGTAGAAACTGTACATTGGAGGAGGTTGGTGGGGTGGGGTTGGGTGGGTTGGGTGAGGGCTGTACATTGGAGGTGGGGAGGGGGGGGGGGGTTGGGTATGGGACACACACACATTTTACACTGTACATTGGAATATTGACAAAGCCTTACTTGGTCATTTACTGTACAACTAGGTTAGGACATTTGTAGGGGCCAGTTTCGAATTGCAGTCTCACGTAGGTGTTTTTTGAGAGTGTTTTTGAAGGTGGGTAGTGATTCACATTCCTTTACAGCTTTAGGCAGGGCGTTCCACATTGATGTGGCATAATTGCGAAACGTGTTTAGTCCCTTGTTTGAGCCGAATCTGGGTTTTACATGATTTGTGGAGCTCCCTCTGGTGTTGTGATCGTGGTATTCACTGACCTTTGGGAAGTATTTTGACATGTACATGGGTACCTTGGTCGCGTAGTGTATCTTGTAGACCAGGCCCATTGCAAGTTGCTGTACTCTGTCGTCTACTCTAAGCCATCCTAGGTTGTCAAAGTGGGCAGGGGTGAGGTGGGTTCTAGGAGTCAGGTCAAGTAGTAGTCTGACTAGCTTGTTTTGAGATGTTTGTAATTTGTTTTTTAGTGCCTTTGAGGTGCTTTGGTACCATGAGGTGCAAGCATAGTCGTAGTACCCTTGAATGAGTGCTCCTGCTAGAGTCTTCAGGGTATTCTTGTTTACCAGAGAGGAGATCCGGTACAAGAATCGCGTTCGTTGGTTGACTTTTTTTTATTACATTGGATGCCATTTTGTCACAGGAAAGATTAGCCTCTAGGATGGAACCCAGGTAGGTAATTTCATCTTTCCTTGTGATAATATTGTCACCCACTGTAACCGAGAAGCCGTCGGTCTTGCTGAGTTTGTTATTTGAACCGAAGAGAATGGACTCTGTTTTGCCCATGTGTAATGATAGTTTGTTGTCGGCGAGCCATATGCAGATTTTGCCTAGTTCCGAGCTGAGGGCTTTTTCAACCTGTAACTTGTTCTTGTCAGAGACCAGCAGGGCTGAGTCGTCCGCAAACAGGAACAAGTTGCAGTCAGAAGCTGACGACATGTCATTTGCATAAATTAGGAATAGTAGCGGTCCTAGTATGCTTCCTTGTGGAACACCACAGCTCACTGTGAGGGGGGGGGATAGGGTACCGTTTACTTCCACCATCTGTTCCCTCCCCTCCAGGTAGGATTGTATCCAGCTCACTGATAAACTATCAAAACCAATTGCAGGTTACTTGCAACCTGTGCAATAACACCATAAACTATGGCTCAAATGGGAAGAAGGCACTCCAAATGCATGTTAAACACCAAAAACACCTGAAAGCATACACGATCCACCAACAAAATATGAGAATTGAAATAACACCAGCAGACGATGAGAGAGAGATACCTGGAGGTTAGAGAGAGAGAGATACCTGGAGGTTAGAGATATACCTGGAGGATAGAGAGAGAGAGAGATACCTGGAGGTTAGAGAGAGGGAGACCTGGAGGTGAGAGAGATACCTGGAGGTTAGAGAGAGAGGGAGAAGGGGATATCTGGAGGTTAGAGAGAGAGATACCTGGAGGTGAGAGAGATACCTGGAGGTTAGAGAGAGATTTTATCTATTTTCTTTGTCCCTCTCTAACCACTCTCCCACCTTCCTCTTCCCTGTGAACAGTTCAGTTATCTGTCTATTTCATACAAATAAAATGTGTTCATTCATTCAAATGGAGTGTTTGTTTATTTCAAAGAAAAAATAATGGTTTCGAAAATGTTCAGTTTTTTTTTCTGAAGGCACAATCACATCCCTGATATGTACCTAGCTTCATATCACAGCTGTATATGTACCGCTATGCTTTGCTCGCTTCATATCACAGCTGTATATGTACTTATCTTCATATCACAGCTGTATATGTACCGCTATGCTTTGCTAGCTTCATATCACAGCTGTATATGTACCACTACACTTTGCTAGCTTCATATCACAGCTGTATATGTATCATTATACAACGGCATGCAAATTTCTCGATTCTAATTGGCTGAAACGGTCAACTTACACGTGGGTATCTGTAACAACCCCACGCTCTTGGTCCCAGGACCCGCCCACAACCGCATTACTATCACTCCGCCATGTGAGTTTTTAGAAGTGAAGCAAGATGGCGGACAAGCCAGACAGTAAACATTACGAAAGGATATGGATCAATAGGGTCATAAAGACTAAATGAAAAACGATTCTGTCACGGCGAATGTCTTAGTTTCTTAAACAATGTTTGATGGTGTAATTGATGGGTCATGAGTCATTGTGGAACAAAATAAAAATCGCGTGAATTGATTGATTGATTAATTGCAAAAAAAATATGTAAATGATTTTTTACCTACTTTCTATAGAAGCCGCTGGGAGGTGCGCTGTTTTAAGTAGGGTTGGGTATCGTTTGGATTTGACCAATTCCGATTCTCCTTATCGATTCCTGTTCTAAACGATTCTCGATTCCGATTCTTTGAGGTGCAGGTCAAAACAGGTCACAACTTATTTCGCAGGAGAACATTTATTTGAAAAATCCTTTTTTTCCATATTATTCACATAATATATATTGTAAAATATATATATATTTTACATACACTGTAAACTGAAAAGGCACACGTGTACATGGAACTCTTATAACATTGCAAGTTGGCAGCAGTCTAAAAACAAAGAGCTGCAGCCCAGGTGGGTGTTGAGATATGAAACAAAATAAAAGTCATGTGACAAATTAAATAAAGAGCAGGGAGGCGTCTCCAGCCTTGGCATGTGCCAGCTTGGTTTGCCTCTTGTCATAGTCCACCATGCAGTATGTGTATTTGTGTGTTTGTATGTGTGTGCTCCCCTCTCTCCCCTCTCCCCCCCTGCTCCCCTCTCTCCCCCTGCTCCCCTGCTCCCCTCTCCCCCTGCTCCCCTCTCCCCCTGCTCCCCTCTCCCCCTGCTCCCCTCTCCCCCTGCTCCCGTCTCTCCCCCTGCTCCCCTCTCCCCCTGCTCCCGCCTCTCCCCCTGCTCCAGTCTCTCAAACTTCAATAACTGTAACTGTAAAACTGAAAAGGCACATATGTACATGAAACTCTTAACTTAATAAACTGAAACCTGCTGAAATAACATTGCAAGTTGGCAGCAGTCAGTCTAAAAAACAAAGAGCTACCGGGCCGTCTCTCAAACTTAAATAACTAACTGTAAACTGAAAAGGCACATATGTACATGAAACTCTTAACTTAATAAATGAAGTAAGTAAGATGTGGTTGACCTCACTAAACTGAGAGATTAGATTAGATTTTTCAACCTGGTACCAAGATGGGATCAATGTGTTAGCTAAATAGTCCCTTGTAGGGGGGGTGTACTTTGGATTAATTGAATGGATCATAGCCCTGCAAACACAAAACAAACATAAGATATACAGTACACAGAAACACCCTGTAACCTCTGTGTCACTCTTATTTGCATTCAACTCACAAGTTCGCTTGGGTCATTCATTCATCTCATCTATTGACTTGCATCACACAAATGCATTTTTATATATGTATGGCTGTTCTCACTTCTCAGCCTCACTAAGACTTGCTAGTCAGTGACAGACAGTGATAAGACAACGTGAATGTATCTATATTTACATGAAGGAGAGGGAGGGATAGAGAGAGAAATATAGGGAGGGAGGGAGCGAGAGAGAGAGAGAGACATAACGATTAACATGCCAAAGACAAATCTGTCAATACAGTTAAACCTGAACTGTTACTGTAACGTTAGGTCAGGGGTAGATAACTATTAGTAGCTACCCTACCATGCTAAGTTAGTTAGCTTAACGTTATTCTTATTGCTTACCGAAATGTGGGCGATTCAACATCTGAAAAGGGATGCAGCCTTTTCACCACATAAGCAGTTACTCTCTGTGGCACTCTGCAACTCGCTCCTTCGACAGCTTTCCCCTTGCTGCCAAAGTGAATGGGGTGTCGCGTTGCGGTAGGGCTGGGCGATATAACGATAACTATAAATATCGTGATATATTTTAATAATCGATATCGAATATCGAAATTAAAAAAAAATCGAAAAATCGTTTATTTTTTTATTTTTATTTTTTTACCTGCAACAGGGCAGTTTTAAAACAGAGACAGTGGACAGACTTGTCTTTCTTGCCTGCAACTTAAAGTAATGGCTTTGCTTGTCCAAATGACAATACTGACCAAATTGAGATTTCTTTTTCTCTTGTCCATTTATTTTGTTTGCTTTCTAATTTAAAATACATTTTGAAACCGTCTGTACACAGTAGGCTATGTGTGCTAGCAGAACTAGACTCCAGTCACGAGTCACAGTGCACATGTGCGGTGGTTTGTCCACCAAAAAAGCGCCAAAAGATCGAAAATAAACTAGCAGAGCCAGAACTGTTCAACTCCTCTGGAGCCACAGCCAGCAGAGAAGCCGGTTTACTTTAGCTTTTAAACCAGCTGCAGCCTGAGAACTGGAGTGTGAGGGGCTGTAACACTAAAGATGGCGGCAATGACAAAGAATTGCTGCAAAATAAACATACATCAGTTGTTTAAAAAAAAAAAAAAGAAAAAATGTTTTTTTCTTTTTTCTTTTTCTTTTTTTTTATACTTATAACAATTCGATAATTATCGATATCGAGAAATAAAATAAAATTATATCGTTATCGCGATATGATTTTTTTCCATATCGCCCAGCTCTACGTTGCGGTTGAAGAAACTACCCAGCTGGCTGCGGTCGCTGGCTGGTAGCAGCAGCAGCCGGTCCAGGCTGGCTGACGTTAGAATGAGCATCACGCTGCGAGCGTTCAACAACTATGAACAGATTTGACACCGTTTTAGCAATTGGTAGTCTATAACTTTAGCTAGTTTGCTGTATGTTAAGATTAATAAAGCAACCATAATTTCCATGTACCTGATTCCGTTTGCAACGAGGAATTGCTGGCTGCAGGTTGACTGTCTGTAGTGGAGGACGCGACGGGAGCAGGAGAGCGAAGCAACGAGTTAAACACAATGCACTCGTTAATTACTATACCATGCCCGCGAAGATGTTTAGCCATGTTTGTCGTGCATCCTCCTTTGTTGGAAATACGTTTGTCACGGGTGTTGCACTGTGCCAACCCGTCCTTTATTAACGTGAAATGAAGCCAAGCTTTCGAACGGCGTTTCCTCTGTTCCATGTTTTGTTTTGCGACTACTCCAAGAGGATGTTCTTCTTCATTGGTGTTTTTTTTTTTTACTAGCGGAGCACGGGAGGAGTAATTACAACCCCCAGAAAACCAGAAAACAAACTAGTGCGGGCATTTAGGATGGAATCGAAAAAAATTATCGAAATGCAAACATGTTACTTCCGGTTCCAGAACCGGAAGTTAGGAACCGGTTCTTTTTAGAACCGGTTCTCGGTGCCCAACCCTAGTTTTAAGTGAGTGTGGACTATTGAATTGATTGATTGATTGCTAATTTTATTACTGTCCGCCTTGTTTCCAACTGGTTAAGTTTAGGCCTTCTTTCGAAGTTGGTTAAGGTTAGAGTTTGTCTTTAGAGCAGGGCGATAGACCACCAGCCCTGGTTCCAAACTCTAACCTTAACAAACTTCGAAAGAGGGCCTAAACTTAACCAGTTGGAAATGGCTAATTTTATTACTGTCCGCCTTGTTTCCAACTGGTTAAGTTTAGGCCCTCTTTCGAAGTTGGTTAGAGTTTGTCTTTAGAGCAGGGCGATAGACCACCAGCCCTGATACCAAACTCTAACCTTAACCAACTTCGAAAGAGGGCCTAAACTTAACCAGTTGGAAACAGCAAATTTTATTACTGTCCGCCTTGTTTACAACTGGTTAAGTTTAGGCACTCTTTCGAAGTTGGTTAAGGTTAGAGTTTATCTTTAGAGCAGGGCGATAGACCACCAGCCCTGATTCCAAACTCTAACCTTAACCAACTTCGAAAGAGGGCCTAAACTTAACCAGTTGGAAACAAGGCGGTCAGTAATAAAATTAGCAATCAATCAATTCAATAACCCACGCTCACTTAAAACAGCGCACCTCCCAGCTGCTTCTATCGAAAGTAGGTTTAAAAAAAAAAAAAAAAAAAAACTCTTATAGGGCAAAGATAACTTTTTTTAAATTTGTTTTACCTACTTTCTATATAAGCGTCTAAGAATGAAGTTTTATAGAAAGTAGGTTAAAAACTAAAGAAAAGTTGGATGTGTTAGTTTGCTGGATGTCTAGTTGAAAGACAGTTGGATGTCTTAGTTTGTTGGATGTCTAGGTGAAAGACAGTTGGATGTCTTAGTTTGTTGGATGCCTAGTTGAAAGACAGTTGGATGTCTTACAGTAGTTTGTTAGATGTCTTAGTTGAGAGACAGTTGGATGTGTTCGTTTGTTGGATGTCCTACTGAGAACAGTTGGATGCACTTCCGAGCTGCTTCCACATGGAGGCAACTTCTTTTATTTTTTTTTGGGAACTACTTTTTCCTGCGGATGGTTTTTTCCAATAAATCTTCAATTAATGTGTGTTTATTGTATAGCAATAAGGTTGGATGAATGTGCCAGTTGTATAAAAGCCATTACACCACGCGCAGTCGTGGGTTGTGACAATTAGACCATGCCTAGGGGGGTCTAACGACCACCCCTAGGCATGGTCTAATTGTCTAACGACCACCCCTAGGCATGGTCTAATTATCACAACTCACTCCTGCGCGTGATGTAATGCTTAAAAAGAAAAGTTGGATGTGTTAGTTTGTTGGATGTCTAGTTGAAAGACAGTTGGATGTCTTCGTTTGTTGGATGTCTAGTTGAAAGACAGTTGGATGTCTTAAGTGTGTTGGATGCCTAGTTGAAAGACAGTTGGATGTCTTAGTTTGTTGGATGTCTTAGTTGAGAGATGGTTGGATGTCTTCGTTTGTTGGATGTCTTACTGAGAACAGTTGGATGCACTTCCGAGCTGCTTCCACATGGAGGCAACTTCTCTTTTTTTTGTTTTGGGAACTACTTTTTCTGGCGGATGGTTTTTTCAATAAATCTTCAATTAATGTGTGTTTATTGTATAGCAATAAGGTTGGATGAATGCGCAAGTTGTATAAAAGCCATTATTACATGGCGTTTTCACATTCGCCAAAATGCTTGCTTGTGATTGGTCAATAGCCCCCCGACAGCGGTCATTATTTTTCAATAATGACCGCTGTTTTTTCAATAATGACCGCAGTGCGCAGCTGTTCGCAATCAAGCCCACTGACACACACTGTTTCAGTGCAATTAGACACTGCTGGTGTTCTGCTGCCGGCGATGACAGAGGGCGGAGCGACGAGCGGAGCCAGAACGCAGCCAGAACCAGTGTTGCGAGTCGATGTAAAATGAATTAGGTATATTGTTAGTAAGTTAGCCATGTAATAAGCGGGATAATGTCCCACATCAGTGCAGCAAATCAGAGAACACCTGCCGCGGCTGCACTGACAGCGGAGCCAGCCCAGAACAGAGGCTGCCCGCGATAATAATAATCACTTTATTTGGGCTGACAGAGCCACAGAACAACTGCGATTTGTCAAATGAATTAGGTATATTGTTAGTAAGTTAGCCATGTAATAAGCGGGATAATGTATAGCCTACTCGGTCATTGTCGCAAAATAATTGACCTTCACTACGTTTAAAACACCTCGGCGCGGCGCCTCGGTATTTTAAACTCTGTCGGTCAATTATTTTGCGACAATGACCTCGTAGCCATACATTATCCCTTACTTACACCACGTGCAGTTGTGGGTTGTGAGAATTAGATAACGACCACCCCTAGGCATGGTCTAATTCTCACAACCCACTCCTGCGCGTGATGTAATGCTTTACTACACTTTGCTAGCTTCATATCACAGCTGTATATGTACCGCTACACTCTGCTAGCTTCATATCACAGCTGTATATGTACCGCTACACTCTGCTAGCTTCATATCACAGCTGTATATGTACCGCTACACTCTGCTAGCTTCATATCACAGCTGTATATGTACCACTACACTCTGCTAGCTTCATATCACAGCTGTATATGTACCGCTACACTTTGCTAGCTTCATATCACAGCTGTATATGTACCACTACACTCTGCTAGCTTCATATCACAGCTGTATATGTACCACTACATTTTGCTAGCTTCATATCACAGCTGTATATGTACCACTACACTTTGCTAGCTTCATATCACAGCTGTATATGTACCACTACACTTTGCTAGCTTCATATCACAGCTGTATATGTACCTAGCTTCATATCACAGCTGTATATGTACCACTACACTCTGCTAGCTTCATATCACAGCTGAATATGTACCTAGCTTCATATCACAGCGGTATATGTACCACTACACTTTGCTAGCTTCATATCACAGCTGTATATGTACCTAGCTTCATATCACAGCGGTATATGTACCACTACACTTTGCTAGCTTCATATCACAGCTGAATATGTACCTAGCTTCATATCACAGCTGTATATGTACCTAGCTTCATATCACAGCGGTATATGTACCACTACACTTTGCTAGCTTCATATCACAGCTGTATATGTACCACTACACTTTGCTAGCTTCATATCACAGCTGTATATGTACCACTACACTTTGCTAGCTTCATATCACAGCTGTATATGTACCTAGCTTCATATCACAGCTGAATATGTACCTAGCTTCATATCACAGCTGAATATGTACCTAGCTTCATATCACAGCTTTATATGTACCACTACGCTCTGCTAGCTTCATATCACAGCTGTATATGTACCACTGCACTTTGCTAGCTTCATATCACAGCTGAATATGTACCTAGCTTCATATCACAGCTGAATATGTACCTAGCTTCATATCACAGCTGTATATGTACCACTACACTTTGCTAGCTTCATATCACAGCGGTATATGTACCTAGCTTCATATCACAGCTGTATATGTACCTGGCTTCATATCACAGCTGTATATGTACCTCACTTCATATCACAGCTGTATATGTACCTAGCTTCATATCACAGCTGTATATGTACCTCACTTCATATCACAGCTGTATATGTACCTAGCTTCATATCACAGCTGTATATGTACCTAGCTTCATATCACAGCTGTATATGTACCACTACACTCTGCTAGCTTCATATCACAGCTGTATATGTACCTAGCTTCAAATCACTCTGTATATGTACCTAGCTTCAAATCACTCTGTATATGTACCTAGCTTCAAATCACTCTGTATATGTACCTAGCTTCATATCACAGCTGTATATGTACCTAGCTTCATATCACAGCTGTATATGTACCACTACACTCTGCTAGCTTCATATCACAGCTGTATATGTACCTAGCTTCATATCACAGCTGTATATGTACCACTACACTCTGCTAGCTTCATATCACAGCTGTATATGTACCTAGCTTCATATCACAGCTGTATATGTACCTAGCTTCATATCACAGCTGTATATGTACCTAGCTTCATATCACAGCTGTATATGTACCTAGCTTCATATCACAGCTGTATATGTACCGCTATGCTTTGCTCGCTTCATATCACAGCCGAGCAAATTAACATAGACTGAAAGTTACTTTAGATCTCCCGGGCGACGGTACATTATGTAATTTAATTTAACTTTTATATAAACATTTTATATTACCTAAACATAACACCTGGGCAACACTTAGCCCCAAAGTTGTTGAAATGGTAAAATTTCAAGTCTGTCTGTTTACTGGGCGCTGCCATGATGACTCGAATCGAATGAAAATTAACTAATTGTACGTTCTAATCCAAGATATGTCAGCCCCCAGAAAACAGGCAGACTCTTCATTGAGACTGTAAGAAGTTGGACCATTTCAACAACTTCAGGGTGAGTCTGACAAATAAGTGGCCCGGATTTTATGTTTAATAATAATAATAATGGCTACAGTTGAATTTATATAGCGCCTTTCACATACACAAGTGCTTTTCAATAAAATGGGGAAGGGATAACGGTGGCCTAAAACTGAGAAACAAATTACAAAAAATGGAACAGAGCAAACGGAACTACAACAGAACAAAACAAAATGGAACAAACTGAGTGAATAGGATGCTCAGGAGCATCAGAGACCATATGCCTGGGTGAAGAGTTGGGTTTTCAGCAGGTTTTTAAAGTGGATTTTGGATGTCCATGGGGAGGGAGTTCCAAAGGGTGGGGGCAGTGACACTAAAAGCCCTGTCCCAGAAGGTCTGCAACCTGGCTTGTGGGATGGTGAGTAAGCCTGTGTCAGAGGAGCGGAGATTCCAGGAGGGGGTGTAGGTGTGGAGAAGGTCGGATAGGTATTGAGGGGCAGTGGTGTGTAGGGATTTATAATGCGAGCATGAGGATCTTGAAGGTGACACAAGATTTTACAGGGAGCCAGTGAAGGTGTATGAGGTTGGGGGTGATGTGCTGCCAGGGTTTGGTGCGGGTGAGAACCCCGCTAGCACGGTTCTGAACGTACACGTAATATGTATGCTTCTGAGTAAGTAAAATAAGATTACATGTAGTGTTGGATACCTTCACATTTGAACCGGTACCTGTGAATCGATAACAGTACCCAATGGTACCTTTTTTCTGTACTTTAGTTAGTCTCTAAAAATGTAATCTACCTACCTCCAAAAAAATTATATCCAAACTTCAAATAATTTATTATTTATTTAGAACAATTTGTTAATATATACTAGGGGTGGAACGGTTCGCATTCGAACCGTGCACCGTTCGATACGACCTCCACGGTTCGGGGCATGTGTGTATTGTTCGGTTATAACGTTAGCCGCAAGCCAACAGCGGAAATGCTCACAGCGAAGTGACTCTACGACACAAGATCCATTAGTGGGGAAGGGGGGGTATATTGACGAGGCTTGACAACAGAGGTTTAAAGATAACTTCACGTTTATTAGCTGTTCGTTTATATTATATCATCAGGGCTTCTCCAGGTTCCAATGCTGTGTGTTACTGTTGATTATTTACTTCCTAGTGTGATGTCACTTCAAATACGGCTAGCAAGACTCTCAAATAGCAAAAGCGAGTCAAGTTGATTAGGTACCATGCAGTGAAAAACCGCATAAGAGAATACTTCATAATGTTTCATGCAATTAAAAAGTAAATATATATTTAGTACACATGATTTATTTATTTTAAATAACAGTGACTTTTCCTTTTTGATAAAGTCTAGTGCTTGTTGAGCATATGCATACTCTGTGCATCCTCTGTGCATCCCCTTAACAATTGTGTGTATTGAGCTGTACTGTACCCATTCTGCAATCTGTTAATACAATTTTCAATCAATACTTTATGTTGATGGCCTTTGTCTATAATGTGGCCACAAAAAATTAAATTATTTTGTTTGTTTGCACTAAGTTAATACTTTGACAAATGTTGCATATATTTTTCAGTCGGTTCGGTCTTTGTATTTAAGGCAAACCGCTGTAAACCTTATCTTTTACCAAATAAATGAGAAGCATGTTTAAATCAGCAATGCCCCTCTTGCTGTACCAACATCTCTCCTAACTCTAACCCATGAGTCGGAAACCTCTTTAGCCAAATCTTTTTATTTGTATTTTTTAGCTTTCTTTTTAATAATTTTTTTTCTCTTATTTTGGAGATCGGTGTCATACTGTGACACTGAAATGAAAAAATATTTCATCAACTAAAATATTTAGTCAACAAAAATATTTCATCAACTAAAATATACAGTACGTCACACCCCGCGCCTCTCCCTGCCGTCTGCAAGTGGCTAATCTTGAGTTTCCGACCCCCCAGTAAGCTAACCATGGATAAATTCAAAAAAAGGAAAGTCTGAGGAAAATAGAGGGTTTAATTCAGCATGGACAGATTAATTTGCTTTCACGACTAACGATGCAGGCTTACCTGTATGCCTGATATGTGGTGCGAAATTTGCGAACAACGAAAAATTTACTTTTTATTTGATAGATTTTCCACAAATAAGGGAAGGACTCAAATAGAGCTGCATAGTTCAGGGTTTTATTTCAAAGTAGGTCTACAGATGCCAGTGTTTTTCTCTTTTTCTGTGTTTTATTTCAAAGTAGGTCTACACATGGTGGTCTTTTTTCAAAGTGGACTACTTTTTATTTGATAAATGTTCCACAAATAAGGGAAGGACTCAAATATACCTGAATAGTTCAGGGTTTTATTTCAAAGTCGGTCTACAGACACCAGTGTTTTTTCTCCTCTTCTGTGTTTTATTAAAAAATAGGTCTACACAGCTCAACATTTTTCTTTTTGTTGCTTTATAATTCCATTAACTGTGTGCTATAAGTATAAAGTATAATAAATCGCAAATTACTTTGGGTATGCAATTGTCAGGCGTTTTATGCTAAATGTGGGGTATGCTTGGGGATATATAAAACGTTATACACTGTGTTATCTTCATTTGAAGGGTAAATAGGTTGTGTGGCTCCCTGAGCATTTAGTTTTGTGGGACGGGGGAAAAGTGGCTCTTTTGATAGTAAAGGTTGCGGACCCCTGCTCTAACCGGTTACTGTCAAAATAATGTGCCTGATGTCAAACTGCCTCATTCTTTCAGTTTTTGCATGACTACGTCCTTGAGAATAACTGAAAAGGGGCGGCTAGGTGGCGCAGTGGGCAAGGCGCTCGCCACCAATGCAGGAGATGCTGGGGAGAAAAAATAGAAAAATGGGGAGAAAAAGTAGACAAAAAAAAGGAGAATAACTGAAAAGTTGGATAATTTTTTGGCTATATATATATTTCTTTTTTATCTTTTCCCCCCTCCTTTTTCCGATTTTTCTCCCATCCCACTGTTAGTCGTTATGCCAATTCCCAACCCTTTTCCTGGTTGTTGCGCACCCCCCCCTACTGTTGGTCCGGGAGGCCGGAGACTGTCTGTTTTCATCCGACACACGTGCAGCCAGCCGGCAGCCAGCCTGGCAGCGCAGATTCTCACCGGGAGAGTGTAATGTGTGGAAGGTCGCACTACCTCTCTCCAGATCCTACCCTCGCTGTGCAGGCGCCCCGACCGAACTGTAGGGGTCGCTGTCCACAACGCTCAGGACCCACCCACGGCTTCCCTCCCCCTAACTCAGCCAAACGAGTTAGTATAGCGATTGGCTATATATCTTATGCTGATGTATGGTATTTTTGGAGTGTTGGATTAAAAAAAAAGAAGAAAAAAAAAAAACGTATCGAACCGAAAACCGTTAAACCAAAACGGTGATCCGAACCGTGAATTTTGTGAACCGTTCCACCCCTAATATATACTGTATATAATATTGCAGTGAGCATTGTCTGCATCTAGCTTTGTAAAGTGTAACAACACTTGCGACCGCTTACGGCTTGCCATTGCCCCGACTGCTTTGTTGTTGAATCAAGTCAAATCCTAGGTAAGCGTGTATTGTGCGCGTGAACATGCGGGCCACTTCATAGGTTTCGTGGTAAACTAAACGTTGACGTCATCGGACTTAAAAACAAAAATATATATATATATTTTTTTACACTTACCGAAATGTGGCACCGGCTGATCTCATGTGAATCGGTCCTCTGTAGTCTGTAGTACCTTCGGGTCGGTACCCATCCCTAATTACATGACATACTGTCTCCCTGGGAGATCTAAAGTACATTTCAGTCTGTTAATTTGCCCGGCTGTGATATGAAGTAGGGACGGACACGAGTGATGTTTCCCCAGATCTAAATCTCTAATTAACCCTTTCACTACCACACTACAGAAGGTTAACCCTTTCACTACCACACTACAGACTCTTAACCGCCTGTAGTGTGGTAGTGAAAGGGTTAATCGTAGCGCTCGGGTAATTGTTTAGGGAAATCTATTTTTAGAACGCATAAGAGCACGACGGCAGCTATATCGATGCACAGCGATATATACCTGATGCTTAATGTGTATCGTCAGTCAAAACGGTCAGTTACCATTTGTAATAATTACATTACCTCCACTCTGTTGACTCTGAATGGCATATTTCTTCCCGTATGAATGGTCTATTAGCGCTACTCAAAGTGGACGACATGCTGTTGGCACAATTTGGAAATGCTCAAACTCAAACCGAGGCTTTCTGCGTCATGCCTTCGCTCTACCTAGGTGCCGTGCCTCGCCTTAAAGGAACAGAGAGAGACAAGAAGATAGATACCAGTTTCCTCTCTGTGCGTTCAGTAGAAGGCTATCTGGCTGCACGTTAGCCTAGCTTAGCACAATGAATGGAAGCGGACAGTGCCGGTTAGCCTTCGGGAGAGGTGTTAGTTGGACAATGCCTAGGCTAACCGGCACTGTCCGCTTCCATTCATTGTGCTAAGCTACGCTAACGTGCAGCCAGAGCCAAGCGCAGTAACTCCATATGTCCGAACGCATCCGGCACAGAGAATTGACCTGTCTCAAAACCCTGCCCCTTTTCTTGATCCTCCAATCACAACTGTCGCTTACCTCGGACAAACCAAGTTTGTCCGAGGTAAGCGACAGTTGTGATTGGAGGATCAAGAAAAGGGGCAGGGTTTTGAGACAGGTCCATTGCATGCTGTGTGCTACATGGGGTTGAGTACCGGACTCTGTACTTTAAAGGGTACCGACCGAATTCTGTTTGCACTACAGAGTACTAGGCTTGGGCGGGATCATTTTTTTCATACCGTCATACCTTGCTGACATAATACCCCGGTATGGGTATTATGGTGGTATGACTTTCATTTTCATCAGCGGTGGGGGGGGGGGGGGGGGCAGAGCTAAGTTACCAATATACTCGTTATCACCATACATAACGCTTATATTGAATTATGTTGACATTAGGGCCGTTCTTTCAACCTAAAAGTGCACTTTCTTCAACCTCGAACCTAAATTCCTTAGCAACCCGTGTTGCCAGAGTAATAAAAAAAAAACAGTGCGCACGTTTGAGACACAGATATGAAACGAGTCATACGGAACAAAGTCCGTGGAACTTTATAAGTCCGTGGCCGACGTTAAATCATTCATGTAGTATGGGCGATACATAGATCACAGTAGTTTATATGGATCATAATATTCAAACACGCTGAAACTTACCGGAGCTTCCTCTGACCGTTGGGTGGTCAGCGTGGAGCAGAAAGTTCGTGATTATGGGATGTTGATATATGCATCCATTTCCAGGTTGTATAATAGTATATACGTCCAAATCATGTTGTTTATCGAGTTATTGGCAACGGATCGCTGTCCAGTGTGTCGAGCTGGAGTCCCGCTAACGATAGCGAGTGCCCGGACCGAATGCCTGTTACTGTTCCGCAACTGTAAGTTACTTCCTGGGTAGGCCTGATTGGCCCCGACAGGCACGTGACAGGCGCGGCCACGCCCCGCGGCAGCCTCAGGACGCGCAACAAGGCTGCTGAGAGCTGTCGCGCGGAAATAGGCTGTCTATTGCCATTCTCTAAGACAAACTCTAACCTTAACCAGCTCCTTAACAGCGCCTAAACTTAACCCTTTAACCTTAAGCAACTCCGAAACTATGCCTAACCTTAACCTTAACCTTGCCTAACCTTAACCATAAGGCATAACCAACTCCGAAAGAATATTGCCATTCTCTAAGACAAACTCTAACCTTAACCAGCTCCTTAACAGCTCCTAAACGTAACCTTTCTAACCATAACCAACTCCGAAACAATGCCTAACCTTAACCAACTCCGAAACAATGCTTAAAGTTAACATGCCTAAACTTAACGGCGAACGAATGCACGTTAAAAAAAATTAAATAAAAAATTGAAGGGAATCGAACTTGCCAGCAACGGACGGTAGGATCCACACCAATGCAGCGCTGCCAATTGAGCTATTTCTGGATAGTGAAAAAGGGCGTATTACTGCTACATAATCTACATAATGCTGCCGCGGAGCGTGCCGCGCGGCAGAGAAAGTTGCGCGTCCTGAGGCTGCCGCGGGGCGTGGCCGCGCCTGTCACGTGCCTGTCGGGGCCAATCAGGCCTACCCCGGAAGTAACTTACAGTTGCGGAACAGTAACAGGCGGACCGAATATGGATGAGCACCACTTCCGGCGTGTCACTTCCTGTTTGGGCGATCCGCCGATCGGCCACCAGATGGCGCTCTTGAACCGTTGGAGAGTTGAGAGGAGATCAACAGGAGATCTCAAGTCTCCGTGGGTGAAATATGATTGCCATCACAGATTTTTGAAATATTGATCTCAAAGACGCCTTACGGCGTCATTGGCAGATTACGCATGGCGGAGAATGACGTGGTAACACGTCATTGGCGAATAAAGGGTTAAGGTCACCCTCATTTTCAATGTTGTCGAGATTTACAGAGATTTCAATGCATACATCATTTTTTTTACAATAATAATAACTAGGGATGCTCGATATTGACTTTTATACCGATATACCGATATTGTCCAACTCTTAATTTCCGATACTGATATCAACCGATATCAACCGATACCGATATATGCAGGTTTCCCCCCCCCCAAAAAACCTAATAATTTCAGGTAATTAACATTACATATCTCTTGTCGTGTAATTAACACAACATTATGCATACTTTGAAAATAAATAAAATAATAATTTGTTCTTACTTGCTTGCCTGGGTAAATACATGTAAAAAATTAATAAAAAATTATAAAAAAAAAATTGAAAACAGATACCGATATTTTCCGATATCACATTTTTATGCCAATATCGGCCGATAATATCGGACATCCCTAATAATAACTTATCTATCACCTTTCACACATGGACCGCAGCCCAAATAATACTCAATGAAACCCTAAAAGAAGGTGATTACACCTGTCCAGGTATCGTTG
This sequence comes from Notolepis coatsorum, assembly GCF_963971535.1. NCBI lineage: Eukaryota > Metazoa > Chordata > Actinopteri > Aulopiformes > Paralepididae > Notolepis > Notolepis coatsorum. The sequence continues at coordinate 125,320,904 of NC_140177.1, read as the reverse complement.
CATTGGCTCCCAGTCTGGGCCAGAACTTCTGTACCTATAATATCTCCATGAGCTTTCACTATCATATCTAGTAGATGTGAAACTATTTCTTTGTCTTTCTCTTTGCTCTTTCAGTGGACAGAGTTTACAGACCGGACGCTGGCCAGATGCCCGCACTGCAGGAAAGTGTAAGTTGTTTCACCATCCATCACTGTGCTGTCTGTGTGTGTAGGGATTTCCCAAAGTCTTTCAGAGCATTGTTCCATAACAACAGCAGTGGCTCAGGGCGGCTAGGTGGTGTAGTGGTCTAAGGCACTCGCCACCAGTGTGGAGACGCTAGGATTCGCGTGTTCGAATCCAGCTCTCCACATTGTTTTTCAGTTTGGCTGGTCGTCCGCAGTAATACACATTGGCCGTATTACGGGGAGGGAAAAACTGAAGGGTGGGGATCGAACGTTGTGAACAAGCGACTCCTACAAGTCGGTTGGTGCGCCTGCGCAGTAGAATCAGGAAGTGTCGGGGGCAGCGTGAGCCTCCCACGCGTTACTCCTCGACACTGAGAGGTCGAGCTGCGCAGGTGAAAAGATGCGACTGCTGTTACCTCAAGTACCGGAGGGGACTTGTGCTATGTATGACTTAGTCCTCACTGCAGCCGGCTTGTGGGAGGCAAGAAACAGCGTTCGTGACAGGGGAGGGTTGAATTGGATGATACGAAATTGGGATGGGAGAAAATATAGAAAATGGGAGAAAAAAGTGGATCAAAAAAAAAAACAACAGCAGTGGCTCAGGAGGTGAGGTAGAGCAGTCGTCTGGTAGTCTAAAGGTTCCCAATTCGATTCCCACTTCTCCCGGGCAGCGTGTCGAAGTGTCCTTGAGCAAGACACTTAACCTCTAATTGCTACTGATGAGCAGATTTGCACCTTGCATGGTGTGTGAATGGGTGATTGTGAGGAACAAAAATTGTAAAGCGATTTGGATAAAAGCTGTTATATAAATGTACCATTTACCTTGTGTGGTGGTACGATCCCTCAGATTTTCCTCCTCGGCTGTTTGGATCCTGGATTTTCTCCTGAATGAAATTAATATATTTTTTTTAGGTGTGGAATAAAAGTATTTCTTAACCCAAAAAATAAGTAAAATTAATGTTTACTTGTTGCATGCATGTATCCCCTCCCGACTTCCCATTTCCCCACGTGGAATGCACCCGATTGGATAAATGACATGCTGGTGCTCTAGTGCGACATCTAGTGGCTGAATGTTATCCAAAGCACCTTTTTTAAAGAATACAACATAACAAAACAACCTACTTCTTATTCAGTAGAGCCTTAGGCCGACATGTATGTGGCAGTTACTGCTGACCCGGAAACGGCAACACGACACGCATAACGATGCAGGTGACGAGTTTTACTCATTGGCTGTTACACAATACTTTGGGTTGATTTAAAGCAGTGGTTCTCAACTTGGTCTAGCCTCGGGACCCAACATTTTCCTTAGTCATTAAGTCGCGACCCCAACATTTTGAACCACTATGATTTATGTAAAAAAAAATGCAGTAATACGCAATCTTTCAAAACATGAAATAAACACAAAAAAGTGCAACAAAAGTGCAACTATTGCTAGTAAAAACCCAATGAAATAAAATAATAATCAATAATATATGCTTCTTAGCAGATTTCTTAGCTTAACATAACAGACCTAAGTTTGGGGGAACTAATGGGATAACTGGGGTTGCAACAAAAGTGCAACTAAGGGCTAAAAACACAATGAAATAAAATAATAATAATAATAAATAATATATCCTTCTTAGCAGACTTCTTAGCTTAACATCCCAGGGAACTAATGGGATAACTGGGGATGTTGTTTGCTCCTGACAAGAGTCTCAAAGTCTGGGGTGATGGTAGACAAAGCAACTCCGAGGTCATGCTCGATGTCCAATCTGTTCCTCTGCTTTGTCTTCAGCTGGACCAGAGCTGAGAAGCCACTTTCACAAAGATAGGTAGTGCAAAAAAAAATATTTTAACACACATGCGACCCACTCAAAATGGCCCCACGACCCACTTTTGGGTCGCGACCCACCAGTTGAGAAACACTGATTTAAAAGATAATGCGTGTGATTTAAAAAAGCCTACGAAAAGACCAAAACCCACAATGCATTTCTTCTACTTACCAGAATGATCCAGCCAGCTAACACCAGATTATAGCTCATATCCAGAAGTCCTAGGACTCCATTGTTGTCCAAAAACTGCTTAACCCTTTCACTGCAACAATACAGAAGGCCCTTTCACTGCAACAATACAGAAGGCCCTTTCCCTGCAACAATACAGAAGGTTAACCCTTTCACTGCGACAATACAGAAGGCCCTTTCACTGCAACAATACAGAAGGTTAACCCTTTCACTGCGACAATACAGAAGGTTAACCCTTTCACTGCCACACGGCAAAGGGTTAACCCTTTAACAACCACACTACAGAAGGTTAACTCTTTCACTACCACACTACAGACTGTTTACACTACCACACTACAGACGGTTAACCTTACACTACAGACTGTTAACCGTCTGTAGTGTAAGGTTAACCGTCTGTAGTGTGGTAGTGTAAACCGTCTGTAGTGTGGTAGTGAAAGGGTTAACCATCTGTAGTGTGGTAGTGTAAGGTTAACCTTCTGTAGTGTGGTAGTGAAAGGTTAACCGTCTGTAGTGTGGTAGTGAAAGGTTAACCGTCTGTAGTGTGGTAGTGAAAGGTTAACCGTCTGTAGTGTGGTAGTGAAAGGTTAACCGTCTGTAGTGTGGTAGTGTAAGGTTAACCGTCTGTAGTGTGGTAGTGAAAGGTTAACCGTCTGTAGTGTGGTAGTGAAAGGGTTAACCTTATGTAGTGTGGTAGTGAAAGGTTAGTGTGGTAGTGAAAGGTTAACCTGTAGTGTGGTAGTGAAAGGGTTAACCTTCTATAGTGTGGTAGTGAAAGGTTAACCTTCTGTAGTGTGGTAGTGAAAGGGTTAAACAAGTCACAGATCTATAGTGTTAGCTCTGGTCGGTGTAATGCATTCCGAGTATTGTAGTTTTTCCTGGAACTGTTTTCATGAAGTGACATCAATTGCTTCGGAAGTAGAAAACGATACGACCTTCTCCTTTAATCTCTTAAATATGCTGTAGGGAGTTTCTCCATATTTAAATTGGGTTTTCTTAATTTCATATTTCATTCCAGAAACAAATTATGGTGGCAAGTAAAAGCATAATCAAATTACCAAGTGTATGTATTTGGCATTTCAGCAGACTCTCCCGGGAGCATGTATTGATCACATTAAAGTCTGAAGCATGTATTGATCACATTAAAGTCTGAAGCATGTATTAATCACATTAAAGTCTGAAGCATGTATTGATCACGTTAAAGTCTGATTGACCATGGTACATATGGACATGGTCTCACAATTTTAAACATGTTCAATTATATGTAGTTGATAAGGAATTTATCAGAGGTGGTAATAATAATAAATTTTATTTGTATAGCGCTTTTAGGCAAAACAAAGAACAGAGAAACATAGAACCACAGGGAAACAAGCAACAGTCATACACAGTATGTGGGAGGGGCAGGAGACGGAGAGAAAGTAGGGAAGAGGAAAGGGAGGTGGTAGGTTGGAGGAGGGTGGGTTATGTGTATCGAAGGTTACAGGTAGGTGACAGTGGTGTGAGCCACTAAAACTGTACTGACTCATAATCACAGGACGTAGTCATGGTTGCTTTCTGTATATTATGCCAATGCTAAAGGTGTCAAGTTACCACATATTGGACCATGATCAGTTTGACCTATCGGTGACGTCACACACATGCAACTAAAGATTTCGGGGAAGTAGAGAAGCTTTCCCTCTCCAGGGGAAGAATGCTATTTATGTACAAATAACAATCTGTATAGTCAAAGTCATGCCTCCAAGAGGAGTTAACTGTAAAAGAAAACACATTTTTGAGTGGAGGAGACCTTTTAATGAAACATCATACATGCTACAGTACAGTGTCAACCTTGTAGCAGATACATATTTACTGTTTCTGTTTATTTATTTTCTAAATTTGTTCACCTTGCATCCTGCAATCATTTGTATTCACTATTAATGAATGCAGAATCTATTCTCTCTGTTCAGACTTGTGTACACTGATGTATTTTCTATAGGCTATACCAGTCTAAAATTCTGACGTTTATAAAATCACAATATATTGCAGTGTTTTATAGTACGTAATAATCACAAATATATTGAACCGTAACTCCTGTTATATGTATTGTATGGCCAGATTCTTGCCAATACACAGCCCTATGTAGTGTCCAGGGAATTATTAGTGGGGCCCTGAGCAGCTACATGATGACCTGTCTAGTGGGGCCCTGAGCAGCTACATGATGACCTGTCTGATTATAGTGGGGCCCTGAGCAGCTACATGATGACCTGTCTGATTATAGTGGGGCCCTGAGCAGCTACATGATGACCTGTCTGATTATAGTGGGGCCCTGAGCAGCTACATGATGACCTGTCTAGTGGGGCCCTGAGCAGCTACATGATGACCTGTCTGATTATAGTGGGGCCCTGAGCAGCTACATGATGACCTGTCTGATTATAGTGGGGCCCTGAGCAGCTACATGATGACCTGTCTGATTGTAGTGGGGCCCTGAGCAGCTACATGGTGACCTGTCTGATTATAGTGGGGCCCTGAGCAGCTACATGATGACCTGTCTGATTATAGTGGGGCCCTGAGCAGCTACATGATGACCTGTCTGATTATAGTGGGGCCCTGAGCAGCTACATGATGACCTGTCTGATTATAGTGGGGCCCTGAGCAGCTACATGATGACCTGTCTGATTATAGTGGGGCCCTGAGCAGCTACATGATGACCTGTCTGTTATTAGTGGGGCCCTGAGCAGCTACATGATGACCTGTCTGATTATAGTGGGGCCCTGAGCAGCTACATGATGACCTGTCTGATTATAGTGGGGCCCTGAGCAGCTACATGATGACCTGTCTGATTATAGTGGGGCCCTGAGCAGCTACATGATGACCTGTCTGATTATAGTGGGGCCCTGAGCAGCTACATGATGACCTGTCTGATTATAGTGGGGCCCTGAGCAGCTACATGATGACCTGTCTGATTATAGTGGGGCCCTGAGCAGCTACATGATGACCTGTCTGATTATAGTGGGGCCCTGAGCAGCTACATGATGACCTGTCTGATTATAGTGGGGCCCTGAGCAGCTACATGATGACCTGTCTGATTATAGTGGGGCCCTGAGCAGCTACATGATGACCTGTCTGATTATAGTGGGGCCCTGAGCAGCTACATGATGACCTGTCTGATTATAGTGGGGCCCTGAGCAGCTACATGATGACCTGTCTGATTATAGTGGGGCCCTGAGCAGCTACATGATGACCTGTTAGTGGGGCCCTGAGCAGCTACATGATGACCTGTCTGATTATAGTGGGGCCCTGAGCAGCTACATGATGACCTGTTAGTGGGGCCCTGAGCAGCTACATGATGACCTGTCTGATTATAGTGGGGCCCTGAGCAGCTACATGATGACCTGTCTGATTATAGTGGGGCCCTGAGCAGCTACATGATGACCTGTCTGATTATTAGTGGGGCCCTGAGCAGCTACATGATGACCTGTCTGATTATAGTGGGGCCCTGAGCAGCTACATGATGACCTGTCTGATTATAGTGGGGCCCTGAGCAGCTACATGATGACCTGTCTGATTATAGTGGGGCCCTGAGCAGCTACATGATGACCTGTCTGATTATAGTGGGGCCCTGAGCAGCTACATGATGACCTGTCTGATTATAGTGGGGCCCTGAGCAGCTACATGATGACCTGTCTGATTATAGTGGGGCCCTGAGCAGCTACATGATGACCTGTCTGATTATAGTGGGGCCCTGAGCAGCTACATGATGACCTGTCTGATTATAGTGGGGCCCTGAGCAGCTACATGATGACCTGTCTGATTATAGTGGGGCCCTGAGCAGCTACATGATGACCTGTCTGATTATAGTGGGGCCCTGAGCAGCTACATGATGACCTGTCTGATTATAGTGGGGCCCTGAGCAGCTACATGATGACCTGTCTGATTATAGTGGGGCCCTGAGCAGCTACATGATGACCTGTCTAGTGGGGCCCTGAGCAGCTACATGATGACCTGTCTGATTATAGTGGGGCCCTGAGCAGCTACATGATGACCTGTCTGATTATAGTGGGGCCCTGAGCAGCTACATGATGACCTGTCTGATTGACGTCATTGCAGATCTGTCTGTACACACTTCCAAATCAAAATCAAATCAAAGCCCGCGGCTGGGTGGCGCAGCGGACATTGCACTCGTCACCAACGCAAGAGACACCGGGTTCGACTCCGGCTGTCGGCATTGCCTCCGGCTTGGACCAGCCGTCATACTAACTCAATTGGCAGAGTTAGCGGGTGGAAGTCGATGGGTGGTAATCTGGATGTTGTGGACAGCGACTCCTACAGGTCGGTTGGGGAGCCTGCACAGCAGAGACAGGAAATGGCGGGGGTAGTGTGAGCCTCCCACACGTTACACCTCGCCAATGAGAGTCCGCGCTGGCAGGTGAAAATATGTGACGGGCTCCCTCCACATGTATCGGAGGGGACATGTGATGCAAGGCTTCTATCCTCCCTACAACCGGCCAGTGGGGGGCATATGCGAGCAACGTTCAAGACGGGGGAGGGGAGAATTGGCACAGTGAAATTGGGATGGTAGAAAAATAGAAAAAGAGGAGAAAAAGTGGATAAAAAAAAATCAAATCAAAGCCCGCAATCGCAAGTTAATGTCCCCATGGGCCGGACAAGTCTTCTTTAAACAAGTCAAGAAGAAACATCACAATAAATCAAGAATAAAAACCCCACAATGAATTCCAAAATGAATGCAGTTAGTCCAGCGATCTCCATTTGATATCATAAAACTGATTAAAAAAAACAACTTGTGTCATTGTAGTAGTCATCAAGTATTTACAAAGCAAAAATCCTTCCTTTATTTCCCCTTTTCCCCCCATTCATACCAAACATATGAGAGTAGACAAGACATCTACACAAAGTAGAAATGCTATAGTATTGTTGTATGTATACCTAATTACTTGTGTCTTGATGTCTCACGCTTCAGCCATTCTGTAATGAATGTTTAATTTCATCTCGAGGCACCCTGTTGAGAACCATTTGTTCTACTTTATATTTTAACCCCCCCCCCCCCCCCCCCCCTTCCTTTTTTGTCACGCAGCTCCTCTATTGGTCAGCGGTATCCCCGGAGGCGGAGCTTGTGGTGTTTTCTACTATGCTTGCTATTCAGCATCTCCACTGCAGGGCTGATCGTGAGTGGAAACTCTTATTCACCATGTTATTCGTTATCAATATTAATTTACCTTTCGTACACTGTAAACAACAACCTGAATGAATGAAATGAAAAACCGATCCCATGGTAAAGGGATAGTTTGGACTTCTGTTTTTATACAGTCGGGTCCATAAATATTCAGAATTTTGTCTCTGCACAATGGATTTGAAATGAAACTATCAATATGTGCTTTAAGTGCAGACTTTCAGCTTTAACTTGGGGGTATTTATTTCCAAATAAGTTGATATGAACCAGTTTCAATAAGCAGAACTGGAATTGGTTTAAATCTAAATGATGCCCAACCCTGCTGGAAAAAGGTATCGGTACAAACATTTTTCACTGTGCTCCAAAATGTCTGTGTGGTAGTTCGGACTTTTGTTTTTATACAGTTGGGTCCATAATTATTTGGACATCGACACAATTTCCATAATTTTGTCTCTGTACACCAGCACAATGGATTTGAAATGAAACAATCAATGTGCTTTAAGTGCAGACTTTCAGCTTTAACTTGAGGGTATTTATTTCCAAATAAGGTTGAACGGTGTAGGAATTACAACAATATCTATATGTGCCGCCTCCTTTTTAAGAGACTAAAAGTAATTAGACCATTGGTTGTTCAGCTGTTCCATGGCCGGTGTGTGTTATTCCCTCAGTACTTAATTTACAAGGAGCAGATAGAGATAATTGCTTTCAGCTCTCAATATCATGTCCAAAGAACTTAGTGCGGTGGCTTAGCACCAGATTTGAGAAGGATGTGGACGCGCCGGACAAAAGCACCAAATTTGTCCCACGTGTTCCTCATCATCATAGCTTTCATTTTTGGGTAGGGGCCACGTCATCATGATGGATTTCAAGATGGCCGCCATGTAAAATCATTAATAAATATCTTGGTCCATAGCATGCTCAATATTTGAGCGAACACAAAGGTATTGGTATCCCTGTAAACTAGAGAAGCTAAGCTTTACATTGGTATCATTTTCATTAAACCCAACTGTTGGGAAGGTGGTTTTAATAGGAATTGATTCAAGATTATGTTAAATTTTTGCCTAGAAAAAACTGCCATGCTCATCTTCCAAAAGGTCCCTTGGCCGTTCACATGAATATATCAGAGTGAACATTGGTTTTATAGGTACCCACAAGCCTCTTCTTTCCAGACATACTCACTTTGTCCAACTTGCATGCTATTTGGGGCAATAATCAAGCAGGTTTGTGTATGTGGTACAAATGTGTCGAACATTCTAACGACTGCCAAAAATGTGAATGTTGGGTTAGGCTTTGTTGTTAGAACGTTGAACATAGAAGATACATTTTGGTGTCAAACTACACATTTTCTGGGTCAATAAATGTGTTAATGCTATGAAGAATGTCACCAGATGAATATTTGTACCATTCTAACAACATATTTACATAATTTATTACTTGTTTAACACTTTCAGTACCGGCCATTAACATGGTAAAGCATGGTTAAATGCCACCACCCACTTCAATGATAGCGTTGTGAACGCATAATCTCTGTCTTAAATTATGGCTATGTGTCTAATCTGCCTGTCGCTTATCAATGCCTTGTTTGCAGTCAACATTGTCAAAACGGATTGTTTTTTAATCAGTTCATTTCCGTTTTATAGCATTTTGAAAAGCCCTCGTTTTCAAGGAAAATATATAGATTCTGTGATGAAAGGCATTTACTGGAATATTCTGGAATACACAAACACGTTGTCATTTTTCGGCCTATTTATGAATCGTTTTCAAATAAACGCTAGATTATCAATAGTATATGTGTACTTATGCACGCTATAGAGGCGGGCTGAAATATCGATTCTCTCATTTCCTGATCGCGCACACACAGACACACACACACACGCATAGGGCAAACGCTTATATCTCTGTGAAAATAGCTCTGATTATCCTAAGACTGGTAAAATAAATTCCTTACCTGAGATCAGATGTTATCCAAAAAGATTATTCCAATTCCTGATCGCCATTCCAAATATCGATCACGCTTATTGATTACAGGGTTGGTACTGTAAATACATAATCCACGCGTTTTCCGGGCCGGCGAGCACAATGGATTCTTCAGTTGGCTTGAGGGAAAAGTAAAATGAGGAAACTGGCCCCCCTGTCAGGATCTGAACTTTCTGGACAGTCCTCTGGCGCCCCCGGGCGGTCTGTTCGCGGTGCTACAGGCCGCCGCCGTTCATATGGACTTTTGTGTACACATATTGTCAAGTCTGTTGTCTGTCTTGCTCCCTGTGTATCTCCCATTAGTTCAGATGTTCTAGTCTCTCTTGTATTCCCCGTGTTGTTATGTTACAATGTTTATTCCTGCCTGTTAGTTCAGTGTCTAGTCTCCTTCCCTTGTATTCATGTGTCCTGCCTGTCAGCCCCCAGCTGTTCCTTGTCAATTATAATTAGTCCTGTATATATTCATGCCGCCCCTGTCTTCCAGTGTCGCATCATTGTTTTGTTGTTAGGTTTTTCCCATCAGTACCCTTCCGTGCTGTGTGTATCTCAGTATCTCCTGTGTCAGTACCTTCCCGTATTTGTAGTCCATGTTTTCCAGCATTGCTGAGGTTTTGTTTCCCCCTGTAACGTGTGCCTGTTGGCTGTACTCAGTAAACCTATTATTATTATCGGAACGTCGCCTCATCTCTCTCACTCCACTTTGTCCTGCGATTGAATCCTACACCTCTCCTGAACTCCGAATCCTCACACCCCCTACGTCAGTGTAAAGTAATGGGGTGCAGTTACACAGGGAGAGACGATAGGGGGCGGTATCTTCCCAATTGAGCTCAGAGAGAGTCTGCAACACTAGCGTGAGGCTTGATTGATGAAATATGAATTCAAATCGCCAATAAAAAAGAAACGACAAACACTATATAGCGTTGGGGGCACTCAAAGGTCGGCATGAACTAATGACAAAACGTGTCCGTGGCACTCAATGTGTTAACAGTCAGACATACATGAATCGAATAGACATTTTATTAGGATCACTCGTTACATTTATTATTATTATCATAACTCTTTAGCCCGTATAGGCGTATTTAACTGTTATGGAGATATTTTTGCGGGTCTTGTGCAGTGGTCTCGTGCCCGTATTACAAAAAGATGAATTATTAAAAATTAAAAAATGAATACCAAAAACGGCCTGTAGAGGGCGCCATCCTGCTTCAAAAAAATGTATCAAAAATGAATAAACTTAGATTCTCTACCTCCTCAGGGGTATGAAGGCACATCATGTGACGACTTAGATTCTCTACCTCCTCAGGGGTATGAATGCACATCATGTGAAACACCTATATTACAAAAGGATGAATTATTAAAAATTTAAAAATGAATACCAAAAACGGCCTGTAGAGGGCGCCATCCCGCTTCAAAAAAAGGAATAAAAAATGAATAAACTTAGATTCTCTACCTCCTCAGGGGTATGAAGGCACATCATGTGACGACTTAGATTCTCTACCTCCTCAGGGGTATGAATGCACATCATGTGAAACACCTATATTACAAAAAGATGAATTATTAAAAATTAAAAAATGAATACCAAAAACGGCCTGTAGAGGGCGCCATCCCGCTTCAAAAAAATTTATCAAAAATGAATAAACTTAGATTCTCTACCTCCTCAGGGGTATGAAGGCACATCATGTGACGACTTAGATTCTCTACCTCCTCAGGGGTATGAATGCACATCATGTGAAACACCTATATTACAAAAAGATGAATTATTAAAAATTTAAAAGTGAATACCAAAAACGGCCTGTAGAGGGCGCCATCCCGCTTCAAAAAAAAGGAATCAAAAATGAATAAACTTAGATTCTCTACCTCCTCAGGGGTATGAAGGCACATCATGTGACGACTTAGATTCTCTACCTCCTCAGGGGTATGAATGCACATCATGTGAAACACCTATATTACAAAAGGATGAATTATTAAAAATTAAAAAATGAATACCAAAAACGGCCTATAGAGGGCGCCATCCCGCTTCAAAAAATGAATAAAAAATGAATAACTTAGATTCTCTACCTCCTCAGGGGTATGAAGGCACATCATGTGACGACTTAGATTCTCTACCTCCTCAGGGGTATGAATGCACATCATGTGAAACACCTATATTACAAAAAGATGAATTATTAAAAAAAACGACTGAAAAAATGTATAAATCAGGCTAAAAACTAGATTAAGACGTGACCCCTCATACCCCCTCAGGGGAACGGGTGAACATCAGCTAAAAAACATAGATTAGACATGACTCCTACTACCCTCCCAGGAACATGGGTAAACATCAGTTAAAACACATAAAAATAAATAGCCTATAAACTTAAAAACTTAGACTAGACATCACAAACAAATCTGGAAACTGGAGTGGTCCCTTGAGCCCATAATGGTTCTCTTTTCTGCCTCTAGACCCAGTAGGAAGCCAAGCAATGGATGAGGACCGTGCACCCCCCCAGCCGCCGACCACTCTATACCAAACTAGTACTAACCTACTGGGGAGTGGCCGCCCGCAAAAACCAAAGCCTTAACCGACTTCGAAAGAGTGCCTAAGCTTAACCAGTGATAGAAACAGGCGTCACACGATTGGCGCAGATGTCACATGACCAGAAACGTCAGTGGCCAATCAGATCGCGCAAACCGAACACGGAAGTGCAACCCCGTCAGGGGAAATATTCACGCCGCTAGCAAAAGACAGGAAGTGGTGAAGGCAGCGTGACCTCCCACACGTTACACTTCACCAATGAGAGTCCGCGCTGCCAGGTGAAAAGAGAGCCGCTGGCTGTCTCTGCATGTGTCGGAGGAAGCATGTGGTAGTCCTCAGGGCTCCCTAGACCGACCAGTAGGGGGCACATGCGCACAACGACCAGGTAGGGGAGGGGGGAATTGGTACAACGACTAAAATTGGGATGGGGGGAAAGTACAGAAAAATCAGGCGGAGAAAAAGGATTTAAAAAAAAAATATATATATATAGAATATCAGGCATAAAATGATTATGCGATTAAAATGCGATTAATTAGATTAATTAATTACAAATCCTGTAATTAATTAGATACATTTTTTTAATCGTCTGACCGCACTAATAATAATACATGTAATTTATTGAAGTTCCTATGTCTCTGTGCCACCTCCCTCCGCCATAACTTTACGAGATAATTTGTTCTTATAGTAACGAGTGATCCTAATTAGGGATGCTCGATATTGGCTTTTTTACCGATGTACCGATATTGTCCAACTCTTCATTTACGATACCGATATCAACCGATACCGATATATGCAGGGTTTCCCCCCCCCAAAAACGGAATAATTTCAGGTAATTAACATTACATATCTCTTGTCGTGGAATTAACACATCATTATGCATACTTTTGATAATAAAAAATATATAAATGTGTTCTTACTTGCTTGCCTGGGTAAATAAAGGTTAAATAATAAAAAAAAAAAAATTAAACCGATACCCATCATTTCCGATATCACATTTTAATGCCAATATCGGCTGATAATATCGGTAGGCCGATAATATCGGACATCCCTAATCCTAATAAAATGTCTATTCGATTCATGCATGTCTGACTGTTAAACAAGTAAAAAATTATGTAAATATGTTGTTAGAATGGTACAAATATTCATCTGGTGACATTCTTCATAGCATTAACACATTTATTGACCCAGAAAATGTGTAGTTTGACACCAAAATTGATCTTTTATGTTCAACATTCTAACAACAAACCCTAACCCAACATTCACATTTTTGGTCAGTTGTTAGAATGTTCGACACATTTGTACCACATGCACAAACCTGCTTGATTATTGCCCCAAATAGCATGCAAGTTGGACAAAGTGGGTATGTATGGAAAGACGAGGCTTGTGGGTACCTATAAAACCAATGTTCACTCTGATATATTCATGTGAACGGCCAAGGGACCTTTTGGAAGATGAGCATGGCAGTTTTTTCTAGGCGAAAATTAAACATAATTTTGAATCATTGCCTATTAAATCCACCTTCCCAACAGTTGGGCTTAATTAAAATGATACCAATGGAAAGCTTAGCTTCTCTAGTTTACAGGGATACCCATACATTTGTGTTCGCTCAAATATTGAGCACGCTATGGACCAAGATATTTATTAATTGGCAGAACCTTGATTTTACATGGCGGCCATCTTGAAATCCATCATGATGACGTGGCCCCTACCCCAAAATGAAAGCTATGGTGATGGGGAACATGTGGAAAAAATTTGGTGCTTTTGTCCGGCGCGTCCAATTTTTTTTGCTAAGCCACCGCACTAACTGTCACTATCAGTGAAGCAAGCCATCATTAGGCTGAAAATCCAAAAGAAACCCATCAGAGAGATGGCCAAAACATTAGGTGTGGCAATCAACTGTTTGGTACATTCTTAAAAAGAAAGAACGCACTAGTGAGCTCACAACACTAAAAGACCCAGAAGACCACGGGAAAAAACTGTTTTTTTCCCCAGGTGTAGAGCGGAGAGCTCAACCTGAGAAACCCCTCTGTGTGGAGAGAGGAGCTCAACCTGAGAAACCCCTCTGTGTGGAGAGAGGAGCTCAACCTGAGAAACCCCTCTGTGTGTAGAGAGGAGAGAGGAGCTCAACCTGAGAAACCCCTGTTTGTAGAGAGGAGAGCTCAACCTGAGAAACCCCTGTGTGGAGAGGAGCTCAACCTGAGAAACCCCTGTGTGTAGAGAGAGGAGATCTCAACCTGAGAAACCCCTCTGTGTGTAGAGAGGAGAGAGGAGCTCAACCTGAGAAACCCCTCTGTGTGTAGAGAGAGGAGATCTCAACCTGAGAAACCCCTCTGTGTGTAGAGGAGAGAGGAGCTCAACCTGAGAAACCCCTCCAGGTGTAGAGGAGAGAGGAGCTCAGCCTGAGAAACCCCTGTGTGTAGAGAGAGATCTCAACCTGAGAAACCCCTGTGTAGAGAGAGGAGATCTCAACCTGAGAAACTCCTCCAGGTGTAGAGGAGAGAGGAGCTCAACCTGAGAAACCCCTCTGTGTGTAGAGAGAGGAGATCTCAACCTGAGAAACTCCTCCAGGTGTAGAGGAGAGAGGAGCTCAGCCTGAGAAACCCCTCCAGGTGTAGAGGAGAGAGGAGCTCAGCCTGAGAAACCCCTGTGTAGAGAGAGGAGATCTCAACCTGAGAAACTCCTCCAGGTGTAGAGGAGAGAGGAGCTCAACCTGAGAAACCCCTCCAGGTGTAGAGAGGAGAGGAGAGGAGATCTCAACCTGAGAAACCCCTCTGTGTAGAGGAGAGGAGAGGGGAGCTCAGCCTGAGAAACCCCTCCAGGTGTAGAGGAGAGGAGAGGGGAGCTCAGCCTGAGAAACCCCTCCAGGTGTAGAGGAGAGGAGCCTAAATCGGCAAAGTGCCCCTTTTTGAGTCTGGTTTTGCTTCCACATACAGCCTGCCATTTAAGCTAAGAGGAGAGACTCGAGCTTCCATGAGATATTAAATATGCCAAGCCATAGCCAGCTAATGACGAAATGTGGATAATAAGGGATTTACGACATCCTAATCTTTTTATGTAATGACACTTGCATAACACGATGTCTTCAATGTGTGTCTCATTACCTGCTACATGAAGCATTAGAATCAGATGATGTACAGTAGGAGGTGTAGGGTGATGTGCACAGCTCATTACCTGCTACATGAAGCATTAGAATCAGATGATGTACAGTAGGAGGTGTAGGGTGATGTGCACAGCTCATTACCTGCTACATGAAGCATTAGAATCAGATGATGTACAGTAGGAGGTGTAGGGTGATGTGCACAGCTCATTACCTGCTACATGAAGCATTAGAATCAGATGATGTACAGTAGGAGGTGTAGGGTGATGTGCACAGCTCATTACCTGCTACATGAAGCATTAGAATCAGATGATGTACAGTAGGAGGTGTAGGGTGATGTGCACAGCTCATTACCTGCTACATGAAGCATTAGAATCAGATGATGTACAGTAGGAGGTGTAGGGTGATGTGCACAGCTCATTACCTGCTACATGAAGCATTAGAATCAGATGATGTACAGTAGGAGGTGTAGGGTGATGTGCACAGCTCATTACCTGCTACATGAAGCATTAGAATCAGATGATGTACAGTAGGAGGTGTAGGGTGATGTGCACAGCTCATTACCTGCTACATGAAGCATTAGAATCAGATGATGTACAGTAGGAGGTGTAGGGTGATGTGCACAGCTCATTACCTGCTACATGAAGCATTAGAATCAGATGATGTACAGTAGGAGGTGTAGGGTGATGTGCACAGCTCATTACCTGCTACATGAAGCATTAGAATCAGATGATGTACAGTAGGAGGTGTAGGGTGATGTGCACAGCTCATTACCTGCTACATGAAGCATTAGAATCAGATGATGTACAGTAGGAGGTGTAGGGTGATGTACAGTAGGAGGTGTAGGGTGATGTACAGTAGGAGGTGTAGGGTGATGTACAGTAGGAGGTGTAGGGTGATGTACACAGGGCCGTGCCCTACCATGGATGGATGGATGGATAGATATATAGAAGAATTGATAGATGGATGGATTAATTGGTAGATGGATGGATGCCATGGCTAGATGTATAGAAGAATTGATGGATGGATGCCATGGCTAGATGTATAGAAGAATTTATGGATGGATGCCATGGCTAGATATATAGAAGAATTGATGGATGGATGGGTGGATGGATGGAGGGCTATATATGTAGAATAATTGATAGATGGATGGATGGCTAGATATATAGAATAATTGATAGATGGATGGATGGCTAGATTGATGAATTGATAGGTGGATGGTTAGATATATAGAAGAATTGATAGATGGATGGATGGATGGCTAGATCGATTAATTGGTAGATGGATGGATGGCTTGCTAGATATATAGAATTGATAAATGGATGGATGGCTAGATATATAGAATACTTGATAGATGGATGGATGGCTAGATATATAGAAGAATTGATAGATGGATGGATGGCTAGATATATAGAAGAATTGATAGATGGATGGATGGCTAGATATTTAGAAGAATTGATAGATGGATGGATGGCTAGATATATAGAAGAATTGATAGATGGATAGATGGCTAGATATATAGAATTGATAAATGGATGGATGGCTAGATCGATGAATTGATAGATGGATGGATGGCTAGATAGATTGATGAATTGGATTAATGATCTGTTTTAATCACAGTTTGAATTTAATCATAAATCCATGGCAGGGTTTCCCATTAATTACCTAGACTGTGGCGGCCCGCCTAATTAGTCCCGCCACAGTTGTATAATGAACTCAAAAAAAATTGTAATAAAAAAAAAATATATATTTTTATTTTTTTGTGCACTTTTTTTAAATATAAAGTTTGCCAATAGGGATGTATCAGTAGTATTGTCAGTGGTAGTAGTCGTAATTAGGGATGTTCCGGTATCGGAAATTAAGAGTTGGACAATATCGGTATATCTGTATCGGTAAAAAAGCCAATATCGAGCATCCCTAGTCGTAATAGTAATCCACTATATATTTTTATTTTCTAAAAAAAATAAACCAGTTCAACACAGGTAACCACTTTTGCTTAATTTCTTTGATGGCTCAAATCAAGTTTCAAGTTCAAGTTTCTTTAATAGTTGTCATACAGAAGTACAGAATACTTTTATGTATGCTCTAGTCTAGTCCAGTGGTTCCCAAACCTCTCCTCGAGACACCCCAGCCATTCCATGTATTTGTTAAATTCTACCACCAGCACACCTTGATTCAACTAATAAAGGGCTAGTTAAGTTGAATCAGTTGTGCTGGTGGTGGAATATATCAAATACATTGAACGGCTGGGGTGCTTCGAGGAGAGGATTGGGAAGCACTAGTCTAGTCGATATTGTGTTTTGAGCACAAAGTTCATCATAGATCTAGCCTCTTTATTTTGCTCTCAAAGTGCACTAGATTGATGCATTTAACTTTAAAATGTACACCAAAAAAAGGAGGGTCGGAGGTTCACCCTAGTGCACTGCAACCCTGCCCGAGCCCGACGGGGCCCTACCCGGCCCGACTGCTTCGGGCTGGGTAGGGCTTTTTTTTTTTTTATAAATAATTCGGGCTTGGCCGGGCCGGGCAGCCCCCTCCTTTTTTTTTGTTTTTTTTTGGTTTCAGTTTCTATTTTGCGCCGTGACGATGTAATAATGAACTCGAGGAGAGTAGAACAGTGCTGGCTGCTGAAGGACGGTAGGTAGCCATGGAAGAATTGAAGCAGAAACTAGCTAAGGGGGAGCTTCTAAAAGTTGCTAATGTGACTGGGAAGTCTAGTTTGTGGAAGCACTTCGACCTGATTGTAAGTAGTACAACTAAGGAGCCTATTGGAAGTGTGCAGTGTAGGGAGTGCAGCGCAATTTTAAAATATGACAGCAAAAAGACTGGCACGTCCTCCCTCTTGCGACACGTTGAACGCGGTGGCTGCGGTCATTTGAATGCTAGCCAGTCACAACAGTTGCCACTGACGGCCTTCCTTCCAGCAGCAGTGCCAATAAAAGTTAAATCTGCAGTAATAATAATAATAACTCGCACACTCGGTGTTCAGCATTCCCGCAAGTAGCAGCAGCAGCGAGAGAAACTTCAGTGCCGCGGGGAGAGTAGTGGATAAAAGGAGAACCACGCTGAAGCCATCTACGGTGGACTCTATTCTTCTCCGCCACGACGCATTTAAATTCTAAAGGAATTAAATGACTAATGTAAATAGTTCAAGAGAGAGAGGCAAGGTTGGCCAAATAGGCATTATGCCCTGAAAGGTCGATTATAATTTATTATTAGCATATACGTTAAAGTTCTTTGTTATTAGATTTTGGACAGCTGGACTTTGTTCAAAGCGGTAGGCCAATGCCATAAGCCAAATATTGTATTATTATTTTCTGATTTATTATTATAAGTTATTATTTTCTGATTTATTATTATTTGCTGGTGTGGGGTCACGCTGCCCTGTTCTGTTGTGCTTTCATATAAATGTTGCTCTGCTCGAAATCTGATTTCTGTTTGTTTGTATAGTGACTGAGGCTATTGTGTCGTGTGTGTGCGTCAAAGAAGATTCCATATAGCCTTCAATACGTTTTAAATGTTTTATTGACCATAGTTAATTAATTGACTTCCCATATTTGCGACACAAAGCTTTATGCAATGCAGCATATCTCGCCCTGCGTGTGTGTAACATTTAGCTCATGTGTATTGTAAATCTAAAATAAAATAAGCCAGGCTGGCAAAGGTGGCAAAGCTGGCACGCCAGTACCTCTGTATACTCACAACATCGGATTTGGTAGCATCCTAGCAGTGATTTTGGACTGATTGTGACGAGGCACCGTGTCAGTCTAACGCGAGCGCTGGGAAATAGAGGCATTTGCGAAATAGGCTATAGAATGCTTGTTAGTTTTCAGCGTGATATGTGTTATTTAGTTAGACCTATTGGACATTTTCGTTTTTGTTTATTTATTAACACTATGATCGCCGTGGACGAGATTACACGTCATTCCTAGCCATGCTCATTCTGCCGAAGACGCCGTAACTCGTCTTTGATGTCAATATTTCAAAAATCTGTCATCGAAATCATATTTCCTTTCCGGAGCCCTGAGACACACTGCAAAGATCCACTCAACTCTCTAGCGGTTCAAGAGCGCCATCTGGTGGCCGATCGGCAGATCGCCAACCGGAAATTAACCTTTGAACCAGTAGTGCTCATCCTATGTGGTCCGGGCACTCGCTATCGTTAGAGAGACTCCGTGTTGACACAGTGAACATCGATCGGTGCAAATAACTCGAAAAAACAACATGATTTGGACGTATATATTATTATACAACCTGGAAATGGATCGGGCATTTCTCCATCCCATAATAGAAAAAATTCTGTTCCACGCTCATCTGCCAGGGGCCACGGTAAGATTCAGCGTTATTTTCTAACGTCTTCTATACTAACTGATCTGATGAACATATGACCCACTCTGGATGAATCATCTAACGCTGCCCACAGAATTATAAACGATCCCCCGCCCATCCAGTCATCATCAGATGATGCGTAGAAACTTCTAGAACCACGTCCAGTTGAAATTTTTTATCTCGCACAGATTCCTACCAAACTGTATTTGATCATCAATATAATGCATTTGGGGCTATAAATCACGTTCTGAAGAAAGCTGCAGAAAACGATAAAAACATACTTATACTTTAGACCATATTTTAGTATGAATATGTGAATGAAAAAGTTTAACGTTGCTACACCCTGAACAATACATATAGGACATTGAATGGGCCATAATAATGGCAATTTAGCAATAGAATTTAAAAAGTTATAGCCCTGCAAAGAAGGGGAACTTCTCCATAGACAAATAGAGCTGGCGAGGGATGGTAAATTATGAATTTAACCCATGGCGATTAAAGTGTTAAGTTAATATATAAACAGTGTTTCGAATATTTAAAACAAAAAAATTATTTAATATTTGGCTATATAATTAATGCTTCTTTAGTTTTCACTATCTGTTATTTATGTAGACCTATTGGAACATTTTCGTTTTTGTTTATTTATTAAGTTCATATAAAACCGTGTTTCGAATATTTAAAACGAATACAAATAAAAAAAGAAATTTTAAGTCTAATATATATATATAAAAAAAAAATCAGGTTTTCACTCGGGCTAGGGCTTAAAATGTTATTTACAGTCGGGCTTATTTTCGGGCAGGGCCTGAAGTTCACAGGCTCGGGCTGGGCACGGGCTTCATTTCAAGGCCCTTGCAGACCACTAGTTCACCCCCCATAGTTTCTGAAAATCCTGTGGGAAACACTGCATGGTAACTAAAAGCAAGGATTTGTGTCTTGACCGATCAAAAAAACTCAAGAGGCAGTTTGCCAAAATGACTAAAAATCCCTTCTGTTTTGTGCCTCCTTCCTCCTACCCCCTTCCTCCTACCCCCTGCCTCCCTACCTCCTTCCCCCTACCTCCTACCTCCTTCCTCCTACCCCCTGCCTCCTTCCTCCTACCCCCTTCCCCCTCCCCCTCCCCCTCCCCCTCCCCAGGCCGGCACGTGGGTGAAGGCCCAGACCTACCAGGGCATCTACGCCTCCTGGGCCGCGCTGCTGCTCCTGGTGCTGGTCACGCTGGGCCGGGCCTTCTACTGGGCCTGCATGCGGGTCAGCCAGCCCCTCCAGAACTACACATAGACCCGGCCTGCGCCCTGCCACCATCCCGCCCGGCGCCAGACAGCAGGAGAGGAGGCTTAACAAGAAATTATATATATATTTATTTGATTTGCTCTTTATCGCTCTTCTTTTAGTCAATGTTCAATGTGTTTCTAAACCTGAATTTACTGAAGTTACTAAGCGCGGCGGTACTACATATCTTAATGATTATTATGATGATGCGTATAGCCTAATATATATATATATATATATATATTCTAATCTTGTGGCCAGTGTGGGGTTAATTGTAAAATCTTTTTAACACTTTATTTTATTTTGTTCTCCCTCTGCCCCCCCCCCCCCATCCACTGCACTGCAGCCACTTCTAACACAAGGGGCCAGTAGAGAGTCATAGATGATGACATAGCCCTCGTTATGGGTATGACCCTTCCTCAATTCCTAATTCTTAAGTTGAGTATTTGGGCATTTAACATTATTATGAATACATAATAAATTAATATATATATATACATATATATATGATTTATTTTGAAAATAAGTGATGAAGTCGGATAGAGCTGAAATCGATGCCAGTAAAAGCTGTGGGACGATGTTTGCCTCCATTTGAACAAAGATCAAGTATGACTTGAAGGGTGTCGGCAAGACGATGCCAGTGACATGTGAAGCTCTGATGTTTTTAAGTTGGTGTTTATGCTGCATTATCCCCTGGGACTGACTTTGATCCAAAGCAGCTTGGAAGCCTTAAAAAAGAAAAAAAAAAGGAAAAAAAAATTGTTACTAAGAGAATAATTCAACAGCCTCATTTACACACACAGACACACACACACCAAAAATAGGATGTTTTCTGGAGTTATAAAGCTTGGGTAAATTAATTTGTCAAAGGAACCCTGTCCTCCTTGGAGGTGGGAGGCCCGGCCCTGTGCTTTATCCTGGTTGGCTATGCTTGCTGCTCATCCTGTCCGAGGCCCAGTGGGGCGAGTGGGATTGTAAATGAGTGAAGCCCCTCCCCTTCCTGGCTTCACTGAGGATGTGGAACATGCATACCTCACCATAGACCGCTGCACTCCCGCGTTATGCGGAAGCTCATGGAGCAGAGAGTGGAGGGAGAAAATGAATGAATGTGGATGAGAGCCTTGACATTAAGTGGTTGTAGATACGGCTGTGGGGGTGCTGTAGACATGATCCAATAGACCTTTATATACGCCTGAGTCTCCTGAACATGGTGAGACCAGTCCCAAGTCGATCGGCACTTTCTCTGCCGAGCTATAGTCGCGTCCCGCACCTACTCCCGAACTCTGCATGCGCAGATTCATGAACCTAGTTCTCTGGACAATCCAGAGAGACTCTGGGCAATCTGAGCATGCAGAGTTGGGGAGTATAGGTGTGGGAAAGTGACTATAGGTTGACGAGAAAGTGCCGATCGACTTGGGACTGGTCTCTCCGTGTTCAGGAGACTCGGGCGTATATAAAGGTCTATTATTGGATCATGTCTCCAGCACCCCCACAGCCGTAGCTACAACCACTTAATGTCAAGGCTCTCATCCACATTCATTCATTTTCTCCCCCCGCTCTCTCTCCCCTGATTTCAGAATACCGGAAGTGTTGGTGGTCTATGGGGCAGAGAACTGTCAAAGAAGTAAACGCACCTCATGTTGCATCTCAGACTCAACTCAATCTAACTACTATATATAACAGTCTGTGGTTCTGAACGTGGTAATACAATTATTATAATTTCTTTTTTAACAGGTATATTTTTGTTCAGTTGTACATATATTTGTTGTTGGTGTAAAGATAACTAAGCGAATTATGTTTGCACTCCGTGCTTTAACACTATGATTACTGGAGAACTTTTTGTTTGTCTTTTTAATTTAAGAGGGTTATTTTTGCAACTCTTTCACTTTTCACGTTAAATATTTAATGATTTGATGACCTACTAACCTAATACGCCTCTGGACACTGGATCGTGTGTCTGAATCTTAACTACAAAAAACACACACACACACACACACACACACATAAATATGCACATACACGTTCAGTAATCATCATATTCCAAAATGATGATATATCACATTCCCGGAGTAATGGCATTTATTTACACAGCACCTTAACCCTTTCACTACCACACTACAGAAGGTTAACCTTTCACTACCACACTACAGATGGTTAACCGTCTGTAGTGTGGTAGTGAAAGGGTTAACCTTCTGTAGTGTGGTAGTGAAAGGGTTAACAGTGAGACAAACTGTACACACACACAGCTAGATGGAGATGATTTTACACTGCTTGACTGAACTGAGGTAGTAGCAGACAACTATTAGTTATCTTTTTGGAAAATATCATGTTATTTATTATTCTATAATGATCATGTTTTATCCATGACTGTACAAATGTAATGACCATGTGTTACAGCGCCGACAGTGGAGAGAACCTGGCTGATGCTCTTTTGGGAGTTTTGTTTACAACACGAATAAAGACGTGGTGATGAAAAGGTCAATGTGTGTGTTGTGGTTGTTGAAGATACATTCCGTAGACTAGCACTCATTTTATTATCAACCTGTCTTCTGGTTGTCGAAAAACATTCCATAGACTAACACTTATTTTATTATCTACGTGTCTTCTGAATATAGGTTATTTGAAGGGGCTATTAAGGTATGCAGTTAAAGGAACACTCCAACATTTTGGGAAATTAGCTTATTTAACATCTTCCCTGGAGTTAGACAAGAAGATGCATACCTTTTTTGTCTCTCTGCATGCATTAGGCTTAGGAACGCCTGGACCATTAGTCTCCCAGTCACACAAGTCTCCTAGACACAAGTCACACAAGTCTCCCAGTCACACGAGTCTCCCAGTCACACAAGTCTCCCAGTCACACGAGTCTCCCAGTCACACAAGTCTCCCAGTCACACAAGTCTCCCAGTCACACGAGTCTCCCAGTCACACAAGTCTCCCAGTCACACAAGTCTCCCAGTCACACGAGTCTCCCAGTCACACGAGTCTCCCAGTCACACAAGTCTCCCAGTCACATGAGTCTCCCAGTCACACAAGTCAGACTAAAAATGAAAGGGGTTCAAATCAAATGTATTTGTAAGGCCCGACAACACACGTTAATGTCCCCATGGGCCAGGCAGACACGTCTTCTTTAAACAAGTCAAGAAGAAACGTCACAATAAATCAAGAACAAAACAAAACGCACCATGAAGTCCAAAATAATATGTAAAATAAATAAATGAATGCAACACTCCCAGACATACCATAAGGAAAAACTCACTAAAAACCTAGCAATAGGAAAAAAGTACCACAGGCAATGTGGAGGGGAGAAATCTTAGAAGGGCCATTCTAGGGGGGGATCTCCCTTCTTAGATGTCGGTGATAGTAGTGTTGCAATAAAACAGGCGAAACAGTTGGTAAGCATGTACAGTATGTGTAATAAAACACAACTAAATCTTAACTACTCTCAGAAAATGTAGTTTGTCAAACGAACACTACTTACTAAGTAGTGCCCCTGCATCCAAACTACGTGTGGGAAATTATCACAATCTGAGTCTGGAATTCATTAAAAGTTAAACCTTTATTTATATTGGAAAAGGACATTTGAGGTCACCCTCATTTTCAATGTCGTCGACACTTAGACATCAATGCATTCATTTTTTATCATACATGGACCGCAGCCCAAAGTGTCCCACAGCAAATAGCATAAAATGCATACAGTCGACAGAATAAAAACAATGTATAAAAATGCAGACATAAGAATAGGCATAAAATAAGTACAATGTTGCTCGAAGGCGTGTGAACTCCACCGGAACAGCCAGTCCCCCAGACACCCCACACATCAATCATCACCACATCCCCATCCAAGACACACACCCTACACTACACGGTGGAGTAGTGGTTAACACTCTCCTCACAGCTAGAACGTCCAGGGTTCGATTCCTGCTTGGGGACCAGGTTTCCAGCATTGCCAGTGTGGAGTTTGCATGTTCTCCCCGTGCTCGCAAGGGTTTCCCCTCCCGATAAGATAAACTCAATGGAAAAACATGCACAACGGATCGCTAACACTGTCACGTCCCTGACGAAGACGGACAGGAGCACTTGGATTGGTCCCCGGGCGCGGCCCCACTCCACAGTCTGGTCCAAGAGGCCCCAACGGGTGTATATTTGTACTCCTGTTGGGGCCTCTTGGACCAGATCAACATTGTAAATAATAAACCTGTTCTAAATGTTTTATCTTTAAGCATTACATCACGCGCAGGAGTGGTTTGTGAAAAATAAACCATCCCTAGGGGTGGTTGTTAGACCCCCCTAGGCATGGTTTATTTTTCACAAACCACGACTACAAGTGGTGTAATGCTTTTATACAACTGGCACATTCATCCAACCTTATTGCTATACAATAAACACATTCATCGAAGATTTATTGAAAAAACCATCCGCCAGAAAAAGTAGTTCCCACAACAACAACAAAAATAAGTTGCCTCCATGTGGAAGCAGCTCGGAAGTGCATCCAACTGCACATCCAGCAAACTAACACATCCAACAAACTAACACATCCAACTGTCTCTCAACTAAGACATCCAACCAACTAACACATCCAACTGTCTTTCAACTAAGACATCCAACCAACTAACACATCCAACTGTCTTTCACCTAGACATCCAACCAACTAACACATCCAACTTTTCTTTAGTTTTTAACCTACTTTCTATAGAACTTCATTCTTAAGGGGTCCCCACACGGCGAGCGATTTTAGCCAGGCGACCGATTTTTTTAGCGAGCCGACCGGCAGAATTGTATCGCCTCCATTGTTATGAATGAGAGAACCCACACGGCAGGAGATTTTGAAGCGACAGTCGCGCAGATATTTCTGTCGCCTCGCTAAATATCGCCTCGATCCTATTTTTGGAGGCGACGGCACAAGGACAATGAGGAAATAACATGACTTCTACAGTAGAAGTACTGCAGAAGTTTTACTGGTGTATCATTTGTACACCTTTAATGTATCAATACATTCATTGATCAATCTACGTATTATTACCATGCTACATAAGGTTATGTTCATTATTATTAACGGGAACAATTTAAATAAATAACGTTAGTTTGAGAAGCTATAGTGGCCGGCGGCCGCTTGTCATTACTAATAAATGAACAATGCCCCACGATGCACCTACTAGTGTTTTAATACTCGGGTAACAAAATAAGTTGTGGATGTTGACAGAGTTTAATGTCCAGGCTGCAGCTGATGTAGTTTGTAAGGTTTATTGTCCAAAGAAAATTATGGTTGAGAATAAAACAGTTTGCGTCTTCCGTGAAAAAAAACCACTTTCAGCAGCTGCATAACAATACTTGTCCAATCGGTGGTAGTGAACGTATCGTAGCGATCAGGCATGCAGTAATGTCAGGAAGAAGGAGGAGAGGTTGTAATCGTATATGGTGGTTTAATTCCAGCTCAATATGGGTTTTACAGGTTAATACTCTCTCGTAACGCACAACACAGCTACCTGCTAATTATATATACGCTCGCTTCACGACAAACTAACGTCCGGTCCCGGCCGCCTGTACGTTAATGCCAAGCAAGCAGTGCAAAAATGCTTCCGCATTCGTCACCGCACGCTAGTGCGGTAAAGCGCCCTTCTTTTCAGACAAATGCTACCGTGCGTGCACCGGCGGCGGCGTGCTCGCTCAGGTGCGTGCGTGCGCCGGCGTGCTCGCGCGAGGTGCCCGCGCATGCGCATTGGTTCGACACGAGCGGAGCTCAATATATATAAGTCACCGCCCCTTATTCAGTATCTAGCAATAGCTCAATTGGCAAGGACACATGGCTGTGGATCCTATGGCTTGTTTGCTGGCGAGTTCGAATCCCATCGAAAATATTTTTTAACGTGATTTTTTTTTAACGTGTATTCTTTCGCCGGTTAAGGTTAGGCATGGTTAAGGTTAAGGTTAAGGTTAGGCATTGTTTCGGAGTTGGTTAAGGTTAGAACGGTTAAGTTTAGGCGCTGTTAAGGAGCTGGTTAAGGTTAGAGTTTGTCAAAGAGAATGGCAATATAATTTCTATGGTTAAGGTTAGGCATGGTTAAGGTTAAGGTTAAGGTTAGGCATTGTTTCGGAGTTGGTTAAGGTTAGAACGGTTAAGTTTAGGCGTTGTTAAGGAGCTGGTTAAGGTTAGAGTTTGTCAAAGAGAATGGCAATAGACAGCCTATTTCCGCGCGACCTGGGCGCTGGGCGGCGGAAAATGAAAGGCGCATTACTGCATGCCACTACGGTAAGTTTTTGCACTGCTTGCTTGGCATAAAGCTACACGCGTCCCGGCCGGCGGTCCGCCCTCCTATATCTCCCGGGGGGAAACACCCCCAGCTAAACAGAGCGACACATAGCTTATGCATCTCATTATACCTGAGAACGGTCGCCTCTGGTGTGGGGGGCTAAGCGATTGTCATTGAGCGACAGGTGATCACATCGCCAGGCGACGTCGGTCGCCCGCCGTGTGCAGACCACTTTAGATGCTTCTATAGAAAGTAGGTAAAAACAAATTAAAAAAGGTTTTCTTTGCCCTATAGGATTTTTTTTTTTTTTTTAAACCTACTTTCTATAGAAGCAGCTGGGAGGTGCGCTGTTTTAAGTGAGCGTGGGTTATTGAATTGATTGATTGCTAATTTTATTACTGTCCGCCTTGTTTCCAACTGGTTAAGTTTAGGCCCTCTTTCGAAGTTGGTTAAGGTTAGAGTTTGGAACCAGGGCTGGTGGTCTATCGCCCTGCTCTAAAGACAAACTCTAACCTTAACCAACTTCGAAAGAGGGCCTAAACTTAACCAGTTGGAAACCAGGCGGACAGTAATAAAATTAGCAATCAATCAATTCAATAGGCCATGCTCACTTAAAACAGCGCACCTCCCAGCTGCTTGAAAGTAGGTAAAAAAAAATTCAAAATTGCAAAATGAATCAATCAATCAATCAATCCGCGCGATTTTTATTTTGTTCCACAATGACTCATGACCCATCAATTACATCATCCAACATTGTTTTTTTTTTTTGATCCACTTTTTCTCCCATTTTTCTATATTTTTCTCCCATCCCAATTTCGTATCATCCAATTCAACCCTCCCCTGTCACGAACGCTGTTTCTTGCCTCCCACAAGCCGGCTGCAATGTGGACTAAGTCATACATAGCACAAGTCCCCTCCGGTACTTGAGGTAACAGCAGTCGCATCTTTTCACCTGCGCAGCTCGATCTCTCAGTGGCGAGGAGTAACGCGTGGGAGGCTCACGCTGCCCCCGACACTTCCTGATTCTATTGCGCAGGCGCACCAACCGACCTGTAGGAGTCGCTGTCCACAACGCCCGATCCCCACCCATCAGTTTCCCACCCCCTAATACTGCCAATGTGTATTAGTACGGACGACCAGCTAAACTGAAAGCAAATGTGGAGCGCTGGGCTCGAGCCCAGCGTCTCCAGATTTCGTGGCGAGCGCCTTGCCCACTACGCCACGTAGCCACCCATCATCCAACATTGTTTAAGCAACTAAGACATTCGCCGTGACAGAATCGTTTTCCATTTAGTCGTTATGATGCTATCAACATATCCATTCACTCCACCCTCACTTAAAACAGCGCACTTCCCAGTTGCTTCTATAGAAAGGAGAAGAAAAATTCAAAAAAATATTGCAATTAATCAATCAATCAATTCGTGCGATTTTTATTTTGTTCCACAATGACTCATGACCCATCAATTACATCATCCAACATTGTTTAACCCTTTCTCTGCCACGCTTATGTACATCCTTATACCATCCTCTGCCAGCTCTATTTGTCTATGGAGAAGTTCCCCTTCTTTGCAGGGCTATAACCTTTTAAATTGTATTGCTAAATTGACATTACTATGGCCCATTCAACGTCAATTATCTATCGTTTAGGATGTAGCAACATTCTACTTTTTCATTCACATATTCATACTAAAATACGGTATAAAGTATAAATATGTTTTTATTGTTTTCTGCAGCATTCTGCAGAACGTGATTTATAGCCATAAATGCATTATATTGATGATCAAATACAGTTTGATAGCGATCGGCGCCAGATAAAAAATTTCAAATGTATGTGCTTCTAGAAGTTACTACTCATCATCTGATGTTGACCGGATGGAGGGGGGGTCGTTTATAATTCCGTGGCCAACGTTAGATGATTCATGTAGTGTGGGTGATATGATCATCAGAGCAGTTTGTATCGAACACGGTAATAATAAACGCTGAAACTTACCCCAGTCTCCTCGGGCCGTTGGGCGATGAGCGTGGAGCAAAAAGATTGCTATTATGGGATGTTGAAATATGCGATCCATTTCCAGGTTGTATAATAGTATATACGTCCAAATCATGTTGTTTATCGAGTTATTGGCAACGGATCGCTATCCATTGTGTCGAGCTCGAGTCCCGGGACTATTAGCGAGTGATCGGACCGAATATGGATGAGCACCAGTTCCTGCTGCTCATTTCCTGTTTGGGCGATCCGCCGATCGGCCACCAGATGGCGCTCTTGAACCGTTGGAGAGTTGAGAGGAGATCAACAGGGGATCTCAAGACTCCGCGGGTGAAATATGATTGCCATCACAGATTTTTGAAATATTGATCTCAATGACGTGTTACGGCGTCATTGGCAGATTACGCATGGCGGATAATGACGTGTTACGGCGTCCTTGGCGATTAAAGGGTTAAAGAACTAAGACATTCGCCGTGACAATCGGTTTATATTTAGTCGTTATGACGCTATCAACATATCCATTTGTTAAAGATTATTGTCCGCCATCTTGTATTTTCCTAAAAAGCCGCACGGCGGAGTGATAGTAATTCGGTTGTGGGCGGGTCCTGGGACCAAGAGCGTGGAATTATGAAAAATACATAAGTGTAAATTGACTGTTTCAGAATCGAGAAATGTGCATGCCGTTGTATAAGGCTAAATAAAGGTTACTTTTTTTTAAATGTCTGCTCCCGGCTGCCCTCTGCGTGAAGGACGACGGGATGGGAAAAGTGCACAGAGACATTTCATTCAGTGACTCAGTGCATGTGTGTGTGTGTGTTCCTGTGGGTTGCCCATCGCATGTGTGTGTGTTAATATGATGACAAATAAAGACTTCTTACTTCTTGATAAAGCATGGAATGTATGTCATATGGGTCAATGGTGCAAGCATCAAACTGTCTAATGAGGTTAAGTGAGGGCAGCTAAACCTCAACTGAACAAACTAAGATCCATTTCCTCAAAGTTAGATATTCCCTTTGCAAAATAATTTTTTTAATACCAAATCTGATATGGTGCTTCCTAATATGAATAGCCGGTAATTTGCAAAGGCTTTTTTGTCATTTAACCATTTTATGGTGTGTTGTATTTGAAAAATGTAGCAAAAACAAACAAAACAAAACAAACGTTTTTTTTTGCCCTGTACATAGTATTTTCTTTTAATAACTCATGATGGACACAGACATTTTCTTTAAAGATAACTTTTTTAGCATTTATTGCTTTTCATGGTCAGACATGACCGACAGATGAGGAGAGGATGAGCGGGAGAGGAGGCAGGGAAGATATGCGACAAATGTCACCGGGAGCGGGAAGCGAACCCGGGACGGCCGCGTAGGTGTGCGATGCACTAACGTGGTGCGCCGCGAGGGCGCCCCTGACACAGACATTTTAAAGAAAGAAAAACAACTTGCAAATATTTAGATATTCATCACATTGAAACAGAAAAATTAACTCTTGACTTAAAACACTTTTCTTCTTACGTCCTTTAGTGAATTAACCTTTTATATTATGAGCTAATTACAGAATATATAAAAGTCATAATACAAAATATTGTTTATATTCTTTTTAATCCAAATTCAATGTGTACAATTGAATTCAGATAAGAATTCAACTTCTTCCTATTAAGTGGTAGTACCTCCCCTTACATTTAGTCATTTAGCTTTTATCCAAAGAATAAGAAATTGTGTACAACAAGTGAGCAGGATGGGTGCATCTCTGGCAGCTAGGAGTCAGTGGTATAGTTTGTCTCACTCCTGTCTGTCTCACACACTCCTGTCTGTCTCACTCCTGTATGTCTGTCTCACTCCTGTCTGTCTCACACACTGCTGTCTGTCTCACTGCTGTCTGTCTCACTCCTGTCTGTCTCACTCCTGTCTGTCTCTCACACTCCTGTCTGTCTCACTGCTGTCTGTCTCACTCCTGTCTGTCTCACACACTGCTGTCTGTCTCACTCCTGTCTGTCTCTCACACTCCCGTCTGTCTCTCACACTCCTGTCTGTCTCTCACACTCCTGTCTGTCTCACACTCCTGTCTGTCTCACTCCTGTCTGTCTCACACACTCATATCTGTCTCACACTCCTGTCTGTCTCACACACTCCTGTCTGTCTCTCACACTCCTATCTGTCTCACTCCTGTCTGTCTCACACACTCCTGTCTGTCTCTCACACTCCTGTCTGTCTCACTGCTGTCTGTCTCACACACTCCTGTCTGTCTCTCACACTCCTGTCTGTCTCACTGCTGTCTGTCTCACACACTCCTGTCTGTCTCTCACACTCCCGTCTGTCTCTCACACTCCTGTCTGTCTCTCACACTCCTGTCTCACACACTCCTGTCTGTCTCACACACTCCTGTCTGTCTCTCACACTCACGTCTGTCTCACACACTCCTGTCTGTCTCACACACTCCTGTCTGTCTCACACACTCCTGTCTCACACACTCCTGTCTCACACACTCCTGTCTGTCTCACTCCTGTCTGTCTCACACACTCCTGTCTCACACAATCATATCTGTCTCACACACTGCTGTCTGTCTCACTCACTCCTGTCTGTCTCACTCCCGTCTGTCTCACACACTCCTGGCTGTCTCACTCCCATCTGTCTCACTCCTGTCTGTCTCACACACTGCTGTCTGTCTGTCTCACTCCTGTCTGTCTGTCTCACTCCTGTCTGTCTCACTCCTGTCTGTCTGGCTCACTCTTGTCTGTATCACTCCTGTCTGTCTGTCTCACTCCTGTATGTCTCACTCCTGTCTGTCTCACTCCTGTCTGTCTGTCTCACTCCTGTCTGTCTCACTGCTGTCTGTCTCACTCCTGTCTGTCTCACACACTCATGTCTGTCTCACTGCTGTCTGTCTCACTCCTGTCTGTCTCACTCATGTCTGTCTGTCTCACACCTGTCTGTCTGTCTGTCTCACACCTGTCTGTCTCACACACACCTGTCTGTCTCACTCCCATCTGTCTGTCTGTCTCACTCCTGTCTGTCTCACTCCTGTCTGTCTGTCTCACTCCTGTCTGTCTCTCACACTCCTGTCTGTCTCACTCCTGTCTGTCTCTCACACTCATGTCTGTCTGTCTCACTCCTGTCTGTCGCACTCCTGTCTGTCTCACTCCTGTCTGTCTCACTCACTCCTGTCTGTCTGTCTCACTCCTGTCTGTCTCACTCACTCCTGTCTGTCTCACTCCTGTCTGTCTCACTCACTCCTGTCTGTCTGTCTCACTCCTGTCTGTCTCACTCCCGTCTGTCTCACACACTCCTGTCTGTCTCACTCCTGTCTGTCTGGCTCACTCATGTCTGTCTCACTCCCGTCTGTCTCACTCCTGTCTGTCTATCTCACTCTTGTCTGTCTCACTCCTGTCTGTCTCACTCCCGTCTGTCTGTCTCACTCTTGTCTGTCTCACTCCTGTCTGTCTGTCTCACTCCTGTCTGTCTCACTGCTGTCTGTCTCACTCCTGTCTGTCTCACTCCTGTCTGTCTCACTGCTGTCTGTCTCACTCCTGTCTGTCTCACTCCTGTCTGTCTCACTCATGTCTGTCTGTCTCACACCTGTCTGTCTGTCTGTCTCACACCTGTCTGTCTCACACACACCTGTCTGTCTGTCTCACTCCCGTCTGTCTGTCTGTCTCACTCCTGTCTGTCTCACTCCTGTCTGTCTCTCACACTCCTGTCTGTCTCACTCCTGTCTGTCTCTCACACTCATATCTATCTGTCTGTCTCACTCATGTCTGTCTCACTCACTCCTGTCTGTCTGTCTCACTCCTGTCTGTCTCACTCACTCCTGTATGTATCACTCCTGTCTGTCTCACTCACTCCTGTCTGTCTGTCTCACTCCTGTCTGTCTCACTCCCGTCTGTCTCACACACTACTGTCTGTCTCACTCCTGTCTGTCTCACACACTCCTGTCTGTCTCACTCCTGTCTGTCTCACACACTCCTGTCTGTCTCACTCCTGTCTGTCTCACTCCCGTCTGTCTCTCACACTCCCAGCTGTCTCACTCCTGTCTGTCTCACACACTCATGTCTGTCTCACTCCTGTCTGTCTCACTCCTGTATGTCTCACTCCCGTCTGTCTCACTCCTGTATGTCTCACTCCTGTCTGTCTCACTCCCGTCTGTCTCTCACACTCCCATCTGTCTCACTCCTGTCTGTCTCACACACTCCTGTCTGTCTCACGCCTGTCTGTCTCACTCCCGTCTGTCTCTCACACTCCCATCTGTCTCACTCCTGTCTGTCTCACACACTCCTGTCTGTCTCACTCCCGTCTGTCTCTCACACTCCCATCTGTCTCACACACTCCTGTCTGTCTCACTCCTGTCTGTCTCACTCCTGTATGTCTCACTCCCGTCTGTCTCACTCCTGTATGTCTCACTCCTGTCTGTCTCACTCCCGTCTGTCTCTCACACTCCCATCTGTCTCACTCCTGTCTGTCTCACACACTCCTGTCTGTCTCACTCCTGTCTGTCTCACTCCCGTCTGTCTCTCACACTCCCATCTGTCTCACTCCTGTCTGTCTCACACACTCCTGTCTGTCTCACTCCTGTCTGTCTCACTCCTGTATGTCTCACTCCCGTCTGTCTCACTCCTGTATAGTTTCAAGTTTCTTTAATAGTTGTCATACAGAAGTACAGAATACTTTTATACAAAATGCTTCTTACTGTTACGCTCCAGAGACTGTGCAAGACAAGATAAGTATGAAATAAAATAACATAGTATAGCATGTAAATTAGAAGTAAAAAAAATGAGGTCACAGTGTTCAGTATAGACATATGTACAATGTTCTATGCAGAATAGACGTAACTGAGTTACCATATAATATACAATACTGTGCAGTGTACTAATACAATACTATATAGTGCAAGGCAGAAATGGGATGAGGTGCAATTTAGGTACAATTTACAGTGGGTGTACGAGTTGTAGTGCAAATCCTTTATCAATAAATATAAAGTGTGTTTGTGTGGTTTAAGTTCAAGTTTCAAGTTTCAAGTTTCTTTAATAGTTGTCATACAGAAGTACAGAATACTTTCATACAAAATGCTTCTTACTGTTACGCTCCAGAGACTGTGCTAGACAAGATAGTATCAAATAACATAGTATAGCATGTAATTTAGAAGAAGAAAATGAGGTCACAGTGTTCGGTATAGACATATGTACAATGTTCTGAGTTACCATATAATATACAATACTATGCAGTGTACTAATGTAAGTGAGTGTGTGGGTGTGTGTGCTGTGTGCATTTGATGGTTGTTGCATAGTGTTTATTGTTCGTTTAGCAGCCTGATGGCCTGGGGATAGAAGCTTCTTCTGAGTCTTTCTGTGCTCGCCTTAAGACTCCGGTATCGCTTGCCTGACCGCAGCAGTTCAAAGAGGCAGTTGTTCGGGTGGCTCGAGTCCTTAATAATTCTCTTAGCCTTCCCCCTGCACCGCTTGTTGTAAATGTTCTGGAGGGTGGGAAGCCCCCCTCCAATTGTGCGTTCGGCTGAACGTGTCACTCTTTGTAGTCTGCTACAGTCTTGTGCAGTGCTATTCCCAAACCAGGAGGTGATGTTGCCAGTCAGGATGCTCTCTATTGTACATGAGTAGAAGTTCCTAAGGATCTTCTGACTGACTTGGAACTTCCTTAGGCGCCTGAGGAAGTTCAAGTTTCAAGTTTCTTTAATAGTTGTCATACAGAAGTACAGAATACTTTTGTACAAAATGCTTCTTACTGTTGCGCTCCAGAGACTGTGCATGACAAGATAAGTATGAAATAAAAACATAGTAAAAATTAGAAGAAAAAAAAAGAGGTCACAGTGTTCAGTTTAGACATATGTACAATGTTCGTAGACGTAGTTACCATACAATATACAATACTGTGCAGTGTACTAATATACAATACTATATAGTGCAAGGCATAAATGGACGAGGTGCAGTTTAGGTACAATTCACAGTAGGTGTACGAGTTGTAGTGCAAATCCTTTATCAATAAATATAAAGTGTAAGTGTGTTTGTGTGATCTAAAGTGTGGAGAGTGGGTGCTGCAGTGTGTTGTTTGTTTGAGTGAGTGTGTGTGTGCGTGTGGGTGTGTGTGCTGTGTGCATTTGATGGTTGTTGCATAGTGATTATTGTTCGTTTAGCGATTATTGTTCGTTTAGCAGCCTGATGGCCTGGGGATAGAAGCTCCTTCTGAGTCTTTCTGTGCTCGCCATAAGACTCCGGTATCGCTTGCCTGACGGCAGCAGTTCAAAGAGGCAGTTGTTCGGGTGGCTCGAGTCCTTAATAATTCTCTTAGCCTTCCCCTTGCACCGCTTGTTGTAAATGTTCTGGAGGGTGGGAAGCCCCCCTCTAATTGTGCGTTCGGCTGAACGTGTCACTCTTTGTAGTCTGCTACGGTCTTGTGCAGTGCTATTCCCAAACCAGGAGGTGATGTTGCCGGTCAGGATGCTCTCTATTGTACATGAGTAGAAGTTCCTAAGGATCTTCTGACTGACTTGGAACTTCCTTAGGCGCCTGAGGAAGTAGAGGCGTTGTCGTGCCTTCTTCACAACACTGTCAATGTGTGTGGTCCATGTCAAGTCCTCGGATATGTGGGCTCCGAGGTACTTGAAACTGTTCACTCTCTCAACTGGTGCCCCGTCGATGCTGAGGGGGCTGTAGTCCTTGACCCCCGACCTCCTGAAGTCCACAATCATCTCTTTTGTTTTGCTGACGTTCAGGGAGAGGCAGTTCTCCTGACACCACTGTGACAGGTTCTCTACCTCTTCCAGGTAGGCCCTTTCGTCGTTGGCAGAGATCAGGCCCACCACTACTGTGTCATCAGCAAATTTGATGATGGTGTTGTTGTTCCGCTGTGCTACGCAGTCATGTGTGTACAGGGAGTAGAGGAGGGGGCTCAGAACACAGCCCTGGGGGGCCCCTATGTTGAGCGTGATGGATGAGGAGGTGCAGTTGCCGGCTCTTACCACCTGGGGTCTGCCCGTCAGGAAGTCCAGGACCCACTGGCACAGGTCATAGTTCAAGCCCAGGTCCCTGAGCTTGGCTATGAGTTTGGAGGGGACTATGGTATTGAATGCTGAGCTGTAGTCGATGAACAGCATTCTCACATAGTTCCCCTGCCTCTTGTCCAGGTGTGATGCTGCTGTGTGCAGCACATGGGCTATGGCGTCCTCCGTGGACCTGTTGGGGCGATATGCAAATTGCAGGGGGTCCAGGTTGATGGGGAGGGAGGAACAGATGTAGCCCTTCACTAGCTTCTCAAAGCACTTCATGGCTATGGAGGTGAGGGCTACAGGGCGGTAGTCGTTGAGGCAAGCGGGCGTAGATTTTTTGGGTACAGGGATGATGGTGGACTATGTCTCACTCCCATCTGTCTCACTCCTGTCTGTCTCACACACTCCTGTCTGTCTCACTCCTGTCTGTCTCACACACTGCTGTCTGTCTCACTCCTGTCTGTCTCACTCCTGTCTGTCTCACTCCTGTCTGTCTGTCTCACTCCCATCTGTCTGTCTCACACACTCCTGTCTGTCTCACTCCTGTCTGTCTCACTCCTGTCTGTCTCACTCCTGTCTGTCTCTCACACTCCCATCTGTCTCACACACTCCTGTCTGTCTCACTCCTGTCTGTCTCACTCCTGTCTGTCTCTCACACTCCCATCTGTCTCACTCACTCCTGTCTCACACACTCATGTCTGTCTCACTCATGTCTGTCTCACACACTCCTGTCTGTCTCACTCCTGTCTGTCTCACACACTCCTGTCTGTCTCTCACACTCCTGTCTGTCTCACTCATGTCTGTCTGTCTCACACACTCCTGTCTGTCTCACACACTCCTGTCTGTCTCACTCCTGTCTGTCTCACTCATGTCTGTCTGTCTCACTCCCGTATGTCTGTCTCACACACTCCTGTCTGTCTCACTCCTGTCTGTCTCACTCCTGTCTGTCTCACTCCTGTCTGTCTCTCACACTCCCATCTGTCTCACACACTCCTGTCTGTCTCACTCATGTCTGTCTCACTCCTGTCTGTCTCTCACACTCCCATCTGTCTCACTCACTCCTGTCTCACACACTCCTGTCTGTCTCACTCATGTCTGTCTCACACACTCCTGTCTGTCTCACTCCTGTCTGTCTCTCACACTCCTGTCTGTCTCACTCATGTCTGTCTGTCTCACACACTCATGTCTGTCTCACACACTCCTGTCTGTCTCACTCCTGTCTGTCTCACACACTCCTGTCTGTCTCTCACACTCCTGTCTGTCTCTCACACTCCTGTCTGTCTCACTCCTGTGTGTCTGTCTCACTCCTGCTGTCTGTCTCACTCCTGTCTGTCTCACTCACTCCTGTCTGTCTCACACACTCCCGTCTGTCTCTCACACTCCTGTCTGTCT
>NC_140177.1:125123772-125281272 GCF_963971535.1 Notolepis coatsorum | reverse complement strand
GTTGAAGAGAGTTGTGACGAGTTTACATTGTGCTTAATTTTTTCTTCTCTCACATCTGTTGTACAAGAAAAAGTTGGGTCATAATGTATTCCGCGGAGAGTAGACCCGCTAGACCTACTCTTCACCAGCGGTTCTCCATTCCCGCCTCCGTCGTGCGCCTTGGTGCTGGGCTGTTGCCACTTTCGTGGTTGCCGACCCAGCCCGGGAGGCTGCCGGTGGATAGTTTGCCTCACCGAAGAGCCGAGGAGTCGGTGCCGTCGCTCCGGCGATGGCCTGATCTCGACTCTGGTTCCTCTGGTTCCGGGGAATCGCCCGTTGGTGAACGGGGGGTTGTCTTGGAGCCAGAGGATTTGCGACGCAAACCTTTCGCGTCTGCCCGTTCACGTCGCAAGATGGTAGCGTGCAGGCGCGAACGGCCTGGGTTTGGGGAACTGCTGGAGACCAGCGAAGATGCGTCCGGCTCTGGATTTCCAATGGAGACTGAGGACTTCATGGACGAGGCGGACGGATTTTTGTATGATGGCCCCGTGGAGGAGAGTATCCCTCCTCAGGAGACCCCGGAGGGGGGGGAAATGGCTCCATGGGGCGCCCTGTTCGAGGATGTCGAGGAACCACCTTGGCCTCATCAGCAGGATGCCCTACTGTCGGCCACATCAGACTGTGGCTCCTTGACCAGTCGCAGCCTGCTGCATGTGAGGGATGCGGGGTCGGTGGAGGAAGGTTCGCAGGGGGAACTGCAGGCCTTGTTTCCCGAGCTCATGGCGGTGGCCGCCGCCGCAAACGGCGTGCCGCTGCCGCTGCCATTGCCTGCACCTGTCCCTGATGACCTCATAGGCCATCCCTGGCAGCGTCCCCCAGTGAGAGGGGTGGACGTTGTCTACCGATTTTTCCCATCGATGGGGGCCTATGTTCGTCGGGGTCAGGCGGTGTCCAACATCATGGGACTAACTCCCGCCTACGTACCAGTTACGTGGGTGTCGGGGTTAGTCAAAGGTATGGGGGAGGGCGTGCCTCGGCTTGACAGTCCGATGGCCGCGCTCCTCTGTCCGGATATGGTGTGGGAACCCCTATGCAAGCCGGTCCTCCAGGGGAAATCGGCTAGGCGATTGGCTTATTGGGGTGACCAGTCATTCATCGCTGGTACACAATCGCTAGCTGCGGCGTCTAACATCGCCCACCTGGCTAGATTTGTATCGGGGATAATGACGGGCGGCACGGATCTGAACGAGGTGAAATGCGATCAGATCACCCAGGCTGCGGGAGCTGTCCTGCACCTTTCCCAGGTGCTGGCCATAGCCATGGGGAAAGTGCGCGCCCTGGCCACCCTGGGCCAGCGTCACCTTTGGCTGGAGCAGGCCCGTGTGCCAGAGAAGAAGAGAGCTCCTCTTCTGACGGCCGCCCTCTCCGACGCTGGCCTATTCGGGAAGGCCCTGCGGTTGATGACCTCAACATGCAGAGAGATGGCAGAGGAGAGGTCCATTCTCCAACCCCATTTTCCGCCTCCCGTCCTTGCCGGTGGAGTCAGAAGGCTTCCGCGACGTCGAGCTGTCTCCGTCGCCGCTACCACTGCCTCCGCCGCCGCTGCTGGCCCTGCCAAGAGGGCCAGGGGACGAAACGGCGCTTCTGCCACCGCCGGCCCATCCACGACCGGAGGAGACGGTAGGGAACGTCGTGTCCAGCAGACTGTAACCTACCGTCCCTCCGGGGCTCCTCGGGGTGGCAAGACTCGAGCGGCGCGAGGTGGCAGACGCCGTTAAGTGACTTTTCCCCTCTGTGTCCCCTCTCCTCTACACCCTCCCCGGCCCCTCTATGATTTTGTGCCTTAGAACACTTTTTAGTTAATAAAAAGAAGTTCCCCGATATAAGGGGGACTGTGTTTTGGCCGAACAAACTGTGTGTTTCTTCAAACAATTCATATGGTGGGGTTGTGTATATATGAATCTGCCCTTTTACGTTGTGTGATGAGTCGTGTTGTGTTACGAGGTTAAGCAAGGTCTGCAACGTACACTCAGTAATAGGTTCTATTAGCTTGATGCTCCACATGCAGGTAGAAACTGGTGTTATTCCATTGCTTGAACTAAGTATATGTGTCTCACAATGCTGTGTTGTTTAGTTGCTGTAATACTCGTACACACACATTTCACGGCCTAGCCGTTTACTCTCGATCAGCGTTTTTTTCCTATGTACGACATAGTCAACGGGGGTAGGATTCACACACAGGCGACTTGTGTTTTGTTATAAAATCCTGGACACATTTGTGGGTAGCGGGCATTGTATTAGCTTATGCTATGCATTGCTTTCTACCGGAGGTTTTCAAGATGGCTACGGTTGTTTTTCTGTGTGTAGGGATGAAGGGTGTTTTTTCGGGAGGGGGTGTCGAATAAACCCCTCCTTTTCCCACTTGATTGGTTTAGGGGATTTTTGATCTCTTCTGCTGAGCCAGTCAGGGCCAAGCCGGTGGGACGTCTTGGCGGGGGGGGGAGGGTTATTCTACCGACTCCTATTACATGACAGGAGCCGGCAGGTTTCCCCGCCCGTTGTAGCGGTGTTGCTATGGCGACGCCTTCCATGAGTTGAGGTGTCTTAAAGGTGTCGAGTTAGGGCGTAGGGCTCACAGTTCTGCTGCGCCCGATTTATGTGTAAACTTGAGTCGGTTGGTCACGTGACTCACAGTTGGCATATCTTTTTCATGACTATGAACTCATGTGGGAAGGTGTTTCTGGGAGGGTCTGGTCTTACACTCTGATTAAAAAGGGTGACTGGATTAAAATCATGTGAAAACAGGTTTTTTACTCCCAGCTGTGCAGTTGGGTCATACGGGTGATGCTTTTTCTTTATTATTATAAAGAGTTGGATGTGTCTATATGGATTGGAAATGAGGGTCCCTGATGGAAACAAGACTAACGTCTTTCTCAGGTCTGCCCCCCCTTAACCAATTGTGTGTATTGCCGTACTGGGTTGTACCCTTTCTGCAATCTGTTGGGTAAAGTTTTTCATTCATTCATTCATGGAGTTGATTGCATCTCGCCCCTCTTGTCGTTCCCCAGGGCGTCTTGGGGATTCAATAAGGTGGTCTAAACAACCTATTGTTGATGTGGGTATGTCAAAACGCACACATAGTGCTAGCTCAGGATGTTCTGTTGGACATTAGCTGACTGGCGCGCCTTGATTGCTTGGGGGTAAAACAGCGTTTTTATGAAGCAATTGGGATGGGGGTTTTTCCTCTTCCGACACCCTGTGTGGTTGTCGATGGGTTCCCGTTCATGTCAGGGGATGATAACGGAATGGGTCTGGACATATGGGGAAGGGTCTCACGCCCTGGGGGTGGGCCGCCGGGCGCGGTTCGTACCGAAACGTCTGGGTGGCGCCTTCTTTTTATGTTTTAGGATCAACGCGCATATCTGCCCCTTCTCCTGGGGTTGGCAGGTCGGCGTGGTTAGGGCACGGGACTGGTTCTGGTCGCGCTGGTCCGGATCAGTTACACCCGTTGTCCGCCGGGGATGCAGATCTGCTGTTCTGGTACCCTGAGGGACTTGGGCGTTTTTCAGGGGGAAAAAATGCTAGGTCGGTCCGGGTGTCACAGGGTTGAGCGTTATGGAACCCTTGTTGGGTACGTTGTATTCTGCACTGTCGTAATGGCTTGCGGCCGTGCCAACCTGTACGCGCCCGATCTCGTCGGATCTCGGCCGCTGTGCAGGTTGGTCTTGGTTGGTACTTGGTTGGGTGACCTCCTGGGAATACCAAGCTGCGGGGTGCTGGGGCTGGTCTTCCATTTTTTACGCTCTTCTCTTGCGTTTGGCGAAGAGGGGCCTGTTGGGGTGGTTTTTGCCTCCTCGGGGGACCCTGTGCTCCCCGTATCACCGGGCCCGGTCCGGGGTAATGTCTCGTTGACCCGTAGGCCCGGGATAGCCCTGTTGGGAACCGGAACACGGGCTGCGGCAGTGCCGCAGGTGTGTTTTGGGGTTTCTTTCCTGAGGGGTTATGGGACCAACCATTGCATAGGGTAATGCCTGGGTGGTTGGTTCTCTGGTGTGTTGCTGCAGTGTCAACTCCCGGTTTCTCCGGTTGAGGGTGCCCCTGCACGTTCATGACGTCTGCCGATCGTATCAGCCTTCTCTGTGGAGGCTTGGTTATGCGACAACGCCAGCATACGCCCCTTCCGCCGGGCGGCTGTGTTCAGCTGTCCTTTCTGGCGCCTGTCTCGTCCGCAGTCTCCAGGCTTGGGTTGATGGCCTGTTGCCTGGTCTTTTTTCCCGGTGCACTGCCTGCTTCCGTTGGTTAACTCTTGTGTGTTACGACCATGCTGTCTGCCTGTTGCAGGGCCTGTGTGCCAGGCGGTGTACTGTTGGGGAGGACAGGGCCCGCTCGGCTGAGGGGCCTTTGTCCGAATACGCTGGCGATGTGGGGGGCGGGGTCACTAGGTGCCCACCTGGTGGGGTCTTGATGCTGGCATCATGGACTTCTCCGGGCCCCCATTCCAGGGAGTCCAGTCCTTTTGGTGGGTCTGGGTCTTCCTTTGCGCTCCGCTGCTACGGCCTTGCCACGGGGTTGGGTTTGCCCTTGATCCCGTGATTCTGGGGGCAGTAACGAGGTTGTTCCCTACGTTCGTTCCCGGGTGGCATGCGGGTTGTGCGTGGGTGTAGTCGTGGGGTCAAGCCACGGTCTGCTCACCCTGTGCGTTGAGTTGCTTGAGTGCCTCTTCGCGCGGTCGGGTCCGTCGCCCTCTCGGTAAACCTCTAATAGGGAGGGTGCCCTCCATTAGGGGGGGTCAAGGGGGCTCGGCCCTCCCTGTTCTGTTGGTTGTGGGGGGCCTTCAGCGGGGTGTATTTGTCGGCCAGTGGCTCCGCTTGGCCTCCCTTTGTGCAGAGTGATGCCAAGCAGAGCCCCTAATGGAACAAAATGTTAGGTTATGACTATAACCAAGTTCTGTTAATTAGGGGTGACGCTTGGCATCCGACGGCCGCTGCAGCCCTTGACCTCACCTTGTGGTGAAAGCTTGGGAAGGAGGAGAGCAGGTGACCACACACCTGCTTATGAAGGTAAGCTGATGAGGGGTGTGGTCAGACTAATACTGGTATTAAAGGTACATTTGTGGAATTTATTCAGTGCGCGTGCACGTACGCGAGATAGTGCAGAGTGATGCCAAGCGTCACCCCTAATTAACAGAACTTGGTTATAGTCATAACCTAACGTTACTGTTGCTATACTATTTTTTTTTTATCCACTTTTTCTCCCATTTTTCTATATTTTTCTCCCATCCCAATTTCGTATCATCCAATTCAACCCTCCCCTGTCACGAACGCTGTCTCTTGCCTCCCACAAGCCGGCTGCAATGTGGACTAAGTCATACATAGCACAAGTCCCCTCCGGTACTTGAGGTAACAGCAGTCGCATCTTTTCACCTCCGCAGCTCGATCTCTCAGTGGCGAGGAGTAACGCGTGGGAGGCTCACGCTGCCCCCGACACTTCCTGATTCCACTGCGCAGGCGCACCAACCGACCTGTAGGAGTCGCTGTCCACAACGCCCGATCCCCACCCATCAGTTTCCCACCCCCTAATACGGCCAATGTGTATTAGTACGGACGACCAGCTAAACTGAAAGCAAATGTGGAGCGCTGGGCTCGAACAGCCGAGCCCAGCGTCTCCAGATTTTGTGGCGAGCGCCTTGCCCACTACGCCACGTAGCCGCCCGTATTGTTGCTATACTATTTTTAAAGTGACCTTTCCTTTGTGGCCATAAGTGTGGGCGTGTGCAGCATGAGTGTGTGCTTGCTCATGTTAAAGTGGCTGCTAGTGTGTGAGCGTGTACAGCGTGCGTGTCGTGTGTGTGCTTGTGTGTGGAGAGTTCAGTGTTCTGTGGCACTCAGTGTTCAGTGTTCAAGGCTCTGATGGCCTGGGGGAAGAAGCTGAGCCGAAGCCTCTCTGTCCTAGTAGCTGGGGTTCGCAGACGTCTGCCTGACCTCAGCAGCTGGAACAGGCTGTTATTGGGGTGGTGAGGGTCTTTCATTATTCTGCAGGCTCTGGATTTGCACCTCTTGTTGTATAGAACCTGCAGGGGAACCTGTAAAGACCTATAAAGGCTTCTTCTAGACTGTAGTCAAACGTACAGCCAACTTCTAGGATGAGAACCTCTCTGTTATTCTCATCAACAACATCAACATCGGGGGTGTTTGCTGAAATATCAGAGAACAGTGAATTGTCACTA
The DNA here is from genome assembly GCF_963971535.1 of Notolepis coatsorum. Taxonomy (NCBI): domain Eukaryota; kingdom Metazoa; phylum Chordata; class Actinopteri; order Aulopiformes; family Paralepididae; genus Notolepis; species Notolepis coatsorum. The sequence goes on along the minus strand of NC_140177.1, from coordinate 125,275,067 downwards.
CACAGATTGAACATATATGGCTTTACACTGGTGTGCTTATACAGCACTGTTGCAGGTGACCCGAGTGTGGAACTGACACTGTCTGCAATCAGGTCCACGATCCTATCATGCCTACAAATGTAGAGCCCTTTGTATGCATGACAACCATTGAGTATGTGAGACATGGTTTCTGTTGTCTGTTCGTGACCATGGTGTATGCAGTGTGGGCTATGGCTGCCAGGGAACCAGATGGAAAAGTTGAGCTTCGATGGTAAAACCTGTAGCCTAGCTTTTAAAGTGAAGATGATGATGCTCTCATCAATAGCTAATTTTTTTTAACTATCTCTCCCACACACTCACACACACTAGGTAGCTACACACTATCTCTCCCACACACTCACACACACTAGGTAGCTACACACTATCTCTCCCACACACTCACACACACTAGGTAGCTACACACTATCTCTCCCACACACTCACACACACTACTGTAGGTACACACTATCTCTCCCACACACTCACACACACTATCCCTCCCACACACTAGGTACACACTATCTCTCCCATCAGACTCACACACACTAGGTACACACTATCTCACACACACACATAGGTACACACTATCCCTCCCACTCACACACACACTAGGTACACACTGTCTCTCCTACACACTCAGTTCCTATTAAACTCATCGGTCATTGAATATCGTGGCTTGAAAAAAGCAGTTGCCCGGCTCAAGCCTTCATCCCTCTTTAAGTTTTAACAGGATTTGACCTCTAAGACCCGGAGCGTGACCCTGGCAGGAACGCAGTCCCCTCATCCTGTTAGAACACACTCTCAGTACTGTCCTCTCCGGCTGCCGCGCACACCGTGTTGGCATTATGTGTGGATCCTATTAAAAAAACGTCAAACGATACACGCAAACCTCTTCTGGTGTGTGTTTAAATAGAAGGATGAAAGGATAGTGGACAGTGGATCGAGAGACATAAAGATGGACAGATAGAGAGAGAGAGAAAGAGAGAGAGAATGAGATGATGGAGTGAGAGAAGAGGATGAGAGGACAGGGAGAAGGCGGATTGAGCAAGCGGCTAAACGCCAGATTAGACTCTGGGGTCGTCAGCTGTAAAACAAACAGTCCTTTTAGTGGGGGCATCTAATCCTGATTTAGCCCCCCCTATATCCACACACACACACACACACACACACACACACACACACACACACACACACACACACACACACACACACACACACACACACACACACAAACACACACACACACACACACACACGGTTAGTCACACAGGAGATAATGCTGGGTGCAAGAGGCACAGAAGAGGATCAGGATCTCTGTGGAAAAGCTCTTCCATGCTTTGTGTGCTGCTACCAGTGTTGTAGTCGAGTCACTAAACCTCGAGTCCGAGTCGAGTCTCGAGTCCCCAGTGTTCGAGTTCGAGTCACCAAAGAAGAGCCCGAGTCGAGGTCCGAGTCGAGTCCTAACTCGATAACTCCTAACTCGATAAGTGTATTTATCAAGTCAGAGTCCTCGTCTGCACCTTCCGAGTCCAAATGCAGTCAATGTTCGATTCCAAGTCCAAGTCCGAGTCCTCAGTGCTCAAGTCCAAGTCGAGTCACGAGTTCCTGAAAATCAGTCCAGGACTCGAGTCCTACAACACTGGCTGCTGCACCCAGACTGGGAACATGTCAGTACTTTGACAAGTCAGAGTATTTGCTCTTCTCAAATGGGAAGAGACTCCCAGCTGATCTTCCCACACTTGTTACTGCTGGAGCGACTGACATCGAAAGGGTTGCTTCCTACAAGTATTTAGGCATTACAGTGGGCGAGAACCTTACGTTTAAATCTCATTACAGTGGACGAGAACCTTACTGTACGTTTAAATCTCATTACAGTGGACGAGAACCTTACGTTTAAATCTCACATAGACAAACTTGTGTCGAAGCTGAAGCTTAAACTTGGCTTCTTTTTCACAAACAGGTCCTGTTTTTCACTTAAAGTGAGAAGTCACCTGATCTCGAACACCTTCTTACCACTACTCGATTATGGTGACTTACTTTACATGCATGCACCATCTGTACAAGTACGGTGATTTTCTCGATGGCTCTCTCTTGTGCACAAAGCTCTGCCTAAGCTGGTTCCCTCGTACCTAAGCGTGCTTCTGTGCACTAAGCAATAGTATAGCAAAAGTATGCCCTTCGTTCCCAAGATGCTCTGAAACTGGATGTTCCCCATATGAGAGCTGAATTGGGGAAAAGGGCTTTTAAATATGCTGCTCCTTCATCCTGGAACAAGATACAGGAGGACCTAAATTTGCCAGGACTGGTCACCCTTGGTGAATTTAAAGCCATCTTAAAAACCTACAAATTCAGTTCCCTCGGACAGTGCAACTGTGTTTGATAACTTGCCTGCAATTGGATCTGGCTGAGAATGTTTTATCTGTATTTTATTGTGATGTTCTTTTTTATGTTGAAACTTTCTGCTGCCTTGCTTGGCCAGATCGCTCTTGAAAAAGAGATTTTAATCTCAATTATGCTTATCTGGTTAAATAAAGGATTTGATTTGATTTGATTTGATGTCATGTTATTGAATTGAGCATTTTCTTCATTGCTCCTGCTACAGCTTGGACTGATGATGCACTAATAACCTGGCAGGGCAGACTCTGCTTGGACTGATGATGAACTAATAACCTGGCAGGGCAGACTCTGCTTGGACTGATGATGCACTAATAACCTGGCAGGGCAGACTCTGCTTGGACTGATGATGCACTAATAACCTGGCAGGGCAGACTCTGCTTGGACTGATGATGCACTAATAACCTGGCAGGGCAGACTCTGCTTGGACTGATGATGCACTAATAACCTGGCAGGGCAGACTCTGCTTGGACTGATGATGCACTAATAACCTGGCAGGGCAGACTCTGCTTGGACTGATGATGCACTAATAACCTGGCAGGGCAGACTCTGCTTGGACTGATGATGCACTAATAACCTGGCAGGGCAGACTCTGCTTGGACTGATGATGCACTAATAACCTGGCAGGGCAGACTCTGCTTGGACTGATGATGCACTAATAACCTGGCAGGGCAGACTCTGCTTGGACTGATGATGCACTAATAACCTGGCAGGGCAGACTCTGCTTGGACTGATGATGAACTAATAACCTGGCAGGGCAGACTCTGCTTGGACTGATGATGCACTAATAACCTGGCAGGGCAGACTCTGCTTGGACTGATGATGCACTAATAACCTGGCAGGGCAGACTCTGCTTGGACTGATGATGCACTAATAACCTGGCAGGGCAGACTCTGCTTGGACTGATGATGCACTAATAACCTGGCAGGGCAGACTCTGCTTGGACTGATGATGCACTAATAACCTGGCAGGGCAGACTCTGCTTGGACTGATGATGCACTAATAACCTGGCAGGGCAGACTCTGCTTGGACTGATGATGCACTAATAACCTGGCAGGGCAGACTCTGCTTGGACTGATGATGCACTAATAACCTGGCAGGGCAGACTCTGCTTGGACTGATGATGAACTAATAACCTGGCAGGGCAGACTCTGCTTGGACTGATGATGAACTAATAACCTGGCAGGGCAGACTCTGCTTGGACTGATGATGCACTAATAACCTGGCAGGGCAGACTCTGCTCTCTGCAGCGCCGCAAAGGTAAACAGATGGAGAGAAGTTCAGAAGAAGCTCGTACATCTTTAATAGCCCCCTCGACAAAACTGCAGGCCTCAATATTCATACCTTTCATTTCATCTCTCTGTGGCAGCATTTGTGTCAGTGTGTGTGTGTGTGTGTGTGTGTGTGTGTGTGTGTATATAGGTGAGAGTGTACATATATCTACATGAAAATGTGTGTGCGTGCATGAGAGTGTGTACATGTACTGTGTAAATGGTAAATCGCTGCTTTTTTATATAGCGCTTTTATCCAAAGCGCTTTACAATTTGTTCCTCACATTTTACCCATTCACTCACACATTCACGGTGGAGGCAACCATGCAAGGTGCCAACCTGCTCATCGGGACCAATTAGGGGTTAAGTATCTTGCTCAAAAACACATCGACACGCTGCCCGGGAGAAGCGGGAATCGAACCGGGAACCTCCAGATTGCCAGACGACTGCTCTACCTCCCGAGCCACTGTTGCCCCTAAAGTGAACTGTAAACTGTGTCTGTGAATGTGTGTGAGTGTACCGGTATGTGTGTGTCTTGTGTATAGTGTGTATGTGTGTGTGTGTGTGTGTGTGTGTGTGCGTGCGTGCATCCGTGCGTGTGTCCGTGCGTGCGTGCGTGCGTGTGTGTGTGTGTGTGTGTGTGTGTGCGCGGCACCTGTGTCTGTCCTAAGGTTCACTTTCCAAAGTGTCAGCTTTTATGAAAGCTGTGATATTTGGCTCCCTAAGCTTCCTTGTTGTGTGTGTGAGTGAGTGTGTACATGTACTGTGTCTATGTGAATGTGTGTGAATGTACCGGTATGTGTGTCTTGTGTATAGTGTGTGTGTGTGTGTGTATAGTGTGTGTGTATAGTGTGTGTATAGTGTGTGTATAGTGTGTATAGTGTGTGTGTCTGGTTTCAGGCCGTATGACCCAGGGTCCCAGAGCTGCTCCAAGCACAACATTCAACTCAATTAGCTGCATGCATAATTGATAACCGTCTGGAGGAGTATTTGTGTTTACACTGGAATTAAAAGCCTCCGGTGTCGGGTATCACATCTGGGGGGGGGGGGGGGGGCAGAGAGAAGGAAGACAGGAGGGGGGGGGGGGGGGCAGAGAGAAGGAAGACAGGAGAGAGCGCACCAATGGACCTGTCTCAAACCCTGCCCCTTTTCTTGATCCTCCAATCACAACTGTCGCTTACCTCGGACAAACTTGGTTTGTCCGAGGTAAGCGACAGTTGTGATTGGAGGATCAAGAAAAGGGGCAGGGTTTGAGACAGGTCAATTGCACGACCGCTCTGAACCGAGTGCGACACCGAAGGCCTCGTCGCATCGCCGAGTGCACACCCCCCCCCCCCCTTTCTGTTTACTTTTTTTTGTATTTTAATTTTTTTTGTGCATATCTGATGTCCTGATTTTGTCTGTTCTGTCTGTTTTGTTTGTATATGTGTTAAAACATTGAATACAAATTATATCAAGAGAGAGATTAAAGGGGAACTTTCACAACCACACTACAGAAGGTTAACCCTTTCACTACCACACTACAGAACGTTAACCCTTTCACTACCACACTACAGAACGTTAACCCTTTCACTACCACACTACAGAAGGTTAACCCTTTCACTACCACACTACAGAAGGTTAACCCTTTCACTACCACACTACAGAACGTTAACCCTTTCACTACCACACTACAGAAGGTTAACCCTTTCACTACCACACTACAGAACGTTAACCCTTTCACTACCACACTACAGAAGGTTAACCCTTTCACTACCACACTACAGAAGGTTAACCCTTTCACTACCACACTACAGAACGTTAACCCTTTCACTACCACACTACAGAACGTTAACCCTTTCACTACCACACTACAGAAGGTTAACCCTTTCACTACCACACTACAGAACGTTAACCCTTTCACTACCACACTACAGAAGGTTAACCCTTTCACTACCACACTACAGAACGTTAACCCTTTCACTACCACACTACAGAACGTTAACCCTTTCACTACCACACTACAGAACGTTAACCCTTTCACTACCACACTACAGAAGGTTAACCCTTTCACTACCACACTACAGAACGTTAACCCTTTCACTACCACACTACAGAAGGTTAACCCTTTCACTACCACACTACAGAAGGTTAACCCTTTCACTACCACACTACAGAACGTTAACCCTTTCACTACCACACTACAGAACGTTAACCCTTTCACTACCACACTACAGAAGGTTAACCCTTTCACTACCACACTACAGAAGGTTAACCCTTTCACTAGCATTCGAGCAACACTGTACTTATTGTACTTATTTTATGCCTATTCTTATGTCTGCACTTTCTACATTGCACTACTTTTATTGTCTTTTATATCTATTCTTATGTCTGCACTTTATGCATTGCTTTTATTTCGTCAACTGTATGCTAATGTTATGCCTATGTTAATTTTATTTGCTGTGAGCTGCAATCCATGTATGAAAGGTGCTATTTAAATTAAGTTATTATTATTATTATGATTATTATTATTATAGAATAAAGCACATTTGGGTATAGAAACGCACACAAACATTCTGCGAGTCTCCCATCCATTGTCTCTGGAGCAGGTGCAGACTTCATACCTGAAGACGACAGGTTCGAGTCCCACTTCTCTCACATGTCCCTAGTGGCCTTACTTTGGGCTGAGTGGGGACCGTGTTGAACGTCCCCGGCGAATCTAAAGCATACAGTATAACATAGTAACTCTAGGGTAAAGTTTAGTTCTGTGGATTTACTGTTCAGTTTGTTGCCTATTTCACCTTCTTTAGTAATAATATTACATATATATAATATAAAGGTGTCTCTTGTCATAGCAGCCATCCACCACACCGAGGGAAACTCTCTGGGTTCTGGAAGGGAGGAAACCAATAGTCTTAAAAGTCATCCACATGCCGCTCGTTAAAAAGGAAAAATAAGTTGTTTTTTAACCGTGAACGGCCGTGTGGGGAAAGTGGGCTGGCTTGTCCGACGGAGTGAGAGAAAGAGAGAAAAGGAGAGAAAAGGGAGGGAGCGGAGAGGGAGGGAGGATAAGGCAGAAAGGTAGATGGGACAGGGACGGGGGGGTTGGTTTAAGATTCTGACAAACCATCCCTCAAACCTCCCAGGCGTCTAGCAGACTGACAGACAAACCGATCACTGTTATCAGAAGCTCTGCTCACCAGCATCGCCAATCAAGGTAACAACAACATTCATATTCTGGCACTAGGTCCAATACTAGGTTCAATTAGACTCACTTCCCAAATGAGATGATTGGAATGGATACATTTTTCTGATGAGTTATTATGCAAAATACACTGTTCATTTAATTATGGAGTTTTATTTGTATTTTTTTTTTTTTAACAAATGACACTTCTCAGCTATATATGATGTGTTTGGATTGTTTGATGGTTTAAAACTTGATGTTTTGAGGGTGCCACAACATAACATCAGTCTAACAGGGTCACATAAACAAATTGGCCTGTTGGGATGTTAGATCCTAATGTGAAAAACTGTGATTTTATATGTCTGCACTTTGTGCTAATTTTACGCTTACTATTATTTTACTTATTTTCACTTTTATTTCTACGCCACTACTATCCGCTGGGTGCATACTATATGACCTTTATCATGTTTTGTAACAGATTACAGAAATTCAAGAAGCATATTGGAACGTGAGGTTCTGATATGATTTCGATGAATATATCTGCGTTGTTTTATCCCACTTTATGCTTTGCTCTTGCTGCTTGTTTTATTTTATGCCTTATTTCTTACTGATGTAAACCACTTTGAACTGCAATCCCCTGTATGAAAGGTGCTATACAAATAAAGTTATTAGTAACATAGGATTCTCATATGTATAGGATATAGGATCCATCTCTTCAAGGCAAATTATGAATTTATTGCATTGTGTTGTTATTGGTTATTCTCGTGTTGTTTTATTTTAAACAGCAGCAATGTCCAATAATGTAAATCTCTGGATTTGTAAATGTAATTCTCAACACATGGAAATCTAAAGTGAATATTTTCAGTTTAGTATATATGGAATAATACCAACTAAATGTTTGTGATCAATACACATCCAGAATCAAATGTAAATTTTTTATTCGTGAGAAGCTGTTACAACTTGGTTTTGTTATGACGACTGATTAACGTTTCTTTCAGGCGTTCTGTCTTGTTTCTCGAGTATCTAACGGTAGAGTGTTGATGATCAGGGTGACGACGACGCTCGCTGGTATTTACTTCATTCTTTAACCCTTTCACTGCCACACTGTAGTGTGGCAGTGAACGGGTTAACCGGCTGCTGTGCGGCAGTGAAAGGGTTAACCTACTGGTGTCATTTTCAGATGCAGTGCAACTGTTCTTCTTCTACGGGACCCCTGTCATCACCTTACTGGAGCAGAAGTAAGCGTGTGTGTGTGTGTGTGTGTACAGAAATACATGCTTGTGAGTGAGTGTCTTTCTCTCTCTCTTTCTCTCTCTCTCTCTCTCTCTCTCTCTCTCTCTCTCTCTCTCTCTCTCTCTCTCTCTCTCTCTCTCTCTCTCTCTCTCTCTTTGTGTGCGTAAAGGACCATGAAAAGCCACCTATTTCTACCTAGAACAGTGATGTGCATCAATAAATAAAGACAGACAGAAACAAAACGTTCTGATTGTGTGTGAACTCAGTCAGGCGACAGTGGCTCAGGAGGTAGAGCAATCATCTGGTCCGGTTCGATTCCCGCTCCTCCCAGCCAGGGTGTCGAAGTGTCCTTGAGCAAGACACTTAACCCCTAACTGCTCCCGATGAGCAGGTCGGCACCTTGCATGGCCACCTCCGTTGTCGGTGTGTGAATGTGTGAGTGAATGGGTCAAATGTGAGGAACAAATTGTAAAGCGCGTTGGATAAAAGCGCTACATGAATGCAGCCATTTACCATTTGCCTGCACCTGTTATCACCGGTCCTCCTCCCCTCAGCAGTGCTGTTCCCTGACTGGGCCTACAAGCCAGCTTGGTCCCCGGGCTCCAGACAGGTGCAGCTGTGGCACTTCCTGCTGGAGCTGCTGGGGCGGGGCGAGGGGGGCGCCATCGGCTGGGGCGGTGAGTGGGGCGAGTTTGTGATCCGGGACCCCGAGCGTCTGGCCCGGCTGTGGGGCGAGAGGAAGGGCAAGCCCCACATGAACTACGACAAGCTCAGCAGAGCGCTCAGGTAACCACCAGGGGTGTGAAGTACAAGAGTAATTGTACTTTGTTACAGTAATTAATGTGTGTGCATATGTGGAGGTGCACACAATAATTTGTATAGTCAGTCATACTTGCTTGCTTTGTCCATTGATTCTGACAATGACATCTGTCCCTGCTGCCTATGGTAGCATTACACTATTAAACATGCACGCACGCACACACGCACACGCACGCACGCACACACACACACACACACACACACACACACGCACACACACACACACACACACACACACACACACACACACACACACACACACACACACACACACACACACACACACACACACACACACACACACACACACACACACACCACACACAACCACACACACATTTTTGCATTATATACACATTTGCATACACTAAAACTAGTATTCTGCCTATTTCAGATACTATTACAACAAAAGAATCCTGCACAAGACCAAGGGCAAGAGGTTTACCTACAAGTTCAACTTCAGCAAACTCATCCTGGTCAACTACCCTGGATATCCTCCCTGCCATCAGGTCAGGACAGACATCTTTCTCTGTGTTATACTCCTGTATTCAAACTTGATTTCCCTTAATGAAGGGATTAATGGAGGGTGTACACAGCCCCCCTCCAAAATATACTGTGCACATGTCTTGTACAGTATTTACAGTTCCATACAACCCTCTGTATGATATGATGCAATTACATCACACAACTAATGATATAATATATCATACAACTGATAATATGATACAATTACATCATACAACTGATGATATAATATGACATCATACAACTAATGATATATTATGACATCATACAACTAATGATATATTATGACATCATACAACTAATGATATATTATGACATCATACAACTAATGATATAATATGACATCATACAACTAATGATATAATATGACATCATACAACTAATGATATAATATGACATCATACAACTAATGATATAATATGATATCATACAATTGATGATATGATACAATGATATCATACAACTGATTATATGATACAATGATATCATACAACTGATAATATGATACAATGATATCATACAACTGATTATATGATACAATGCTATCATACAACTGATTATATGATACAATGCTATCATACAACTGATGATATGATACAATGATATCATACAACTGATGATATGATACAATGATATCATACAACTGATGATATGATACAATGATATCATACAACTGATGATATGATACAATGACATCATACAACTGATGATATGATACAAATCTCGAACATCCATTCACCCTCAGTGTTTCGTCTGGACGGGGTTTGGGGTCAACTCAGTTCACTTTCAATCCAATCAATTCGGAACACGTTCCGCTCAGGACAGAACACCCATCCTCAGTTACTTGTTACTCTAATGGGTCGGACAGGATGACCTACTCGCGGCAATAATGTTTCCTGTTTATTTATCTCAATTCAAAAGAAAATCCTCCCCCTGAATTGATCCAACTGAAAACGAATGGACCCGATAGGACTGTGCGCGTTGAAAACCCTGTCATACATCTCACTTTGTCCTTCCCATCTCACTGTCATCCCCCATTCGCTCCTCAGTTGGTCCAGAGTACCACTCCTCCCCTCCCCCTCTTCTACACCGAGGGGGGCCTCGGGCCCCTGTGCGGTGGGGGAGGCCCCCTGATGGACAGAGGTAAGATCAGAATCACTCAATGAGGACTTTGACATTAGACCTTATTTGTAAATTTAACTAATAGAGGGAGAGAGTCAATAGATAGAGACTTTGTTTTTTCCTTTTTGTTTTTGTTTGTGTTTTCAGTGGCTAGGACCTGGACCGGGTCCAAAGAAAGTACCTTACACACTGCTGCCTATCTTTTTTTTGTATCTACTTTTTCTCCTCCTTTTTTTCTGTGATTTTTCTCCCCATCCCAATTTACCTCTCGTGCCAATTCTCCCTCCCCTGTCCTGATCGTTGCTCGCATATGCCCCCCACTGGCCAGTTGTAGGGAGGATAGAAGCCTTGCATCACATGTCCCCTCCGATACATGTGATACATGCCTGTCACATCTTTTCACCTGCCAGCGCGGACTCTCATTTGGCGAGGAGTAACGTGTAGGAGGCTCACACTGCCCCTGCCATTTTCCTGACTTTGCTGTGCAGGCGCCCCAACCGACCTGTAGGAGTCGCTGTTCACAACGACCAGACTACCACCCTTCGACTTCCACCCGCTAACTCTGCCAATTGAGTTAGTATGACGGCCGGCCCAAGCCGGAGGCAACGCCGACAGCCGGATTCGAACCCGGTGTCTCTTGCATTGGTGACGAGCGCAATGTCCGCGGCGCCACCCAGCCACCCACACTGCTGCCTACCTTTAAATTATATCTAATACTGTGTTTAATATATGTAATATATATATATTTCTCTAAAAAATCTCCTTCTAAAAAATGTCAAATGTAAAAGATAAATTGTTACTAAATCATGTATAAAATGTATTAAAAAAATCATGCAAGTCTTGGGACCGCCCCTGATCACCAGGTGGGGCTGATAGCTCATCTATTTCATTTCCTGTATAAAAAGATGTAATTTTGTGTTGTGTTCATACTTGAAAAAGACCGGAAGGGTCGAAACGTTGTATCTGCTGCTATTATTTGTCACAATTAAAACACCTTGGAGCATCAAAAGTGAGTTGCGAACCCCGCTTTGTTTTAAGATCAGAATCACTGCCATAGACCACAGAAGTGACATTCCATGTTGTCCCCATTTACATTTTACATTTAGTCATTTAGCTGAAACACTTTTAGCCAAAGCGACTTACAAGTTCTGTAAGACAAGTCAGCAGGAAGGGTACGACTCTTACAGCTGAGTAACAATGTTCATCAAACAGTGTTGAAACTTGGGTGCTGCAGTGTTGAGTGCATAGTAGTAAATACATAATATTAGTTCAGTAGGTAGTAATATAGGCAAGGAAGATTATTTAGTGAAAAGTGCATGATAGTAGAAGACAGTATGAAGGTTAGGCGTCTTTTTTTTTTTTTTTCTTTCATTACATTTACATTTACATTTTGTCATTTAGCTGAAACGCTTTTATCCAAAGCGACTTACAGGTTCTGTACCAGTGGCGGCTGCTGACCAAATTTTTTGGTGAAGCACAAATTATTATATTATATGTTAAATTATATTTTAAAAACATCCCCCAATGTGTGTGGCAGTGGTGGCTGTGAGTTAAAAATATTGGGGAGGACGGGAGAGATAAAAAAATTTAATAAAGAAGTACAGACACACAGTGTGGTTATGAAGACAGCAGACAGACACTACAGTTAAAGACAACAGGCACTAGTAATAAATACCTTGGAGTAACTCTTGACACACACGCCTCACTTACAAACATCACAGGAGGAGGAGGAGGGGAGAGGAGGAGGAGAGGGAGAGGAGGAGAGGGGAGGAGGAGGAGGGGAGAGGAGAGAGGTGAGGGAGAGGAGAGGAGGAGAGGAGGGGGAGAGGAGGAGGAGGAGAGGAGGGGAGAGGAGGAGGAGGGGAGGAGAGAGAGGGAGGAGAGAGAGGAAGAGGAGGAGGAGGGAGAGGAAGAGGAGGAGGAGAGGAGATGTTGTACAGAACGCATCACCAGATCAATCTCAGATGCACATCACTCAGCACTATATAGAACTGAAGGACACACACGCGCGTGTGCACACACACACACACACACACACACACACACACACACACACACACACACACACACACACACACACACACACACACACACACACACACACACACACACACACACACACACACACACACACACACACGCACACACAGAGACCAGGCCACAGCGGACCAAAATAAATCGCTTGTTACCCACAGAAAGGCAGAAAGCATACCAACGCAGTGAACGCACGCAGTAAAATACAGCCAATTAATTCATAATGAACACAGCTACAAAAAAAATGTATAAAAAGAATTTCACTCACCATTGACGACGTTACAGGAAATAGTATCCCTCGTAAATATACTCCCTCCCATCTGATCACTGGTAAATTAAATCCATCCTTCAATATTTTCTGATGAAAAAGGTCTCCATTCGTCTTCCCCAGCCAGCCCACTCAGAGCGAGACTAAGTCGGCCCGTCTGACCTGGTAGTCCGATAACCTTGGTTTCAATGCAACTCCTGGTTCTCCCTGGCCACAGGTAAACACATGTTTCGCAAATCCTCCCCAAAACTCCTTATACTATCTCCGATTACTGGAGATCACTGGTGATGACATCATCACAGTCACGCTGCGGTCCTAATGTTGGCGCAAAGTTTAATTTAGCCTACTGTGTTGTTACAGCTGTACTGTATTGTACCCATTCTGCAATCTGTTAATAAAAATGTCAATCAATCAATCAATCAAACAGCCGGAAAACTTGATGACATCATCACAGTCACGGAGCTCTTCTCTGATTTGAGTGTCAGAACATTGAGGGGTGTCAATCATTCAATCCCCGTTCGCGAGTTCGCAAAAATGCACGGGCGGGGCTTAGATGACTCAAATAGCCTATTTTGATTGGATAATAATCAACTAAGATCAACCCGTGCACTATAAGTTGCACTATAGTGATTGACAGCTCGCCATTACTGCAGTTATGTGATGAGCAGGCCTGATCAGAGAGCTCAGAGCTGTCACTTGGCCATTTTTGAAAAAAAGAATAATAATAATAATAATAATAATAATAATAATAATAATAATAATAATAATAATAATAATAATAATAATAATAATAATAATAATAATAATAATAATAATAATAATAATAATAATAATAATAATAATAATAATAATAATAATAAAAAATATATATATATATATATATGTAAATTAATAATAATTATGAGTGAATTTCTGCCTCAGGTGTTGTCATTGAATAACCTCCACTGTAATCTGTACGACAAGTCAGCAGGAAAGGTCTCTTTTACAAATGAGTAACAATATTCATCAAACAGTGTTGAAACTTTGGTGCTGCAGTGTTGAGTGCATAGTAGTAAATACATATTAGTACAGTAGGAAGAGTGCATGATACAAGTATAAGACATATTAGTATAGTAGGAAGAGTGCATGACAGTATGAGACATATTAGTCTGTGTTGTAGTACTTGAGGCCAGGACTCGTGACTCGGACTTGGACTTGAGCATTGACTGCATTCAGACTTGGATGGTGCAGACGAGGACTCTGACTTGTTAATTTTAATACAGTTATTTTTTATTTTATTTTGTATTATGCTCTAATCATTTGGCATAAGATATTGATGGCTAGTGCATTTGTTTGGCTATTGTGTCACAAAGTAAATAAACTCCCTTTGAAACGGTGACTGCTGTGTCATTTATGTTTAATGTAGACCTTTTGTATTTGTATGTCAGCTCTTTGACTGCCAGAGTGGAGTGGACTCAACCTTGATGACTCTGACTCGGACTAGGGTAATGGGGACTCGACTCGGGCTCTTCTTTGGTGACTCAGACTTGGACTCGGACTCAAACACTGGGGACTCGAGACTCGATTGAGATTTAGTGACTTGACTACAACACTGGTGTGTGCAGCTGTATCTTGCAGATCACAGGGTTTGAATGAAATGTTGCACACAGGCTGACAGCAGGCCAACAACCTGAATTCCCTAATATTTGAAGTGATTGAAATTGAAAACAGATTGAAAATATTCTTGGCATAGATCATTCTGTTTAAAACTATGAATAACAGAAACAAAAGAAAGCAAATCAAATCAAATCAAATCAAATGTATTTGTATAGCCTCGAGATCACATGGAATAGCCCCCATGGGCTGTACAAGTCAAGAAGAAACATCACAAAAGATCAAAAACTAAAACCACCATAAAATCTAAATATGCAACGCTCCCAGACTTTGTGACTAATGTTGTGACTCACGTCTGCTCTCCAGTTTGCTTGATCTATAATAATAATATAGTGACCTTTTGGTGTTCCTAGGTTCATAGGTCAACATTGTGAGCGAACAAGGCCGCCAGCTCAGGGTCAAACACAGGGGAGCGGCAAGGCAGCCAATGAGTGACGAGAACGAAGCCATAGCTCTTCGGGAATTAAGCAATAATTAATCATAATAATAATAATAAATAATACATTTTATTTATAGTGCACTCGACATTTCACAATGAAATCTCAAAGTGCTACAGGTTAAAAACACAGCTAAGTTTAAAAAAAGTTGAATAAAAATTAAAAGCAACAGATAAAATAGGCATGGCTAGGGCAATTTCCAAATACACAAAACAAAGACAGACAAAAACAGTGGAGTTAGCCAAAGGCTCTATTAAAATGGAGGGTTTTTAGGCCTTGTTTAAAAATGTCCACAGACTGTGGGAGCAGCCGAGCAGAAGGCCCTGATCACCCCACAGTGCAGAGCCTGGTCCTGGGCTGCTGGAGGAGTTTGGCTGTGCCAGAGCGGAGGGTGCGGGTGGAGGATTGGGGGGTGAAGTTCCGTGAAGACACTGGTGGGAGGGACACCTTAAATAAAGAGGGAAAGATATAGACCTTTACAGTCTTGACAACATAAACATTGTAAACAGGCTTGTGTGTGTTTGCTGTTGCATTGTTCACCAATACAATAGCTGACAGGAGATAAACATGGAGCCAAGCTGTTGCCTAGCAACGCGATTCTACTGGGATTTGTGACGGTGACCAGCGCCGTCACCGTCATCGTCATTTTCCAGATTTGTCCAGATTGTGAAAGTAAAGAATGTAGGCTTTCAAGTGATGTGGCATACGTTGAAATCTGAAAATATGCTTATTTGAATCTAGTTAAACCTCATGTCTCAGCGCAGAGAAAAACTGAGAAAAGAAATCTAAAGTTTGGCTGCTTTTTAACACCTTGGCAGTCGGGTACTAGGTGTGAACAATAGCTCTTAAATCCATCCCTAACCACTCCCCTAACCACTCCCCTAACTACTCCCATAACCACTCCCCTAACCACTCCTCTAACCACTCCCCTAACCACTCCCCTAACCACTCCCCTAACTCCCCCTAGTGAGAGACGGGAGGGAGACCGGACCCGACTGTGCGAAGAGGGACCTCAAACGCACAGGGTGAGCAGACCGTGGGACTTACCTTCGTAATCCCGCACGCCACCAGGGAACGGACGTGAAGCAAAAAACCCACGTCACAGCCCCCAATATCACGGGGTCGGGGTCAAAAAGCCCCGACCCCGTGGCAAGGTCGTAGCAGCGCGGCGGGGAGGAGGCCCCAGCCCCAGGCCACATCCCAGGGGCCAGGACCCGCCGAAAAAGGGGCCTGGCGAGGTCAACGAGGCTGCGGCATCAAGACCCCACCAGACGGTCACTGGTGACACCACCCCCCACATCGCCAGCGTATCGGACAGGGCCTACAATAGGTGAAGGCCCTTCTCCACCTGGCATGCCGCTCCGAGGTGCTCCAAGGAGGCTTTCCCCCCACAATGTCGTGGGGCCAGCTGGCGCACCGGGGAGACAACCCTCCAAGGAGGTTGATCCCTCAATCCAGGCCGACAGGTCTTAACAAGAGCAGAACTCGACCTGCGCCCGGAGTACTGCGGACTAGACAGGCGCCTAAGGGGCTAACTGTAAGAACAGTATCCCGGCGGAAAGGGTGTTCGGTATGCCGTGCACCATGTCACAATCTCATGGGGTCACGAACCTCACAGAGACGGAGTTATCCAACTCCACTAGCGAACAGATTCCACCACGAACCCTCACCCCGCCAATTTATTAATCCTGCGGGGTCGAGGTTCAGAGAAAGAGTTTGACACAATTGGCAGACGTCATGAAACATGCAGGGGCATACTCTCGGGCAGCCGGGGTCAGACTCTGCTACCAACACACCGGGGAGACAACCACCCCCCTATGTTTATTAACAGAAAATGGTTGCTCCCTTAACCCATTAAGAAACCCCGGAAACATAACTGCGTGTATACACAGGCTATACAATGCAGTTCAAGGCATCTCAGGTTTAAAAAGGGTTAACCCAGGCCAACAGGTCAACGAGGGCAAGGCCCGACCTGGGCCTGGAGGACCGGGACCTACATGCATAGCGGTTTAGCAGGGAGGGAGGGGTGAAAACGAATGGAGAAGGACCAACCCACCTAACATTGTGCAAAAAGGTACAACATAGTATGGACCAATGCACACCACTGTTAAGGGCAACTCGTAGTGGCATCTATATGACACACACATTCATGACATCAACCCCTGTGACGTCCGGCCCGCCCTGGCATTTCCCCCCCGGAAAAGCCCAGGGTCCTTCGGGGTACCAGAACTTGTCTGCGCCCCGGCGGACAACGGGTTAAACTGATCCGATCCAGCGCGACCAGGACAAGTCCTGTGCCCTTGTCACGCCGCCGGACCCAAAAAGCGGATTCAATCATTGAAAAACACCCTGGGCCAGTACTGATCGGTCTCGTAAGACCAAACGCTGATTTATGAAACAGCGTGTATGCTCATAAAGAACCCGAGAACAGTGATAGCGAATTTCTAACAAGAAAGAGCCCCACAATGTTTTCCCTCGCTGTCTGGGACGAGCAGCAGGAAGCCGGTACTAGAGACACAGACACAGGCTCTTAGACGACGAGCCTGGGAATAAAAACCGCGTCAATTCTGCTCTTTATGTAAGAGGGGAAGATAGCAGTTTTCCCAGAGAGACCTCAACGTGAGTGAAACAATTGAAAAAGGTTCATGTAACAGATTGGACTAAGTAGACAAAACGGCCAAATATACACTACTGTTAGAGAGCAGAGCAGAAGGACCAACAGTCTCGACTGCATCGCATCATCTATCCTTTACAATGACAGCGGTCTGTAGCACAGGCCCTGTAACTCACGGACATGTCTCTTGGCCAATAAGAAAACGCGCCTGTAGGGGCGGCTGGGTGGCGCAGCGGAGATTGCGCTCGTCACCAATGCAAGAGACTCCGGTCTCGAATCCCGGTGTCAGCATTGCCTCCGGCTTGGGCCAGTCGTCATACTATCTCAATTGGGAGAGGTAGCGGGTGGAAGTCGATGGGTGGGGATTGGACGTTGTGGACAGCGACTCCTACAGGTCGGTTGGGGGACGCCTGCACAGCAGAGACAGGAAGTAGCGGGGGTAGTGTGAGCCTCCCATGCGTTACACCTCGCCACTGAGAGTCCGCGCTGTCTGGTGAAAAGATGCGACAGGCTGCCTCCTTGTGTACCGGAGGGGACACGTGATGCAAGGCTTCTATCCTCCCTACGACCGACCAGTGGGAGGCATAGTCGTGCAACGTTCAAGACAGGGGAGGGGAGAATTGGAAATACGAAATTGGGATGGGAGAAAAAATAGAAAATAAGGAGAACGAGTGGATAAAAAAAATAAAACGCGCCTGTGACGTCTTCAATGGCCGGGGAAATCCTGTGTCCCACTATCCTAATCTGGTGTGGGAGACAGGGAAATCCCCCCCCCCTCCCTGTGACGAGAGAGAGAACACCTTCGTCAGGGAGACTGATAGGTAGAAAGGCACAACCTCTCGGCCAATCAGTTTTGTAAAGGATATAACTATATCCGGGGGGGGGGGGGTTATTTGTCAACCACCTCACCGCTGATACGACGCAATAAAAAAGGCATAGCCGTGACACCAGTTGTATAGTACGCTAAATGAAAGCACATACACCTGTAGTGTAATAGCTTCACATTCTGCACGCCAACCACAGCTGATAACCTTGTTTGTGTAAAAAACTGGTTTTATCCACAGCTCTGGCCTACTTGCCACCCGCTATTTTTTTTATCTTTACCCTTAAGCAAAGAAAAAATATCAGACTGAAGAGAGGGACTCAAAAAGTCCTTGGTTTACATGCTACATATGTCACAATCATGGCGAGAGCCGCCATTTCTCTACCTACTTCCACGCCCTTATATGGGCAGCTTCCGACGCCATCTATCAGCCCAGCTGAGAGTCGTCAGCCCATCAGCCCAGCTGAGAGCCGTCAGTTCATCAACGGTCCGGATATCAACCCTGCAGATCCTGTTCCTGATCGTCTCAGTATTATCCTATCTACCCTAGGTACGAGGACGTACTTAGCCTTGCCTGCTCTGTCTGTACTGCCTACCATGTCCTAACCTCTGTTCTCCCTGTGCCCAGGACCACCACTCCCAGCCGATGCTGTCTCCTGATGTACTACCTGTCTGGACATTCCTGAGGAACTCTAGCAAGAGTCACTACTCGTCCAAAGTCGCACATTCTTGTATATTCTCTACTGCCTTGTCTGCTTGGTACACAAAGGAATTAAAACCTACTTAAAACGCTCCATTCTCTCTCTCCCTGTGTTCTGCTATTGGGCTCCACCACCGCTGCCCTAACAACACAACTCTGTAAGCTAACAATAGCACACCAGTTGCGGACTCAATGCTACGTTTTATCCTAAAACGTATTTACATGAAACACACAACCCTCATCGTACAATGAAGCCGTCAAGTTCACTTTTACCACGTAAGAAAGAACACTGGCTTAGGTAGAGAGAAAGGACATAAGCCCTTGGCTAAGTGCTAGAAATACAGGCCTTGCAAGTTATACAAAACAGCAACCAAAGCAAATTTTCAGAGAAAATTGCACAAACTCCCAAGCAAGAACGCGACCCTATAGCATTTTTAGCTGCGATGTTGCACACGTCGTATCACATGTGGTATCCCCCAAAATACAGTGAAGTAAACACACGTTCTGTTAAACAAAAAACAGTCCCCCTTCTTAGGAGGGACCCTTCATGTTATTAACCATAATCATTATGGGGGGGGGGGGGGGGGAGTGGCGCAGAAGGGGTAATGTGTCCTACTTTCTCGGAGCTCATTACCTGTACCCCCGGGCGCAGGACGACTGGCCGCATGGTGGTCCCCCCGTTGACGAGGCCTCTTGCTGGCGGGGCCAGTAGTGGCGACGGCTGGAGTCCTGCTCCGGCGTTTCGCCAATATCCTGCGGCCGGCCGTGGTGCAGGCTGACGACATCTTCTGCCAGAGCTGACGCCGAATCAGAGTGTCCAGGGCCCGCTATCTCCCCGCGGCTATCGCTAACGGTTAGCAACAAGCTAACGGCTAGCTCTTACAGGCCAACCGTTAGCTACCGGCTAACGGCCAGCTACCAGCTAACGGCTAGCTACCGGCCAGTGGTTAGCTACAGTAACGGTAAGGTGGAGAATAGCGATGCAGGCCTGGTCACTCCAGATAGCCAACTGCCTAGCCCAAAGAAAAGGCAGACAATGCCTCCCTCACAGGACGGGATCATCCCTATGTTCCCCGGGTCCTATGTTCCCCGGGTTCTATGTTCCCCGCTTTGATTGATTAATAGATTGAACATTTTATAAATTTTTATTATTTTATTAATTATTAATGTCCGCCTTGTTTCGAACGGTTAAGCTTAGGCCCTCTTTCGAACTGGTTAAGGTTAGAGTTTGGAATCAGGGATGGTGGTCTAAAATGTTCAATCAATCAATCAATCAAAGCGGGGAACATAGAACCCGGGGAACATAGGACCCGGGGAACATAGACATGCTCCCCACAGGACGGCGTTGCCAGAGATACAGTGGCGTCGGCAGCGGAGCCCAGTTTGTACGGGCCGCTGCCGCCCTAAGCTCGGGGACAAAAAACACGCAAGCTTGCATCCCTTGCGGCGGGAGGCTCAACCCACTTTCTCTTTTTGATAGGCGGGGCCAACGTCCAGTGCGGATGGCAGTAGGGCATCCCGCCTCGGAGGTGGGACTTGAACCCAGACTTGGAGTACGGGGCTCCCAGGAAAACAAAGCACACTCTGCCCGAGGGGAGAGAGCTCTGTCTTCGTGGGGTGTCAAACAAGAACTCCCCACCCCCTCCATGCAATCCCATTTGTCCATCAGACGTTTACAGGCTAACGGCTAGCTACAAGCTAACGGCTAGCTACAGGCTAACGGCCAGTCATAGGCCAGCGGTTAGCTACAGGCTAATGGCCAGTTACTGTATCTGTATCGGATGCGATGGAGAGGTAACGGAGGAATCCTCGCCTGGAGCCGACTGTTCTGCGGGGCCGTATGCCTGAGCAGTCGACCCCGCACAACTGACACATCTATTTAGACCGTCCGCCCCCGCCGCTCAACGCCAATTGACGTGAGCGAGCAGAGGCGGAGAGCCCGCGCCGCAAGACACCACCCACCAGAGAGACCGTCGGACCAGCCGATTGCCTCTCGCGGCAATAGTATCCAGCTGCACAGCCGGAGAGCAACGCTGGTGGGGGAACTGCCCAGCGACGCGCACTCTCCTCCGGGCGCCGCTGAGGCTCACCTGCCTGCCACAAACGTGGAGCAGGAAAGCCCCACTACGCCCCGAGGAAGCCCGAATGTGAAGCGCCGGTGGAGGTCAGAATAATCCTCTAGACTCTCCGGTGGTGACGAGTCATTATTCTTTCTTTCTCCCATAAATTAGTGAGAGAGGGAAAAACAAAAGACAATGCCAACACAGCTCCTATAACTAACTAACTACTTCAGCACTTGATCTGAAGGGGTGCCCTGCACGTACTTCCAGGTGGTGAAAGTAGGGAAGGAGCTGGTAGTATGGCCATGGCCCGCTTATGTGTGAGCGGATGTGGGCGTGGCCAGGCAGGTGTGGGGGTGCGTGCATGTGGTTGAACGTTTTCATGATAGCATTATGATTAAAGGGACAGTTCCAATAGAGCAGAGCGCAAAGCTATACGAAATATAACATAATAAAAATGTGTAGTGTTTTCCACAGCCTTAGGAAGCTGCTCAGACTAACAACACGCTGCCCTGCAAACACAGACGTGGTTTATGAGGATGAGATTGTTGAATAATTTTTTTTTGCCACTGCTTTGATTGATTGCAGTTTATTTCAAATATGCAACAACAACAAACAAACATCAAGTACAGATATAGCCTTAAGCCATTCAAATAATAATGTATATACAAAATAAAAATCTAAACAAAAAACAAAAAACCAAAAACACAAAAGTCAAACACATTTTTTAAAGAACTTTACTAACTGCTCGTTTTGTTGTCAGACTTATATTGAAAAAATTTACTTGGTTAACAAAACATTTTTGAATAATACCTTATTAATATTTGCCAAAACTGTAGGTTACCGTATAGTTTTATATACATTTATACAACTACTACATACCTACATATGCACATATATACATATATATATACACATACATATTACACATACATACTGCCAGTTATCAAACCACCGTCTACTGCTGTGACCTTGAGTGTATTATTTCTATTATAACACAGTTTTATCAACAATTCTCTTAATAACAATAGCTTAGTTTGTCTTTTTCTTTTGCTGGTGTATGGCAGTAAACAAAAGCAATATATCTAGGTTATGAGTGCAGCAGTGGAGGCTGGTGACCAAATTTTTAGGTGAAGCACAAATTATTATATTATATTATATATTAAATTATATTTTTAAAACATCCCCCACTGTGTGTCAGTGGTCAGTGGACACAGATGAAAACATAATATTAATATACACTATATATTAATATTAATACCAACACCAATCAATTAATTAATATGAATATCAATATACATACTAATATACTATCAATACTACTATTGAATATACATAAACTATTCATTTCATTTACACTATACATTTCATCAAACCAGCATGTCATGTCTCCTTTAACTGTGGGTGAAAGCGGTCCGAGAACTACAATGCCTGGCAATGTTTACTTCTGCATCTCACGCAACACACACAAGCCACCGGTCGTTTCAGACACAAACCCACACACAACGGACAAGATAGCAGTTCTCATTCATAAGAGCACACCAAAGTTCCACCACATGAATCTCACTGTGACAAATCAGCAGAGCCACAGAGGCACTAGATCAGCCGTGCATCAGCAAAGTACGCTAGCCTAGCCACAAGCTAGCGGCAACATTCATTCATTCATTCATTCACCACTAACACAGTGCACATGCAAATATTATCTGCAGGCTGCATTAGCAGCCAGCAGCCAACGTGATACATTACATTGTGTTTATATGTGACATAGCCAAGTTAATAACGTTTCAATCCCTTAATCAAGTCTCTAAACAATTCGGCTGGCTAACGTTAGCCATCCGCAAAGTACGCTAGCCTAGCCACAAGCTAGCGGCAACATTCATTAAATTACACTAACACAGTGCACATGCAAATATTATCTGCAGGCTGCATTAGCAGCCAGCAGCCAACGTGATACATTACATTGTGTTTATATGTGACATAGCCAAGTTAACAACGTTTCAATCCCTTAATCAAGTCTCTAAACAATTCGGCTGGCTAACGTTAGCCATCCGCAAAGTACGCTAGCCTAGCCACAAGCTAGCGGCAACATTCATTCATTTACACTAACACAGTGCACATGCAAATATTATCTGCAGGCTGCATTAGCAGCCAGCAGCCAACGTGATACATTACATTGTGTTTATATGTGACATAGCCAAGTTAACAACGTTTCAATCCCTTAATCAAGTCTACTACAAGTATTGTTCTCTAAACAGTTAGCTAACATTAGCATCAAGGCTAAGCAGGCTTTCGTTTTACAAACACTACAACTTACTTTTTTCATATCCAGGTGCATAAGTCCACTTCTTCATGTTGCTCAGTTGCTGGTTTATACTGCGGTCCTAATGTTGGCACAAAGTTTAATTTAGCCTACTGTGTGTACTGTAAACTAGCTAGCTACAAGTTAGCTTGCCTTCACAGTCCAAGATGGCACGTTCACGTCAACTACAACTACACTAGTCTTCAACTGAGATTAAAAAAAATATATATATCATCCAAGTAAACGATGCAGTGCACAACAATAAGTGAAGAAGTGAATACAGATCTTAAAATATGAATGATTATATTAGGCAAATTAATGTTCTTCAGGCAAATTGCACACATGAGATGATGGAACACAACTTTGACTAGAACACTGAAGCCAGTCCAGCTGCAGTTCCGCAGGTATTTTTGCCAGGCAGACTCTGATTGGATTTCAAAGGCTGCCAATCATTCATCCTCCGTGTATTATTGGATTGTCAAGGCTGTCAATCATTCAACTCCATTCAATGGCAAGAGTTTAACTGCACAGACCGTGCTTAGATGAAGTTAATAGCCTATTTTGATTGGCTATTATTTATTATTTATTTAACATTGGGTCAACCTGTGAAGTTATTCTGCACGAATATTACTGCAGTCATTACTATATATATGTGTTAATAATAATTATGAATTATGAGTGAATTTGTGTTTCACGTGTTGTCATAGAGAAACCTCCACTGGAGTGCAGTATCAAGAGATTCATGCACTCATCAGAATGTTACTCAGCCAATCACAACGCAAGGTCTGAACTAATGCATTGTTGAAGTGGCCCTTGAAGAAGGTCAGCCATCTGCTAGCGTTTAACACTTTCACTACCACACTACCAAATGGTTAACCCTTTCACTGCCGCACAACAAAGGGTTAACCCTTTCACTGCCACATGACAAATGGTTAACCCTTTCACTGCCACATGACAAAGGGTTAACCCTTTCACTGCCACACGACAAAGGGTTAACCCTTTCACCTTCTGTAGTGTGGTAGTGAAAGGGTTAACCTTATGTAGTGTGGTAGTGAAAGGTTAACCTTCTGTAGTGTGGTAGTGAAAGGGTTCATGTCAGATTGGAACATTGCATCAATAACCACATATTTTGAAACACAGAAACTATGGCTAATGTTTAACATGTTATATGTTATATGTTGATATTGTTTACTACTACACAAAATAATGTTGTTTTGATCATGGCTGAACAAGCCAATGGCGACACTGGTAGCTCAATTCTTTTAAGTGACTTAATGAGGTACTTTAACAGTGCTGATTTATTAGCTTAATCTCACACATATCCCAAAACTATAAACAATTTTGCACACGTTAACTAATTTAGACATTTATTGGGGGTTAATTTGTTTGAACATGTCCTCCAATGATGTCATCAGGGGACATTTAATCAATCGTTTGAGCTCAATGGAATTTAATTATTATATTATCAACATCCTAGATTATGATAATTGCGTATATATATATATATATATATATATATATATATATATAAGATAAGATAAGATAAGATAAGATAAGATAAGATATTCCTTTATTGATCCCCTTGGGGAAATTCCAGTGATACACACATACAGCTCATCGTCTCATTAACAACAACATATCACAATCATTAAATGTTTACAGTAACAACGGCACAACATAAATTCAAACAGACATGTACATTTGTTGACACATGTCGACTACAGAATGCCTGAGACACCATATGCGATAGTCGGCTGCGACAACACCGGGGTGTCGTTGCGCCAGGTGGCGGGAGGGAGGGTGGAAAGATTGTCCAGCGGGAGGGGGCCAGGACGGGGGGGATCGGGCTTTGGTGATGAGACAGTCGTAGGCTCCCCCCCTCCAGCGCGCGTACTAGTTGGCTGCCGTCACCATCACGTGGGAGTGGCGCCGGGCGTACACGCGGGAGGGGGGATTGGGTAGGGATTGGGGGTGGGGGAAGCCGCTTGCCACTCTTATCTCCCGCCACTCTTATCTCCCAGAGGGCCTTCGACTCCAGCAGCTCCCTGGTTCGACCTTGGTCCAGGAATTTGTTTTGTCTGACTGACTGGCACATTTATCCCAGCCACGTCACTTTAAATTTGATTTGAATAGAGTGAAATATAACTCTATTGATTTGAGTGGAGTGAGTTTTAAAAACTCCGTCCAAATGACTGAATGCATTATTAGTCCAAGTGTCCAAGTGTCTTAATCAGTTCATTTTGGTAGGTCCTGTGCGCGGTAAACAGATCCAAAATCTTCTTATTGCAGTCCAAAAGCTTCGATAATCCAAAAATGACCACGTCTTTAAGTTGGTAGCCCGATTATGATGTCCCAATAGGCAGAGAGGGTTCTTTTTTTTTATCCACATTTTCTCCCATTTTCTATTTTTTCTCCCATCCCAATTTTCGTATCATCCAATTCAACCCTCCCCTGTCTCGAACGCTGTTTCTTGCCTCCCACAAGCCGGCTGCAATGTGGACTAAGTCATACATAGCACGAGTCCCCTCCGATACTCGAGGTAACAGCAGTCGCATCTTTTCACCTGCGCAGCGCGATCTTTCAGCATCAGGGGTCTGCGCTTTGGAGGGGCGCCGCCCCCATCGCTTCCTGATTCTACTGTGCAGGCGCACCAACCGACCTGTAGGAGTCGCTATCCACAACGCCCGATCCCCACCCATCAGTTTCCCACCCTCTAATACTGCCAATGTGTATTAATACGGACGACCAGCTAAACTGAAAGCAATGTGGAACGCTGGGCTCGAACAGGCGAACTTAGCGTCTCCAGTATTCGTTGTGAGTGCCTTGCCCACTGCACCACGTAGCCGCCCCTTATTCTGCTTCTTGAAGAAAATATGCAATCCACTGATTAGATCCATTTAGAGTTGATTTGAGTATAGTCCGGCAACCGGCACGAAGCAGAGCATAGCAGCGTCGGGCTCCATGGAGCAGTAGAGGCGGCGGTAGGAACGGCCTTGAGGAGCCTGGGGAGAGGAGAGAAATGCGACTGTCTCTGGGAAGGGCTGGGAAGGAATATATGTGTCTAAATGACCTCCCTTTGAGCACACATGTCTTCTTCTTATCCTATTTTAGTACACTGAGATAAATTCCCAGCATCTTCGCTTGATGCGATGATCAATTATTGAATTTTAAATGTTGAATCTGCTGCGTCTCTCAGCACGCGTCCGGGAAGCTGTTCCACTTTTGATATGTTTGGTGTGTCTCCCTGTATTTCTTGATTGACAGCTATCCAGCCAGTGGTGCATCCTCTCCTGCTCCCGTACTGCCTGCCTAAACCAATCCCATTCAGTCACCTCCCGCCTCCGGCCTCCGTCCCGCCTCCTGCTGGGAGCAGCCTGAGGGGGCTCGACGGATTCAGAGTCAGCGCAGACGGATGGCCGATCAAAACGACGAGCGGGTGGGATCTGGACAGTGTCAGCAGAACAAAAGAGACTGGGACTGAAGGAGGGGAGAGGAAAGCCAGGAATGATGACGACTAATAGGGAGAAAGACTCGATAGAGTAGAAATCAAAAAGGTTCCTTTAGCGCCTTTTATCTTAGGAAACAGGTTGTGTTTTGTTGTTTTGAGCTCTTTGTAGTTAGGTTGTTTAATCAGAATGTAGCCCACAGACTTTGCACTGAGAAAGTTAGACTTCATAGGTGTTTTTTATGTTGTTGTTGTTGTTGTTGTTGTTGTTGTTGTTACATTACTTTTCTTTTAGCACTTACACTCGTAAACAATTAACAACATGCACTTATGTACAAGCCAATAAAGTTGTTCACTCAACTTGTCTTCTCTTCTCCCTCAGTTTCAAGGCACATAGAAAAAGCAGGCTGTACATAAATCATACATTCATACATGCTTGGTAAAGTACTGTATTTGTATATGAAATATACAGAGCATCCTCCCTCCCCTGTGCTGCAGCATCAGGACCAGTCCATGGCCCCTGTCATTGCGACTCCGCTACAGCAGGCGGCGATGTCGCATTCAACATTCACTCAACTTTTCAACAAAAAGAAATTTCCCGGGAGAAACTCAGATGTCACTTGTGTCACTTTGGCGCCGAATGCTTCAACTAGAAGTTCAGAGCGGGATCAGTGTGTATGTGTGTCGGGCTTTACTGTTGATATTGACGTTTATTCCCCACTTTAATAGTATTGCAGCGAAGAAGAAGTCGAATAAAACATGCAGCGGAGCATCGCGTAAGTAGTTAAATTAAAGCTCGGCAGCGCGGGAAACGTTGTGTTTTCTATTTGGACAACTTGCTAGCTGAGCTCTCTTGATGTTAGCTGAGATCTGCTGCGCCAGCCGACCAGCTAACGTTACATGAAACTCGTTAACAAGTTAACATTTACATTTTACATCGTCATTTATCTGAACGCTTTTATCCAAAGCGACTTACAAGTTCTGTACGACAAGTCATCAGGAAGGGCACAACTCTATCAGCTGAGCAACAATGTTCATCAACGTGTTGTTGAGTGCTACAGTGTAGGTTAGTTTATTAGGACAAGTTCATGACAGTAAGAAGGTTCGTTTTTTTATTTGTTTTTACTTAGCAATGCATCCGATAATTGTACAGTGTTGTCACCATAGCGTGCAGCTATCACCTAAAGGCAGACGTTCAGATTCACGTAAGTTACTTGACAAATGAGTTCACACTGAAGCGACACCTGGTGTTTCTGGACACCCAGCAACACGTCCCTCTATGTCCCTATGTGGTGCAAACGTTAACGCCAGTGCAAAGGTTACTACTTGGGCATGCTTGCCGATTAGAGTCGGATATAAAGCTGTCCACCGTATGTATATTTTTTTCTCCCACCCACCCCCTCCTAATGTACAGTCTCCTCCCCATCATATGTATATAAACTCTGTTAGGATCTCTGGGTAACAGTACTGTATATAATATGTCACAAATGTAACAGTACTGTATGTCATGTATGACCCTATGCCATAAATGTCATGATGTCATGTATGTTGTGTATGTCATAAATGTCACTATGAATTGAAAATGGGGGACCCTGATGTAAACAAGACGAAAGTCTTTCTCTGGTCTGCATCCCCTTAACAATTGTGTGTATTGAGCTGTACTGTATTGTACCCATTCTGCAATCTGTTAAATAAAGTTTTCATTCATTCATTCATTCACTCTCTATCACCCCCCTTATGTTTAATGTCAATGTAACATCAGTCTTTTGGAATAGTCCGCTTCATAATATGAATGAATGAAAACTTTATTAACAGATTGCAGAATGGGTACAATACAGTACGGCTCAATACACACAATTGTTAAGGGGATGCAGACCAGAGAAAGACGTTTGTCTTGTTTACATCAGGGTCCCCCATTTTCAATTCATAATGACATTTATGACATACACAACATACATGACATCATGACATTTATGGCATAGGGACATACATGACATGCAGGTATATATAGTACTGTTACATTTGTGACATATACGATATGCAAATATACAGTACTGTTACCCATAGATCCTGACAGAGAGTATTTACATATGATGGGGAGGAGACTGTACATTAGGAGGGGGTGGGTGGGTGGGAGAGAAATATACATACGGTGGGGAGAGAATATATACATATACGGTGGGGAGGAGACTGTACATTAGGAGGGTGTGGGTGGGTGGGAGAGAAATATACATACGGTGGGACTGGGGAGAGAATATATACATACAGTGGGGAGGAGACTGTATTAGGAGGGGGTGGGGGGGTTTAGACATTTACGGTGGCCAGTTTCGAATTGCAGCCTCCTGTAGGTGCTCTTTAAGAGCGGTTTTGAATGTGGGCAGGGATTCACATTCCTTTACAGCTGTGGGTAGGGCGTTCCACATTGATGTGGCATAATTGCGAAACGTGTTTAGTCCCTTGTTTGAGCCGAATCTGGGTTTAACATGATTTGTTGAGCTTCCTCTGGTGTTGTGGTTGTGGTATTCACTGACCTTTGGGAAGTATTTTGACATGTACATGGGTACCTTAGTGGTGTAGTGTATCTTGTAGACCAGGCCCATTGCAAGTTGCTGTACTCTGTCGTCTACTCTAAGCCATCCTAGGTTGGCAAAGTGGGCAGGGGTGAGGTGGGTTCTAGGAGTAAGGTGAAGTAGTAGTCTGACCAGTTTGTTTTGTGATGTTTGTAATCTTGTTTTTAGCGCCTTTGAGGTGCTTTGGTACCATGAGGTGCAAGCATAGTCGTAGTACCCTTGAATGAGTGCTCCTGCCAGAGTCTTCAGGGTATTCTTGTTTACCAGAGAGGAGATCTAGTGTATTGTTTTGTGTCTTTGTGACGTCTTCACCGCCTGTTCTGCCTCCTCCAACCAGGTCCTTCTTTCAGCCTAAGGGCAAGGATAAAGAGATAAAGAAGAAGGATAAAGAGATAAAGAAGAAGGTTGATGAACCTGCTGTGAAAGAGTAAGTGAGAGGCTGTCATGTTTGACTGACGGGTGTCATATTTCATAACTGAACCCTTGCATCGAAAAACCATATACCCCCATTTTTACCTTTTGTCAAATGTATAAGCCCATGTATTTGCTGTTTAAACTTAAATAATCAGAAATAATAAACAGCTGCTGAGCTATGTAGTTAATCTCCATGTGTTATATCCACTCCACGCTATGTTAGTGCCAGCACAGGAGATACGATTATTTATATATATAAAAAAAAGATTATGTACTAACAGTATATGTACTGTTTATTCATTTAGATTAAAATAGGCTCAGGAATCTGGATTGTTAAACCTAATTAGCCTAATCTATGTCAAAAAGAGTAGCCTATAGTAAATGTACACACACAACACTCAAGAACACACACACAGAAGGAGAATGGCTTATAGCAGACTGGTAGTATTTCTTTTTATATAAATAATGTAACATTTGGCACAGATAGAGGGAGGCGTTTGGGGCTCACCTGCAACATCACCACCGCTACGATGGTGTATTAAAAGCCTACAACGACGCGTGAGCAGCTAAAGCTGCTGTGAATCCAAAGCCGTTCAGTAAAAGCAGTGCTTGGTGGTGCAAATGAACCTGGCTACTACGGAGCAATAAGCTTTAGCTGCTCGCGCGTCGTCGTAGGCTTTTAACACACCATCGTGGTGATGTTGCAGGTGACTTGTTAGGTTGGATGTATTATAAGTTGTTGCCCTTTTCCCTCCTCGTGGAACTTCTGCATTGCATTTGTTACAAATTGCAAGCAAACTTTTTTCCTCTGAAACTATTCCCACACTACTGACGCCATCTTTGTTTACATCCGCGCTGCCTCTGAAACTTACGTGGCTACGTCACAGCCAAGAAAGGGAGCGCTGGATTTGTGTAAAACGCCCTCTTCCTAAACCACACGCTATCAGTCGTACCACTGTACTGGCAAAACGGGAGGAGCCTACAGTAAAAACAAACGCCCTTCATCCCAATTCACCCACACCGAATTTTTTTTTACCAAAAAATATATTATATATTATCGGAGCTATCAATAACGTTATCGGGTTTATCGGGATGACGTCATAATTGCTGATATCGGCCAGATAATTATCGTGCATTCCTAGTATTCGAGCCCCTGGCTTGCATCGCAGTCACGAAAGGGGCTACAACCAAGTTAGCTTGGTTATGTTAGTTAGCAACCAAGCTAGCCTGATAACGTTAGTTAGAAACCAAGCTAGCCTATGTAGGCTGCTTACCTGGCCAATAATGTGGTCCTCCTCCTGGACGGATAGATTTGTTAAATCATAATATCCACAGTGGTGTGCTGTGCTGGTCCTCAGTAAAGGTCCCGCAGACGAAAAATAAGTTGCTAATAAAGTGCTATATGCTTCATTGCATATTCCAAAGTGCCCCACTGCCCGCGAGGCGAAGACGTTTGGGCACGTTTGCTTTTAATGTGATTTGATTGGCCAGACGTGAAATTAGCATATATTCCCCTTACCTAGAACCAAGCTGGGCCGTGTTAAGGTTTAGGAGCTAAGCCCAACCCAGCTCGAATCTTATTGGCTAATAATTAAGCAATAGGATGAATAAACAAACAAAAAAACGGCCTAGCGTCCTAACCTCGTTCCCAGCTTTATCTCGTGAGCCTTCAGGCAGCCAGTCAGTGACCGTGTTAGAGAGAGTGGGCGCAGTTTCGCTCGTTCGGTTAATTTCTCCAGGTGGGAGAAAATTATTATAACACAGAGATGAAAAATAATGATATAGATGATAATGATGTAGATATACGCACAATCTCAAGCACACTACTCGCCCACTACTCGCTACCTTATCATTTCATTTGATGCTATTAGCTGTGAAGCACTTTGGGCTGCAGTCCATGTGTGAAGGGTGCTATATAGATTATTATTATATTGTTATACAGTTATTATTAGGGATGTCCAATATTATCGGCCTACCGATATTATCGGCCGATATCGGCATTAAAATGTGATATCGCTTGCTATCGGTATCGGAAATTAAGAGTTGGACAATATCGGTATATCGGTATCGGTAAAAAAGCCAATATCGAGCATCCCTAGTTATTATTTATTATATTGTAAAAAATGTATGCATTGAAATGTTTGTAAATCTGTAGTGTGGTAGTGAAAAGGGTTAACCTTCTGTAGTGTGGTAGTGAAAGGGTTAATTTTCCAATAGTGAGGAATGGGAGAGGCTGAGCCCCAAACCCCTCCCCTCTCTGTGCCAAATGTTACATTATTTATAGAAAAAGAAAAAGAAATACTACCAGTCTGCTATAAGCCATTCTCCTTGTGTGTGTGTGTGCTTGAGTGTTTGTGTGTGTGTGTGCTTGAGTGTTGTGTGTGTACATTTACTATAGGCTACTCTTTTTGACATGGATTAGGCTAATTAGCTTTAACAATCCTGAGCCTATTTTATTCAAAAGGAAGATATTGATTTACATTTACATTTAGTCATTTAGCTGACGCTTTTATTCAAAGTGACTAGGGCTGTCCCCGACTAAGGATTTGGATGCTCGACTAGGATTGGCCAAAATTCGCCGTTAGTCGACTATTGGTCGACTTAAAAAAAAAGAAAAAAAAAGTATTATTTTTTTTTATCATTCCATTTGGGCTGTGGGGGGTGCTTAATGTCTGAAGGAGTCGACTGAAGGCTTCTTGTCCTCTGCAAAAGCATGCAATTGGTCCACTGATGGATACATCTTGATATTTGTCTAGTATAGTGTGTTCATTAGATGGGTGAAATCCTATTTCTGTGCCTGTTTTCGTAGGCAGTTAGCCTCTGGTATGCGTGCCATTAGCGTTAGCCACGCTTCTATGCCTCTTTTCTTTTGAAAAAAATTATAATTTTTTATTTTATTTTATTTTTTTATTATATTCGACTAAGAGGTTGGCCAGTCGACTACGGCCCCTTTCGACCGATTAGTCGACTAATCGATTAATAGGGGTCAGCCCTAAAAGCGACCTACAAGTTCTGTATGACAAGTCATCAGGAAGGGCACAACTCCTATCAGCTGAGTAACAATGTTCATCAAAGTGTTGAGTGCTACAGTGTAGGTTAGTTTATTAGGACAGTAAGGTTAGTTAGGGTTAGATCTTTTTTTTTATAATTTTTTAAATTATTTTAGATAATGGTTGAAGAAGTGCGTCTTTAGTCGACGGCGAAAGATTGGACGGGTTTCGGCTGTCCTAACTGGGGTGGGTAGTTCATTCCACCATTGTGGGGCAAGGACTGAGAATAGGCGACTTCTCCTTGATGACCCTCCCGGAGCTTGGATAGGAGTAGGTCTGAGGCGGCCAGAAGATGCAGAGCGTAGGGGTCTTGAGGGTGTGTAGTTAGAGACCATTGACCGGAGGTAGGCGGGAGCGGTTCCCTTTGCCGCACGGTATGCTAGGTCGAGGGCCTTGAAGCGGATTCGTGCAGCGATGGGGAGCCAGTGCAGGTCCCTAAGAAGTGGGGTGACATGGGCCGACTTCGGTAGGTTTGAGATCAGGCGGGCCGCTGCGTTCTGATTCTGAATGAGTTGAAGAGTCTTGGTGCCAGTGGCCGGGAGGCCAGCATCGATTTACATAAGTATATCATCTTTTTTTATATATAAATAATATTATCTCCTGTGCTGGCACAAGCACTAACATAGTGTGGAGAGATAACACATAGAACTACATAGATCAGCAGCTGTTTATTATTTTTTATTATCTCCGTTTCAACAGAAAATACATGGGCTTGTACATTGCACGTTGCAGACCAGTGAAAAGCCCCCTCAAAGTGCAGAACGGCATCCAGGAAGTGGATTCCCCCGTTAAGAAGAAAGTCATCAAGCACAGCCGCAAGATCCTGGACAGTGATGATGATGATGATAAGGAAGAGCCAATCGCAAAAGAGCAAGTAGCCAGCAAGAGCGAAGGAGACAAACCCGTCCCACCTAAAAAGGAAAAGGTCAAACCTTTGTTTTCAATTCCTAATTTTATTGTACGGATGTAACGTTCAATTATTTATTATAATCTTCTGTTCAGAGGTAGTTGGCTGATGACGTATTATAATACTATGATATAATAATATAATATTAATTATACATTCATTTATGCTATTCTTTCTTGTCTGTGCTCAGTTTTCAAGTAACGCATACTTGTGCCCGTCTCTGTCCCTACAGGACGATGTGTTCAAGGCCATACCCATCCCTCTGTCCCCTCCCCCCGTCCCTGTCACCCCAGTGACCCCGTCCACCCAGGCCACCTCCGCTCACCCGGGGATCCCTGCCAAACCCACCATTTCCCCCCCCGCAGCCATCCCGAAGCGCAAGACCGGTCTGTACCTTCTCTTTATCATTTATACTGTGGTCTACATCCATGACCTGATGGCTTCACGTTCTGTGTTTTTCCACAGCGTTTGTTGAGGGGAGTGGTCTGTCGGGGTGGTAGTGATGGTAGTGACGATAGTGATAGTGATGGCAGAGATGATAGTGGTGATGGTAGTAGTGATGATAGTGATGGTTGTGATAGTGGTGATGGTAGTAGTGATGATAGAGATGATGGTGGTGATGGTAGTAGTGATGGTAGTAGTGATGATAGAGATGATGGTGGTGATGGTAGTAGTGATGGTAGTAGTGATGATAGAGATGATGGTGGTGATGGTAGTAGTGATGGTAGTAGTGATGATAGAGATGATGGTGGTGATGGTAGTAGTGATGGTAGTAGTGATGATAGAGATGATGGTGGTGATGGTAGTAGTGATGATAGAGATGATGGTGGTGATGGTAGTAGTGATGGTAGTAGTGATGATAGAGATGATGGTGGTGATGGTAGTAGTGATGATAGTAGTGATGATAGAGATGATGGTGGTGATGGTAGTAGTGATGGTAGTAGTGATGATAGAGATGGTAGTAGTGATGGTAGTAGTGATGATAGAGATGATGGTGGTGATGGTAGTATTGATGGTAGTAGTGATGATAGAGATGATGGTGGTGATGGTAGTAGTGATGGTAGTAGTGATGATAGAGATGATGGTGGTGATGGTAGTAGTGATGGTAGTAGTGATGATAGAGATGATGGTGGTGATGGTAGTAGTGATGGTAGTAGTGATGATAGAGATGATGGTGGTGATGGTAGTATTGATGGTAGTAGTGATGATAGAGATGATGGTGGTGATGGTAGTAGTGATGGTAGTAGTGATGATAGAGATGATGGTGGTGATGGTAGTAGTGATGGTAGTAGTGATGATAGAGATGATGGTGGTGATGGTAGTAGTGATGGTAGTAGTGATGATAGAGA
Source organism: Notolepis coatsorum (assembly GCF_963971535.1). Lineage (NCBI taxonomy): Eukaryota > Metazoa > Chordata > Actinopteri > Aulopiformes > Paralepididae > Notolepis > Notolepis coatsorum. The sequence continues at coordinate 125,239,899 of NC_140177.1, read as the reverse complement.
TGATGGTGGTGATGGTAGTAGTGATGGTAGTAGTGATGATAGAGATGATGGTGGTGATGGTAGTAGTGATGGTAGTAGTGATGATAGAGATGATGGTGGTGATGGTAGTAGTGATGATAGAGATGATGGTGGTGATGGTAGTAGTGATGGTAGTAGTGATGATAGAGATGATGGTGGTGATGGTAGTAGTGATGATAGTAGTGATGATAGAGATGATGGTGGTGATGGTAGTAGTGATGGTAGTAGTGATGATAGAGATGGTAGTAGTGATGGTAGTAGTGATGATAGAGATGATGGTGGTGATGGTAGTATTGATGGTAGTAGTGATGATAGAGATGGTAGTAGTGATGGTAGTAGTGATGATAGAGATGATGGTGGTGATGGTAGTAGTGATGGTAGTAGTGATGATAGAGATGATGGTGGTGATGGTAGTAGTGATGGTAGTAGTGATGATAGAGATGATGGTGGTGATGGTAGTAGTGATGGTAGTATTGATGATAGAGATGGTAGTAGTGATGGTAGTAGTGATGGTGGTGATGGTAGTAGTGATGATAGAGATGATGGTGGTGATGGTAGTAGTGATGGTAGAGATGATGGTGGTGATGGTAGTAGTGATGATAGAGATGATGGTGGTGATGGTAGTAGTGATGGTAGTATTGATGATAGAGATGATGGTGGTGATGGTAGTAGTGATGGTAGTAGTGATGATAGAGATGGTAGTAGTGATGGTAGTATTGATGATAGAGATGGTAGTAGTGATGGTAGTAGTGATGGTAGTAGTGATGATAGAGATGATGGTGGTGATGGTAGTAGAGATGGTAGTAGTGATGATAGAGATGATGGTGGTGATGGTAGTAGTGATGGTAGTATTGATGATAGAGATGGTAGTAGTGATGGTAGTATTGATAGTGATGGTAGTAGTGATGGTAGTATTGATGATAGAGATGGTAGTAGTGATGGTAGTATTGATAGAGATGGTAGTAGTGATGGTACTATTGATAGAGATGGTAGTAGTGATGGTAGTATTGATAGAGATGGTAGTAGTGATGGTAGTATTGATAGAGATGGTAGTAGTGATGGTAGTATTGATAGAGATGGTAGTAGTGATGGTAGTATTGATAGTGATGGTAGTAGTGATGGTAGTATTGATAGTGATGGTAGTAGTGATGGTAGTATTGATAGTGATGGTAGTAGTGATGGTAGTATTGATAGTGATGATAGTGGTGATGGTAGTAGTGATGGTAGTATTGATGATAGAGATGGTAGTAGTGATGGTAGTATTGATGATAGAGATGGTAGTAGTGATGGTAGTATTGATAGTGATGGTAGTAGTGATGGTAGTATTGATGATAGAGATGGTAGTAGTGATGGTAGTATTGATAGTGATGGTAGTAGTGATGGTAGTATTGATAGTGATGGTAGTAGTGATGGTACTATTGATAGAGATGGTAGTAGTGATGGTAGTATTGATAGTGATGGTAGTAGTGATGGTAGTATTGATAGTGATGGTAGTAGTGATGGTAGTATTGATAGTGATGGTAGTAGTGATGATAGTGATGGTAGTAGTCTCTCCCTCTCTAGAATAGAATAGAATAGCAGTGTTTCCCCTACCATTGCCTTGGCAGGGCGTCCTAAGCAATTATAAGACGGCCTCCTAATACAATCCGGGTTTCATGTAGAGGAATTACGGTATTTCCCTCAACGGATTTACCATAGGCAATATATTTTGCAGTAAATACCATATAATGGTATGGTGTTAATGTTTACCAAGAGAGTAAGCCTACCTCAGAATTGTATAAAACGAAGTTATTATTATTATTATACCAGTATTGTGATTGTACTATTTTACTTTATTTAACTTTTTTTGACCACCTGTAATTGCACTGTTTACTACCGTATTTCATACAGTACTTGGTTTCAATAAATGAACCCAGTACATTTTACTGGGTTCAAACTGACACAAAATGTTGATTTATTCATTATGATCTGTTTGAAAATTGGAAATATAGGCCTCTCTCTTATACATGCCTCCTCCTAATACAAGCCTGGTATCCGCTACAGTTGAAACAAATACAAGCCGGGGTTACTATTAGAGGAATTACGGTAAGTTGATTGATATATGAACTGGATAGTTCATATAAGCCATTCTCCCTTTCTGTGTGTATGTGTGTGTGCGCGCGCGTGCCCGTCCCAACTCTGGTCTTTGGAAAGTTTGATAGTATTTACTGAGGATGGCCAGATAATGTTGATATTTAAACTTACAAAATAATTATACAGAGAGAAGCTTCAGCAAGTACAAAACGCATTGGCGAGTTAACCCGACTTTACTCGGGTATGGCGTCCATTGAGTTAATAGGATGTGAACATTTTAAAGGGGAACTATTTTACAATTTCTTTCACTATTTGGGCACTTTTACACAATTCCTGTGAGTTTATGGAACACCTCTGTAATTATAATTTTTTTTAATTCATTGTTTTGTATTTCTAATCAAGTACTCAAAAACAGCATTTTTCTACCTCAAGATCTTAAGCCGTTTTGAGGCTGGGCTCCAACCACTGTGGGGCCTGGTGCCTGAGGAGCCACATTATCATGCAGCTGAGTCTCTCTGACATCACAGATCAGCACATTTTCAGATGACTCAGTTCAGTGAGGGTGAATATTGTGAGAGGAGAATTGGAAGAATGCGCCAATATGAGAATTAGAGACATAGATCATATTAATATAAGTCCACATAGCTAGGAAACAATGCTAAACACTGAAAAAGGCCATTTATAAGATAGTTCCCCTTTAAAGCTCAATATATCAAAACATGGCACTTTACAGTGAACAGGAGGTCTATTTGTATTAAAAACAATAGGTTTTTCATTTAAATGTCTGGAAGAGCTAAAAAAAAATTTTCAAATAATATTTTCGTTTCCTTTTTTGAGTTGATATAAATGTTACTGATTGTGTTAAATGGGCATATGATATTGTCTCATATCGATCGCAGGCACCTGAATTGAATCAGGGGGTCCGCAAAGACGACTTCAAACTAGAAATGGTAACAACCGATGAGGTACTCAAAAAACTGAGCGCCCTCCAACCTAACAAGGCCATTGGCCATGACAACATCCCCTCCAAATTCCTCAGAGACTCAGCAGCCGCCATCAACCCAGTCATCACACGCATAATAAACCTCTCCATAAAACAGGGACACGTCCCCAAGGACTTCAAAATTGCGAGAGTGACCCCTCTGCACAAAAAGGACAGCAAATTAGACCAGGCAACTACCGCCCTGTTTCTATTCTTACCTCCATCTCGAAAGTCATGAAAAAAATTGTCTACGAACAGGTCGAAAAAAAAAAATCTAATCTACGAATTCCAATCTGGCTTCAGAACATCCCACTCCACTGACACATGCCTTCTCTATTTGAACAACCACATCAAACAAGAGGTGGACGTGGGCAAATACTGCGGCATGGTCATGCTGGACCTACAAAAGGCCTTCGACACTGTCAATCACTCCATTCTGATTGACAAGCTAAGATCAATTGGTTTTGATAGTTTATCAGTGAGCTGGATGCAATCCTACCTGGAGGGGAGAGAACAGATGGTGGAGGTAAACGATACTCTATCCCCCCCCCTCACAGTGAGCTGTGGTGTTCCACAAGGAAGCATACTAGGACCGCTACTATTCCTAATTTATGCAAATGACATGTCGTCAGCTTGTGACTGCAACTTGTTCTTGTTCGCGGACGACTCAGCCCTGCTGGTCTCTGACAAGAACAAGTTACAGGTTGAAAAAGCCCTCAGCTCTGAACTTGGCAGAATCTGCACTTGGCTCGCTGATAACAAACTATCATTACACCTGGGTAAAACAGAGTCCATTCTCTTCGGATCAAATAACAAACTCGGCAAGACCGACGGCTTCTCAGTTACAGTGGGTGACAATATTGTTACAAGGAAAGATGAAATTACATACCTAGGTTCCATCCTAGAGGCAAATCTTTCCTGTGACAAAATGGCATCCAAGGTAATAAAAAAAAAGTCAACCAACGAACTAGATTCTTGTACCGGATCTCCTCTCTGGTAAACAAGAATACCCTGAAGACTCTGGCAGGAGCACTCCAGGGGTGTACAGTGCGATATATATGTCGCACGTGCGACACTGACGTCAGTCTGTGCGATGAAAGGATTGACTTCAATAGCACTGGTGCGATGGCCCGCGATCCACTTGGTACTTGTAGTCTTGTGCGATTAAATACAATGTCCCTTCTGCGTAAGACTCCATATATCAAACACCAAATCCCATAATCCCTAGCGAACAATATCCCTGCGAGTTGCGAGCAGTGACGTCATATCCGCTCGGCTCAGATCACAACACAGCAGGACTCGTCTGTCTCAGCAGCAGCAGCTCGTCTCAGCAGCGTTTGGAACGCGGACATTGAAACAGAGCTAGTGATAGTGTTGTCGCGACCCAAAACAAATCCCTGCTGTTTTATTCGGCAACGGGTCAAATGCATATAACATGCTTTGCAATCCTCGCGTCATAAAGTCCGAAATGAACGTTACATTAGCATGAGCTAACAACAAGCTGTTCAGAGCCATATAGAGAGAACAGCAGACGGGCAGAGCGAGGAGGGGGCAGACATTCTCCCTTCTGTGTGTGTGTGTGTGTGTGTGCGTTTGGAAAGATCACATGAAGTCAGACGAGTATATTATATTGATAGTAAATGTACTGAGGGCGGACAGATAATGTTGATATTTAAACATAAAAAATACAATACAAAATAAATGTATTCATGATCATGCAACATAAAACGGTTGCGTGTTGTGAGTTCCAAAACATTTAACTTAAAGTTTAAAGCTCAATATATCAAAACGTGGCACTTTACAGTGAACAGGAGGTCTATGTGTATTAAAAACAATAGATTGTTTTTCCTTTAAAAGTCTGGATGAGGTCAAAAATAAAAATGTCAAATGATATTTCCGTTGCCTTTTTTGAGTTGATCTAATGTTACTGATTGTGTTAAATGGGCTTATGTTATGATATCGTCTCATATCGATTGCAGGCACCTGCATCGTATCATATCGTGGCATATATCAGCAAATATCGTATTGTTGTCCAAAGAATCTATATCGTATCGTATCGTGATGAAACTGGTGATTCCCACCCCTAGTAGAGTCCATACACCCAACACCAAATCCCATAATTCCTTACACGTAACGTGTCTGGCTGTGTGACGTTAACTTGTCAGCATAAAATGACAGCCAAACATGGCACTGCAACTAAATAACACAAATACAATAGGCACATTTGTGACTGTTACAAATATAACACATTTTATACTTGCTACAAGATTTTGGCCTGTGCTACAAAACGATCAACCTCTGTAGCACCAGTGCTATGTGCAAAAAAAGTTAACGTACAGCCCTGCACTCATTCAAGGGTACTACAACTATGCTTGCACCTCATGGTACCAAAGCACCTCAAAGGTGCTAAAAACATGATTACAAACATCACAAAACAAACTGGTCAGACTTCTACTTGACCTTACCCCTAGAACCCACCTCACCCCTGCCCACTTTGACAGCCTAGGATGGCTTAGAGTAGACGACAGAGTACAGCAACTTGCAATGGGCCTGGTCTACAAGATACACTATACGACTAAGGTACCCATGTACATGTCAAAATACTTCCCAAAGGTCAGTGAATACCACGACCACAACACCAGAGGAAGCTCAACAAATCATGTTAAACCCAGATTCGGCTCAAACAAGGGACTAAACACGTTTCGCAATTATGCCACATCAATGTGGAACGCCCTACCCAAAGCTGTAAAGGAATGTGAATCCCTACCCACATTCAAAACCGCTCTTAAAGAGCACCTACGGGAGGCTGCAATTCGAAACTGGCCACCGTAAATGTCCAAACCCCCCCACCGCCTCCTAATAGACAGTCTCCTCCCCACCGCATGTATATATTCTCTCCCCACCGTATGTATATTTCTCTCCCACCCACCCCCTCCTAATGTACAGTCCCCTCCCCATCATATGTATATACTCCGTCAGGATCTATGGGTAACGGTACTGTATATTTGAATATCGTATATGTCACAAATGTAACAGTACTAAATACCTGTATGTCCATATGCCATAAATGTCATGTATGTTGTGTGTCATAAATGTCACTATGAATTGAAAATGGGGGACCCTGATGTAAACAAGACAAACGTCTTTCTCTGGTCTGCATCCCCTTAACACTTTGAATGCCCAAAACGACATAACACATGTTATCAGCCCGCCCCCTGAATGCCCACCACGACAATTGGCGATCTTTTTTTTATTAGCGATCTGAATTCATATTTCATCAACCGAGTCTACCGTTGGGAAACCAGCCCCATCAGGAGCTCAGATGTAAAAAACGCGCCCCCTATCGTTTCCCAGATGGTAATGCACCCTTTTGGAATGGACTCAATGAAAATGGATGAGAAAAGAAAAATCCGGAATCCACATTTTACTTCTCACGCATGTAACCGGAGATGATCCCAGTCATTGTGGACCATCAGAACAGCGTGTAATATGTGTTTACAGTATGTAGCGTTGGATCAATAAAAGCGATCGATTTTTGGAATGGCGATCAGGAATTGGAATAATCTTTTTGGATAACATCTGATCTCAGGTAAGGACTCTATTTTACCAGTCTTAGGATAATCAGATCTGTTTTCACGGAGATATAAGCTTTTCCCCTATGTGTGATGTGGCTGTTTGGCTGTGCGAGTGATCAGGAAATATATCAGATCAGATATCAGATCGCCTATATAGCGTGCATACGTACACATATACTATCGATAATCTAGCGTTTATTTGAAAACTATTCATAAATAGGCCGAAAAATTCACGTTTTTTGTGTATTCTAGAATATTCTGTTTATGGAATTATTTTTTTCCTTAAACAAGGGCTTTTCAAGATGCTATAAAACGGAAATGAACCGATAAAAAAACAATCCGCTTCGACAATGTTGACTGGAAAATGAGTCATTGATAAGCGACGGGCAGATTAGACACATAGCCATAATTTAAAACATAGATTAGGCGATATTAACGCTAACATTGTAGTGGATGGTGGCCATTCAAGCACTAAATCGTGCGCCCCCTGCTGGCACTGAAAGAGTTAACAATTGTGTGTATTGAGCCGTACTGTATTGTACCCATTCTGCAATCTGTTAAATAAAGTTTCGTGGCAGACTTTGTGATATCGGCAAATATTGTATCGTTGTCCAATGAATCTATATCATATCGTATCGTGATGAAACTGGTGATTCCCACCCCTAGATGGTAGTAGTGATGGTAGTAGTGATGGTGGTAGTGATGGTGGTAGTGATGGTAGTAGTGATGATGGTGATGGTAGTTGTTGTGAAGGGCCAGATTAAACCGAATATATATATTTATTTATATATATATATTTAATTGTATTTGTATATTCTCTAATATTCCCTGATATCCCTTGTATATTCCTTGTACAATATACATTGAATATCCATTCTAGCCTACTGAACATCCCATAATAGTCTCCATTCTACTATTGGTCGAGACCTTGGTGCCAGGCTGCCATACCCCTCAGACCCAGTTCAAACGTACCGCTCAACATGTACGAACAAGTCCTAGTTCCGCGTAGGAATCTGGCTACCGCACCACTAATGGGACTATTTGTTCATAGTGCGTATATATACTGCGCTACTAAAGTAGGACTTCCTTTTCAGTCCAGTTTCTTACCCTCCAATAGAGTCACAGACGTAAAGCCTCCCCGCGACGCCACGTGTGGGAGTAAGGCCAAGTTCGCCTACCATCGGTATTGAGACATCGTGTATATTAATATTTGAATAGTCATATTTGGCACTATATCGTCGAGTTGGACGTAGTCTATTAAGCTAATAATAGTCTGTTAATGTATAGTGCTTCGTGCGGTGAGAATACTACCGTAGTCAGCACCCCATCGTTTCGGGCAGAGAACTGGCTGCTTATCCAGGGTGGTTGACCCCACGTGAAGCTGCACCCGAGGAGCCCCAGAGCCGACGAGCGAGTGGACCTGTATACCGGATTATTCTACCGACGACAGCCCGCCTTCCCAGGCACGGATTATGCTTTGTATACGTTGATTATTCCATGGATAAAGACCCCCGACACTGCCGTGTGTTGGAACCCCCCCCCCCTGGAGAGGACGCAAGGTGAGGAGACGCTCTGCAAGACGAGGTCGCTTCACGTCTCTCCTCCGTGGACCGGAGGACGCCGGCCCACAAAGAGTCCACCTGCTTTCATCTGTGGTCCAAGGATCGCCGGCGCATTGAACGGCACTACAGTGGGTTCACCTGGGATACCCTTGGCCGGATGAGGCAGCCGGATTACACCCCCCCCCCCCTCCTACTCCTGTCGGCTTACAAGCGACCGGATTAACCCCCCCTAGTGTATCCAGTCTATAATCCAAAGTATCATTGCTGTTATTCCTTAACTATTCCAGGTCGTATATGTACCACCTGCGCCTTCAGAGATTGGACATTCTCTATTGATATACCGACGAATACTCTTGCCATAAAAGTGCATACTAATTCCCATTCATAAATGTGATTGATTTGATTAAGTGCTTGCTCTACACACCATCGCTGTGTAGAAATAAAGACCTATTTCTAATTCGTACATTTGTGTTGGATCCGTTTCATCTACGTGACAGTGTTCATCATAATATATTTATGCCGTGTACTGGGTGGCCGAATATTGAGTACAAAGGTAGTGGTAGTAAGTATCATATCTAGTAATACAGTCAGGGAATTGTACCCCTCAGTTACAATTGGTCCTTCGAGCCGGAGGGTAATTAGTGTAATATTAATATAGTGTTATTAATATTGAAATGGCCTATGATGAACACTCCACGAAACGATCCTCCTAACCAACGCCCGCAGCGCGAACGACGGCTCCCTCAGTACTTAGAGGCTTACGCTGTCAGTCAACAACCTAGTCTTCTACTAACAGTAAACGCGGTAAAACTAGAAAGTAAAAGTATGTCTAACCCCAACGCCCAGACTACCCCGACCATAGAGGCCCCTACGGGTTCTAATGTAACTGACCAAGTTCACGGTGGGGACCAGTGGGAACCAGACATGACTTCACACCCCTCCAGTACTGAAGAAGTAGTCCCCGATGAGTCCCGGGAGGAATACAACGCTACCGAGAGAGAACTCGGCACGGAAGAAGACGGGGAGAGCACCGTGGAGATAGAGCTCCAAGGCTCCGCAAGGAGTACCCCGAGGGAAGGCTCCCCTATACAACCGCCTTCTCCCAGCGAGGCAGAGAGGACCCTACAGCAGGCCTTCCTCATCAGCCTGAACGCCGCTGCTGAACGCGACCGACTGCAGATCCAGCAGCGGAGCGAAGAAGAGCATATACGTCTAGAAATAAGACGCATTCAGAGGGAAGAGAATGTGGCCCGAGACCGAGCAGACAGCCAGCGAGCAGCTGCTGGTGCTCTACGGGACGCAGAGCGCGACAGACAGCAAGCGCAACTAATAGAACAGCTGATCAGACGGACAACACCCTCTCCCTCCGCCAGAGGCTCCAGGAACTCGTCTAGACACACCTCCAGGGCGGCATCCCCTAGCCGAGTAAACAACCCTGAACTTGACCAACAGACGAGGTCTATACCCCCCACAGACCACCTCCCCCCACCGGTCCAAGCGAGACCTAGCAACCGGGAAGGAGCAGCATATCCTGTGGAGAGGCTAAACCAGAGACTACAAGCACTGGATGACCTAACTGAAGACGAAGAGGAAGAGGAGGAGAACCACGCCCGACGACAGCACAGTACTCTACCGGACCAGGAGGTCCGGTACAGCCCAGGCTATACTCCCGCGGAGCTGCGCTACAGAACCCCGACTCTATACACGGGTGAGCACGACGCACGACCCGCACCGAGGAACAGCACCTGGACAAGCGGGCCATGGTACACTGCCGGTACCAGCCCATACCAAGGAGCGGGAGGAGACTCGCCTAGGAGGCCTCTCCCCCAACGCTCGCCGATGTATCCACAGTCAGCGTCATACATTGGCACGCCTATGGTACCCGACTTCACCCAAGAGAACCGGGCCCAGTATACAGAACTCCGCATGTGTCTGGAGACCATGTTGGTGGATGTATTGGATGAACGCCACAAATACGCCATCCTACTGAAGCACTTAAAGGTACCCCGCGCACATAATATAGCGCTCGCCTACGCGACTTCCACCACCCCATACACAGCAGCGCTGGTAGCATTGGACCAGAGGTATGGGCGCATATGGGATTACGTGATCCAGGAGATCCAACACATCGACGCTTACCCCCAGCAATAGACAATCGAGCACTGGACGACCTGTCCATCAGAGTGCAGTCCCTGGTAGGGATGTTGGGAGCGCAGAGAGAGAAGGGGAGGCATGAACTTTACGCCAACTCAAATGTGGAAAGGATCTTGGAGAAGCTGCCGCCCGCTCGACAGGAGCGTTTTAGGCGGCAGAGAGACCACCGAGACCCGAATGGCCCCGAACCGAACCTCCTCGATCTAGCAGACTTCCTGGCGAGAGAAGTCAGCAGCCTACGGCTAGATACATTCGGACGGAGCACCCCTGGCTCCAGAGAAGGAACCAGACGACTAAATGATGGAAGAAGATCGGTGACTGTGATGCACCAATCGGAGTCAGTACCGAGCGGCAGGAGCCACAGTACCCCCTCCAGAACGGAGAAGTGGAAGATAGTGGGCCCCTACTGTGAGAAAGAACACTGGCTAGCGCAATGTGACTCCTTCCCCAAGCTGAACGCGGAGGAAGCAAGTCAATGGATAAAGTCCAACAAGCGCTGTTTTCGCTGTGCGCGCTCACACATGGCAGCCGAATGCCGCTTAAAGAAAAGGTGCACCAAGTGCGATGGAGCCCATCTGGACATACTTCACGACAGTAACAGACGGCGCCCTTCACCCGCACCATCCAGCAGCAAAGCGAGCGTCATGTACATCGATCCCGCCAGCAGCAGTGGAGCCCGAGTACTCCTAAAAGTAGTGCGTGTGACACTAAGCTACCAGAATAAAGTCCTGGACACTTACGCCGTCCTCGATGACGGGTCCGAGAAGACCCTTCTGCTCGCCTCCGCTGCGGCCCAGCTAGGGCTGCGGGGAAGCGAAACCCAAATGACAATTCGGACAATAAGACGAGATTTGAAGACGATAAAGGGCGAGAATGTCTCATTCTCTATCGCAGCAAGCGGCCAGCCTGAGCGACGGTACCAGATTACAGACGCTTTCACCAGCCAAGAAATAGGACTGTCGCGGTACACATACCCCGTCGCCAAGCTGATGGAGAAATATGCACATCTGCGCAAGTTACCGATCCCGCTCATAGACAATGCTATGCCGACCCTGTTGATAGGCTCCGACCATGCAGACCTCATTGTCCCGATAGACCGGGTTCATACCGGACCCCGAGGCTGTCCTGCAGCAGTCGAGACCCGTTTGGGATGGACTCTCCAAGGCCCGCTCGCCAAATCTCTCAACCGAAGTACAGCCACTAGATGTCTCCACTCCCGAGTCACGGAGGGAGAAACCGCACTCCTGCAACACGTAGAGCGGCTATGGACCTTGGAACAAATGCCCTTTAAGAACGGAAAGAAAGACATTCGCTCTAAAGATGACATTTACGCCATTCACCTCCTCGAGACAGGGACCAAGAGAGTCCCGGTCAACGGCGTGTTGAGATACGCCACGCCACTCCTGCGGCGAGAAGGAATGCCTACTTTCCACGCCAAGACAGACGCCACAGAACGGTACCTGCTGAACACGGAGCGGCGCTTAGCCAAGAACCCCGCCCAAGAGTGTATACCGCGCTGAGATTGAGAAGCTCATCACAGCGGGACACATCACAAAGATGGACATTAAAGAGGCTGACCAGACCACTGAATCGTGGTACGTGCCTCACCACAAGGTCCACCACAACGGTAAAGACCGCATAGTATTTAACTGCAGCTACCAGATCGGATCCCAAAATCTGAATAAAGAGTTACTGCCCGGTCCCACACTCGGCCCCTCCCTACTCGGCGTTCTACTCCGCTTCCGCCAGGAAAAGGTGGCCATCAGCGGGGACATTAAAGGAATGTTCCTGCAGGTGAGATTAGTAGAGGAGGACAAGCCCCTGTTACGGTTCCTATGGAGAGAGAAGCCAGGAGATGAGCACCCAGCCATCTACCAATGGGAAGTCCTCCCCTTCGGAACGACGTGCAGCCCCTGCTGTGCTACATTTGCACTACAGAAACATGTAGCAGAGGACCCAGCAGCGGACGAAGAGGTCCGACACAGCGTAAAGAACAGCTTCTACGTAGACAACTGTCTACAAAGCCTTTCAACCCAGGAAGAAGCCGAGGCTCTCCTGATTAAACTCCGCGCCTCATTGATCAAAGGCGGCTTTGATCTCAGGCAGTGGGCCAGCAGCGATCCGCAAGTACTGCGCAGCCTCTCCTCCGAGGACAAGGCAGCCAGCAGCGAGACCTGGATGGCTACAATCCCGGGAGAAGCCCAGGAGATGACCCTGGGATTGGTGTGGCGATTCAAAACAGATTCGCTTCACTACAGACACAAGCCCCTGACTACGGAGCAGGGAAGGCCGGCGGCGGCGCCGACCACCAGACGGAGTGTGTACACAACACTCGCCCGACAATATGACCCGCTAGGATGTATTCTACCGTACACCACCAGGGCAAAAATGATTGTACGAGCATTGTGGGACAAGGACCAGGGCTGGGACGACCCCATTCCCGCACACCTTGCATCCACCTGGAGAGAGTGGGAGATGGAGCTCCACTCACTCCCAGGCGTTAATATGCGCCGAAGCTACTTCCCACCCACGGTGAGGCCAGAGACATGTAAAATGGACTTACACGTCTTCAGTGACGCCTCAGAGGTCGCATACGGATCAGTAGCCTACTTGCGGGCCCAAGAAAAGGGGGGAGAGATCTACACAGCATTTGTCCTCGCCCGCTCGAGAATAGCCCCACGCAAGCAACAATCTATCCCACATCTAGAGCTCTGCGCAGCCCTAGCCGGAGCGCACCTAGCCACGCTCATCCAACGTGAGCTCACCATACCGGTGTCTAGAACAATCCTGTGGTCAGATTCCACGACAGTACTCGCCTGGATCAAATTGGACTCATGCAAGTACAAAGTCTTCGTGGGAGTCAGAGTCACCGAGATTCAAGACTTAACCGAAGAGTTAACCGGAGAAACAGAGTGGCGCTACGTTGATACAAAACAGAACCCAGCTGACGTCATCACCCGGGGGATGCCCCTGGATGACCTCACCCGTCGCAATGTCTACAGTGACGGCCCAGCATTCCTAACGCTCCCGGAAGGAGAGTGGCCCACGCTTATCCCGAGGGAAGCCAGTCAGGAGGAGGCTGAGAATAAGAAGCCTGTGTTCTGTGGATTGAGCACTGTTATCTCCGCAGACCCCAACACACTCCTGATGGGGCGGCTAGATCCTGCATTACCCCAGACAATGTACCGGCCTGAAGAAGCGAACGGCCGACGAATGTGGAGGTACAGCCAAGTATTAGCCGACAAGTTTTGGAGCAGTTTCCTACTGCACTACCTACCGTCTCTACAGACCCGCCAGAAGTGGGTAAAGGAGAGAGACAATTTGACAGAAGGAACAGTCGTCATGATTATTGATCAATCACTGCCCAGAGCTATGTGGCCGGCCGGCCGCGTAAGCAAAGTGATCACCGGTGCCGGCAAGGTCCGAGCAGCTGAAGTGATCGTCCAGGGTCGCACTTACACCCGTCCCGTGGCGAGGCTCATAGAACTGCCCTGACTCCCAGACACAATCGATGATGACCATGACCCTATAACCCTATGACTTTGTGAAGTTGACTGACCCCTACAGCAAACCCTTATGTGTAAATAGACAACGCGATTAATCTGTCTCTGTTTAACTGATTAGGTCTGGGACCAATCAGGGGGTGGCTGTTGTGAAGGGCCAGATTAAACCGAATATATATATTTATTTATATATATATATTTAATTGTATTTGTATATTCTTTAATATTCCCTGATATCCCTTGTATATTCCTTGTACAATATACATTGAATATCCATTCTAGCCTACTGAACATCCCATAATAGTCTCCATTCTACTATTGGTCGAGACCTTGGTGCCAGGCTGCCATACCCCTCAGACCCAGTTCAAACGTACCGCTCAACATGTACGAACAAGTCCTAGTTCCGCGTAGGAATCTGGCTACCGCACCACTAATGGGACTATTTGTTCATAGTGCGTATATATACTGCGCTACTAAAGTAGGACTTCCTTTTCAGTCCAGTTTCTTACCCTCCAATAGAGTCACAGACGTAAAGCTTCCCCGCGACGCCACGTGTGGGAGTAAGGCCAAGTTCGCCTACCATCGGTATTGAGACATCGTGTATATTAATATTTGAATAGTCATATTTGGCACTATATCGTCGAGTTGGACGTAGTCTATTAAGCTAATAATAGTCTGTTAATGTATAGTGCTTCGTGCGGTGAGAATACTACCGTAGTCAGCACCCCATCGTTTCGGGCAGAGAACTGGCTGCTTATCCAGGGTGGTTGACCCCACGTGAAGCTGCACCCGAGGAGCCCCAGAGCCGACGAGCGAGTGGACCTGTATACCGGATTATTCTACCGACGACAGCCCGCCTTCCCAGGCACGGATTATGCTTTGTATACGTTGATTATTCCATGGATAAAGACCCCCGACACTGCCGTGTGTTGGAACCCCCCCCCCCTGGAGAGGACGCAAGGTGAGGAGACGCTCTGCAAGACGAGGTCGCTTCACGTCTCTCCTCCGTGGACCGGAGGACGCCGGCCCACAAAGAGTCCACCTGCTTTCATCTGTGGTCCAAGGATCGCCGGCGCATTGAACGGCACTACAGTGGGTTCACCTGGGATACCCTTGGCCGGATGAGGCAGCCGGATTACACCCCCCCCCCCCCCCCTCCTACTCCTGTCGGCTTACAAGCGACCGGATTAACCCCCCCTAGTGTATCCAGTCTATAATCCAAAGTATCATTGCTGTTATTCCTTAACTATTCCAGGTCGTATATGTACCACCTGCGCCTTCAGAGATTGGACATTCTCTATTGATATACCGACGAATACTCTTGCCATAAAAGTGCATACTAATTCCCATTCATAAATGTGATTGATTTGATTAAGTGCTTGCTCTACACACCATCGCTGTGTAGAAATAAAGACCTATTTCTAATTCGTACATTTGTGTTGGATCCGTTTCATCTACGTGACAGTGTTCATCATAATATATTTATGCCGTGTACTGGGTGGCCGAATATTAAGTACAAAGGTAGTGGTAGTAAGTATCATATCTAGTAATACAGTCAGGGAATTGTACCCCTCAGTTACAGTAGTAGTGATTCATAAAACCATGTTTTAACTTTGGTCTTTTCATTTACAATGCTTTCTGCTAAAACCTTTAAATTAACAAAAAAAATTGTCATCTGCAAACAAAACAAACTGCAATATCTTTGACACTTCACATATGTCATTGATATACAAAATAAATTGTTTAGGCCCCAAAACCGAGCCTTGTGGGATGCCACATTCAATCTTCATATACTCCGATATATTACCAGCAAACTGTACATCTTTTAAAGTTTATTTCATTTAACTTTCTTACTCTTGCCTCTATTATTTCTATAAGCTAGTGACCAGCGCTGTCCCTATTGGACCTACTCCAACTGTCGTACTTCTGACGTATACACAAACTACTGCTGTGCAGATTTCAATAAAACAATTGTTATAGGCAGCTCAGTTCAGTTATTACCTTTTGAAAAATAAAAACATATTGGGTAAATTTGAGTGTGCAGTGTATAACCTGCGTCATGCTTCTTGTACTTTTAAAGACTGTGACCTCAGTGGGAAGGTCTCTCTCATCAGGAAACTCTCTCTCTCAGCTTAATGCCGGTGTGATTTCAGCGGGAAATCCATCAATTTCTCATGGTCTTTACCCCCCCCCCCCTCTCTCTTGTGTGTAGCGAGGAAGATGTTCCCTAAGAGGAAGCTAGAAGAGAGCCAGAGCGCCAGCGAGGACCAGAAGGAGGACCAGAAGGAGGAGGTGGAGGAGCAGCTGAACAAGAGAGCCCGCATGGAGGAGCCAGACACCGGGACGACAGGTACGGTCTCACCTGTTGGCTCCTACGTTTCACTGTGTCTGGTCTCTCATAACTTTAACCTCTTAACTCATTCACTGCCAGCTATTATCCTTATCCTGTTCTAGCTAGGCCACGCTTTAAAAGATAGGAGTGCGTCACCTTGTTTGTAGAGCTATATCTATTAGGGATGCACCGAATGGGAAATTCTTGGCCGAAACCGATACCGAAAATAGGAAACAGTTGGCCGAAAACCGAATGCCGAAAGGCCGAAAATGATTAATAGAAATATATATATAATGTATTTTTTTTTCAGCTACCTGATTATGACAAAAGACATGATTATGGTTAAACTTAACTTAAATAATATTAATAATCACTATTATGGGTCCATAAAACATTTATTCAGCACTTTTGAATGCATACATTAATTCCAGACTGACTGCTGAAAGATTGTACAATTTAAACATTTTCTCTTTGCATACAACAAAATGTGCATTAAAGTCAAGTGCATTTTCTTTTCTCTGTAGGATAACTACAACAAAGTGCATTCAGAACAAAGCCAAGGTGCTTTAAAACTGCATAAAGATCTGCACACATGAGAGGGAGAATAGCTTATAGCAGACTTAATGATGTTACTGTAGTGGCTACAGTAAGCATTTTATATAAAAGTACTCTGTATTTTTGTATGACAACTAATAAAGAAACTTGAACTACTGTCATAATTCACGGCGTTCTAGCCTACATGGAAGGACTGTTGTATTTACTACATCTCCCGTGACTATTAGCGGGGGATGACGTAGCTTTAAGAGAGACGAGAGAAAGAGGACCGGAAGCCTTGTTAGCTAGCTTAACGCTAACGTTAATAAAAAATTATAATATTATAATAATTATCGGCAGCCGAATATTCGGTGCATCCCTAATATCTAAATATTCTATATTATAGCTATGGATACAATACTGTTGTCATTTGACAGTAACTATCTTCTGTCCAAAAGAATACATTTTTTCATGAATACGTTCGCGCGCTATCCCGTGGTGAATATAAGTATAGTTTCGGAATGATCCGGGCTAATTCCTGGGAGGCTGAGTTATAGGGCGCAACGTGAATTCTACTAAAAGTGTTACAAAGGATCAGATTAAACCGAATATATATATTTATTGATTGATATATATTGCATAGTATTTGTATATCGTTTTGATATCCCTTGTATATTCCTTGTACATATACACGGAATATCCCTTTAGCCTAGTACAGACCATAATATTTCATTCTCCTATTGGACAGCGGTCCACAGGCGCCAGGGCCATGCCTCCAGAGTCAGGTTCAAAGCCACCGTCAAGACATGTCTGTACATGCCCGGCCTTGCCCAAGAATACGAGACAGAAATGAGGTTGGCGCTAGATTGTTCGCCGTGCATATAAATATGGCGCAGGTGAATACAGAAGCACTTAGGAACTAAAGTTGAAGCCTCACCCACGATACTCCGTGCGGTGAAGTATGGCCTGTTTGGCCCCAAATAGAGCATTGAGACCGCGTGCGAATTAATAACTGAAGTGTCAGAGTTTGGCGCTATACCGTCGAGTGCGACATATTTCTATTAAGTCAGTAATAGTCTATTTGTGTATAGTGTATCGTGCGGCTAAAGTTCTACAGTGACCAGCATCACCAACGCTTCCTCGTACCAGCTAGAGTGCTTATCCAGGCTGGGCTGCTTTCATGGCGCTTTCACCCGAGGAGACCTAGACGAGGATCGTGTGGACATGTACACTGGATTAATCTACCCGACGACTGCATAGCCATTTACGGCTGGATTATATTTGTTTTGGTCCTGTGATTTATGGAGCGGAGAATCGCCGACGCCTACACGTGTGTGGGATTTACCCTGTGAGGAGCCACGTCGAGTCTGCGCCTCAGAGAGCCTGAGGCAGGCTAGCTTTCTTCACTGTGGAGCTACAGTCTACGGAGAACAGCTGTATTCGTCTGTGGATCAAGAGACTATTGCACCGTCTCCTGTACTTGGAGTCTCCTTAGTCATCGTTGACCAGACTCTCTACTACCGACAGATCCTCTACCCCTGCTGGCTTACAACCGGGGGGACCCACCAGTGCACCATAGATATAATTCCCTAAGATTCAGGTCGTATAATTACCTCCTGCGTAACCAGAGAATGGACATTCATTATTGATTTGCCTACGCACATTCCTTTGCCTTACAAGTGTATTCAAAGTATAATAGAGAAGTATATTATGTACCTTTTGCTGCAATAAATACTCAATTATGGCTTTGTGTGGAACCGATTTATTGTGGGAAGTGTTCATCATATTTGTATATCATGTACTGTATGGCCAGTAATTAAAGTACATAAAGCGGTAGTGGTTTAATGATACCATACTTATCAATACAGTCAGGGAATTGTACCCCTCAGTTACAAAAAGCATTGGCGTTTCATCCCTGGACACGCTACTATTTCCAAATCAAATGTATATAATAGGTATTATGTTTCATCATGAATGCATGAAAGGGGGGGGGGGGGGGTCGTTTCTGATGCTTTGATTGCCAGTAACGGCATTCGTTGTGAACACTACACATGCTGATCAGCTGGATCGGTATAAGAACATTGTACGATCAAGCTGGAATTGACGTCAGATAGTCCTTACCTTTGACCGGGACTATTCCAAAAAGAATATTCCAATTGTTTGATCGCCATCTGGTCCTTCTGATGTCCATCTGGTCCACAACATAATCCGGCACAACACATGCATCGCGTGTCCCGGACACTTTTCAATGCGACCGAGTGAACCTCTAGGCTTCCCTGTACTAAAAAACTGCACCCGGAGCGGTTTAAACGTAACACACGGTCTGGAACAGGGTTTACTGCACTCTCGATACTGCCACCTGGGAGGATCTGGCCGGTACTGCACCCTCGGGGTCCCAGTATGCCTTTTAACGGCAACATACAGGTCTCTGACATTGAATAGAATATTAAAATCGAAAAAAAAGGAAAACGGACCAAATAATGTATTGGCGTTTAACGGTTGTTGAGCAAACACGTATATAAACGTTGTTGGCGCAGATTGTGTTAAGCCCGAACTTGTAGCCAAGAGTAAAGACCCTAACCCTGTCAAAATAGCAGTCAACGTGTATATTTTCAGCACTACGTTTGTTTACCAATGGTTTTAAGTAGGGATGCTCAATATTGGCTTTTTTACCTATACCGATATTGTCCAACTCTTAATTTCCGATACCGATATCAACCGATATCAACTGATACCGATATATGCAGGGTTCCACCCTCCAAAAAACGGAATAATTTCAGGTAATTAACATTACATATCTCTTGTTGTGGAATTAACACAACATTATGCATACTTTTGACAATAAATGAAATCAGAATTTGTTCTTACTTGCTTGCCTGGTTAAATAAAGGTTATAGAAATGTAAAAAAAAAAAAATCTTTTTTTGAAAACCGATACCGATATTTTCCGATATCACATTTTAATGCCAATATCGGCCGATAATATCGGTAGGCCGATAATATCGGACATCCCTAGTTTTAAGTGTTATAAGTGAAATATGAGTTATAGAAATCTAGTCGGGAAATTACGCCGCCATTTAGTTTGTAGTCTTATGAGGAAAGGAGACCCAGGACTTTCGATGGGCTTTCGAATAATAAAAAAAAAAACTACACTTCCTAGCTCATGCCAGCCCCTGTCAAACATCTGACTTCTGGATAAACTTTTTAATTTCTCATGATTTCTTTTAAATTTATTTTATTTCTCTCTCTCTCTCCCTCCCCCCCTCTCTGTAGAGAACTGCGAGGAGCCAATGGAAATGGAAGAGGCTGCAAAGGAAGAGCAGGAAGTGATGGCGGTGACCGAGGCCAGCGGAGCAGGAGAGGAGGAGAAGAAGAAGAAGGAGGCAGAAGAAGAGGAGGTGAAGAAGAGGAGGAGCAGCGAAGAGAAGGCAGAAGAAGAGGAGGTGAAGAAGAGGAGGAGGAGCAGCGAAGAGAAGGCAGAAGAAGAGGAGGTGAAGAAGAGGATCAGTGAAGAGAAGAAGGCCGAAGAAGAGGAGGTGAAGAGGAGGAGCAGCGAAGAGAAGGCAGAAGAAGAAGAGGAGGTGGTGAAGAGGAGGAGCAGTGAAGAGAAGGCCGAAGAAGAGGAGGTGAAGAAGAGGAGGAGCAGCGAAGAGAAGGCAGAAGAAGAGGAGGTGAAGAAGAAAAGGATCAGTGAAGAGAAGAAGGCCGAAGAAGAGGAGGTGAAGAAGAGGAGGAGCAGTGAAGAGAAGAAGAAAGCTGAGCAGGCAGAAAAGAAAAAGGACGTGAAGGGAAAAAAGACTGATGTGAAACCGTCTGCCGTTGCCAAGAAGGAGGAGGAGGAGAGCGGTGAAAAGGATGTGAAGGAGAAAAAAAGTCCAAAAAGTCAAACAGGAAGAAAGCGGAAAGAGGCAGAGGAGCAGAGAGATAAGGACCCGGCCAAGGACTCTGCCAAGAAATCCCCTATCAGCAGTTTCTTTAAAGCTCCTATCAGCAGTTTCTTTGGTGAGAGGGCGGGGGGGATTTGCATAAGCTCTTTGCTTTGCACAAAAACATGTTTCTGTAAATGTGCTTTTGCTTTTATCAGTTAAAGAATGATGTTAGAATATTGGTGTATGACCCGTCCGTCCTCCCGCCTGGTCTTCCTTTTATCCGTTAGACAGATGGGTAAATATTGGTTTCTGACCCCCCATCCTCCCCCCTTGTCTTCTGTCTCCACCACAGCTCCCCGGAAGGCGGCCGTGAAGTTGGAGAGAGCGGAGGAGAAGAGCGAGGAAGACAAAAAGCCAAGTGCAGAGGAGAAAAAAGACAAGAGCGTCGTGGAGGAGAAAAAAGACAAGAGCGTCGTGGAGGAGAAAAAAGACAAGAGCGTCGTGGAGGAGAAAAAAGACAAGAGCGTCGTGGAGGAGAAAAAAGACAAGAGCGTCGTGGAGGAGAAAAAAGACAAGAGCGTCGTGGAGGAGAAAAAAGACAAGAGCGTCGTGGAGGAGAAAAAAGTCAAAAGGTAGGAGAGCAAAGTCAAAAGGTAGGAGAATGTGACGAGTGAAGAGTTTTTCCAGCCCGGGAACGCCTGCAAAAAGTCTTGGATTTCAAAGCTTTGTGTTTTTCCTAGGCCAGGAAAAGTTTTGGGAAATAGTGTTCAGAGCTTCTCTGCCTGGCAGCCTATATATTAAAGGCAGCCCAAGAGTGCTTCCGCGTTTCTCTGATTGGCCGCGACGCCCCACGTGACAACGCCTAGCACGCCCCGCGGCAGAGCGGCAGCGGCGCATAGGTTGCCGCGGCATTATGTATTCTGTATTATGTAATCCCCCCTGTCGACGGCTAGCTCAACTCGTTCCTCAGCTTGCTGTGGATCCTGCGGTCAGTTGGTGACAAGTTCTAATCAATTTTTTAAATTTTTTTACGTTTAATTAATTTATCATCTCTATATAAACGTTCTTTCGCCGGTTAAGTTTAGGCATTCTTTCGGAGTTGGTTAGGGTTAAGTTTAGGCATTCTTTCGGAGTTGGTTAAGGTTAGGGTTAAGTTTAGGCATTCTTTCGGAGTTGGTTAAGGTTAGAGTTTGTCTTAGAGCATGGCAATAGAATGCCTTTCTTTCTTTCGTCGGTTAAGTTTAGCCATTCTTTCGGAGTTGGTTAAGGTTAGGGTTAAGTTTAGGCATTCTTTCGGAGTTGGTTAAGGTTAGGGTTAAGTTTAGTCATTCTTTTTCGGAGTTGGTTATGGTTAGAGTTTGTCGCAGAGCATGGCAATAGAATGCCTCTCTTTCTTTCGCCGGAGCAGCAGCCTATTTCCGCTCTGCCGCGGGGCGTGCTAGGCGTTGTCACGTGGGCCGTCGCGGCCAATCAGAGAAACGCGGAAGCACTCTTGGGCTGCCTTTAATATAGACGCTGCCTGGCATTCCTCCGTCAGACATCACACCTCCGTCAGACATCACACCAGCTGTGATTTTAGTCCTTACTCTGGGTTCCTGCTTTAGTCCTTACTCAGTGTTCCTGCTTTAGTCCTTACTCTGGGTTCCTGCTTTAGTCCTTACTCCAGGTTCCTGCTTCAGTCCTTACTCCGGGTTCCTGCTTTAGTCCTTACTCTGGGTTCCTGCTTTAGTCCTTACTCCAGGTTCCTGCTTCAGTCCTTACTCCAGGTTCCTGCTTTAGTCCTTACTCCAGGTTCCTGCTTTAGTCCTTACTCCAGGTTCCTGCTTTAGTCCTTACTCCAGGTTCCTGCTTTAGTCCTTACTCCAGGTTCCTGCTTTAGTCCTTACTCCAGGTTCCTGCTTTAGTCCTTACTCCGGGTTCCTGCTTTAGTCCTTACTCCGGGTTCCTGCTTTAGTCCTTACCCCGGGTTCCTGCTTTAGTCCTTACTCCAGGTTCCTGCTTTAGTCCTTACTCAGGGTTCCTGCTTTAGTCCTTACTCCAGGTTCCTGCTTTAGTCCTTACTCCGGGTTCCTGCTTTAGTCCTTACTCCAGGTTCCTGCTTTAGTCCTTACTCCGGGTTCCTGCTTTAGTCCTTACTCTGGGTTCCTGCTTTAGTCCTTACTCTGTGTTCCTGCTTTAGTCCTTACTCCAGGTTCCTGCTTTAGTCCTTACTCCAGGTTCCTGCTTTAGTCCTTACTCCGGGTTCCTGCTTTAGTCCTTACTCCAGGTTCCTGCTTTAGTCCTTACTCTGGGTTCCTGCTTTAGTCCTTACTCAGGGTTCCTGCTTTAGTCCTTACTCCAGGTTCCTGCTTTAGTCCTTACTCCAGGTTCCTGCTTTAGTCCTTACTCCGGGTTCCTGCTTTAGTCCTTACTCCGGGTTCCTGCTTTAGTCCTTACTCCAGGTTCCTGCTTTAGTCCTTACTCCGGGTTCCTGCTTTAGTCCTTACTCTGTGTTCCTGCTTTAGTCCTTACTCCAGGTTCCTGCTTTAGTCCTTACTCCAGGTTCCTGCTTTAGTCCTTACTCCAGGTTCCTGCTTTAGTCCTTACTCCAGGTTCCTGCTTTAGTCCTTACTCCAGGTTCCTGCTTTAGTCCTTACTCTGGGTTCCTGCTTTAGTCCTTACTCCAGGTTCCTGCTTTAGTCCTTACTCCGGGTTCCTGCTTTAGTCCTTACTCCAGGTTCCTGCTTTAGTCCTTACTCCAGGTTCCTGCTTTAGTCCTTACTCCAGGTTCCTGCTTTAGTCCTTACTCCAGGTTCCTGCTTTAGTCCTTACTCCGGGTTCCTGCTTTAGTCCTTACTCCGGGTTCCTGCTTTAGTCCTTACTCCAGGTTCCTGCTTTAGTCCTTACTCTGGGTTCCTGCTTTAGTCCTTACTCTGTGTTCCTGCTTTAGTCTTTACTCCGGGTTCCTGCTTTAGTCCTTACTCCAGGTTCCTGCTTTAGTCCTTACTCCGTGTTCCTGCTTTAGTCCTTACTCCGGGTTCCTGCTTTAGTCCTTACTCCAGGTTCCTGCTTTAGTCCTTACTCTGTGTTCCTGCTTTAGTCCTTACTCTGTGTTCCTGCTTTAGTCCTTACTCCAGGTTCCTGCTTTAGTCCTTACTCCAGGTTCCTGCTTTAGTCCTTACTCCAGGTTCCTGCTTTAGTCCTTACTCCAGGTTCCTGCTTTAGTCCTTACTCTGTGTTCCTGCTTTAGTCCTTACTCCAGGTTCCTGCTTTAGTCCTTACTCAGGGTTCCTGCTTTAGTCCTTACTCCAGGTTCCTGCTTTAGTCCTTACTCCAGGTTCCTGCTTTAGTCCTTACTCCAGGTTCCTGCTTTAGTCCTTACTCCGGGTTCCTGCTTTAGTCCTTACTCCAGGTTCCTGCTTTAGTCCTTACTCCAGGTTCCTGCTTTAGTCCTTACTCCAGGTTCCTGCTTTAGTCCTTACTCTGTGTTCCTGCTTTAGTCCTTACTCCAGGTTCCTGCTTTAGTCCTTACTCCAGGTTCCTGCTTTAGTCCTTACTCCAGGTTCCTGCTTTAGTCCTTACTCTGTGTTCCTGCTTTAGTCCTTACTCCAGGTTCCTGCTTTAGTCCTTACTCCAGGTTCCTGCTTTAGTCCTTACTCCAGGTTCCTGCTTTAGTCCTTACTCCAGGTTCCTGCTTTAGTCCTTACTCTGTGTTCCTGCTTTAGTCCTTACTCCAGGTTCCCGCTTTAGTCCTTACTCGGGTTTCCTGCTTTAGTCCTTACTCCAGGTTCCCACTTTAGTCCTTACTCGGGTTTCCTGCTTTAGTCCTTACTCCAGGTTCCTGCTTTAGTCCTTACTCCAGGTTCCTGCTTTAGTCCTTACTCCGGGTTCCTGCTTTAGTCCTTACTCCAGGTTCCTGCTTTAGTCCTTACTCCAGGTTCCTGCTTTAGTCCTTACTCCAGGTTCCTGCTTTAGTCCTTACTCCAGGTTCCTGCTTTAGTCCTTACTCTGTGTTCCTGCTTTAGTCCTTACTCCAGGTTCCTGCTTTAGTCCTTACTCCAGGTTCCTGCTTTAGTCCTTACTCCAGGTTCCTGCTTTAGTCCTTACTCCAGGTTCCTGCTTTAGTCCTTACTCCAGGTTCCTGCTTTAGTCCTTACTCCAGGTTCCTGCTTTAGTCCTTACTCCAGGTTCCTGCTTTAGTCCTTACTCCGGGTTCCTGCTTTAGTCCTTACTCCAGGTTCCTGCTTTAGTCCTTACTCCAGGTTCCTGCTTTAGTCCTTACTCCAGGTTCCTGCTTTAGTCCTTACTCCAGGTTCCTGCTTTAGTCCTTACTCCAGGTTCCTGCTTTAGTCCTTACTCCAGGTTCCTGCTTTAGTCCTTACTCCAGGTTCCTGCTTTAGTCCTTACTCTGTGTTCCTGCTTTAGTCCTTACTCCAGGTTCCTGCTTTAGTCCTTACTCCAGGTTCCTGCTTTAGTCCTTACTCAGGGTTCCTGCTTTAGTCCTTACTCTGTGTTCCTGCTTTAGTCCTTACTCTGTGTTCCTGCTTTAGTCCTTACTCCAGGTTCCTGCTTTAGTCCTTACTCTGTGTTCCTGCTTTAGTCCTTACTCTGTGTTCCTGCTTTAGTCCTTACTCAGGGTTCCTGCTTTAGTCCTTACTCTGTGTTCCTGCTTTAGTCCTTACTCCAGGTTCCTGCTTTAGTCCTTACTCCAGGTTCCTGCTTTAGTCCTTACTCCAGGTTCCTGCTTTAGTCCTTACTCCAGGTTCCTGCTTTAGTCCTTACTCCAGGTTCCTGCTTTAGTCCTTACTCTGTGTTCCTGCTTTAGTCCTTACTCTGTGTTCCTGCTTTAGTCCTTACTCCAGGTTCCTGCTTTAGTCCTTACTCCAGGTTCCTGCTTTAGTCCTTACTCCAGGTTCCTGCTTTAGTCCTTACTCCGGGTTCCTGCTTTAGTCCTTACTCCAGGTTCCTGCTTTAGTCCTTACTCCAGGTTCCTGCTTTAGTCCTTACTCAGGGTTCCTGCTTTAGTCCTTACTCTGTGTTCCTGCTTTAGTCCTTACTCAGGGTTCCTGCTTTAGTCCTTACTCTGTGTTCCTGCTTTAGTCCTTACTCCAGGTTCCTGCTTTAGTCCTTACTCTGTGTTCCTGCTTTAGTCCTTACTCCAGGTTCCTGCTTTAGTCCTTACTCCAGGTTCCTGCTTTAGTCCTTACTCCAGGTTCCTGCTTTAGTCCTTACTCCGGGTTCCTGCTTTAGTCCTTACTCCAGGTTCCTGCTTTAGTCCTTACTCCAGGTTCCTGCTTTAGTCCTTACTCCAGGTTCCTGCTTTAGTCCTTACTCTGTGTTCCTGCTTTAGTCCTTACTCTGTGTTCCTGCTTTAGTCCTTACTCCAGGTTCCTGCTTTAGTCCTTACTCCAGGTTCCTGCTTTAGTCCTTACTCCGGGTTCCTGATTTAGTCCTTACTCTGTGTTCCTGCTTTAGTCCTTACTCCAGGTTCCTGCTTTAGTCCTTACTCTGTGTTCCTGCTTTAGTCCTTACTCTGTGTTCCTGCTTTAGTCCTTACTCCAGGTTCCTGCTTTAGTCCTTACTCCAGGTTCCTGCTTTAGTCCTTACTCTGTGTTCCTGCTTTAGTCCTTACTCCAGGTTCCTGCTTTAGTCCTTACTCCAGGTTCCTGCTTTAGTCCTTACTCAGGGTTCCTGCTTTAGTCCTTACTCTGTGTTCCTGCTTTAGTCCTTACTCTGTGTTCCTGCTTTAGTCCTTACTCCAGGTTCCTGCTTTAGTCCTTACTCTGTGTTCCTGCTTTAGTCCTTACTCTGTGTTCCTGCTTTAGTCCTTACTCAGGGTTCCTGCTTTAGTCCTTACTCTGTGTTCCTGCTTTAGTCCTTACTCCAGGTTCCTGCTTTAGTCCTTACTCCAGGTTCCTGCTTTAGTCCTTACTCCAGGTTCCTGCTTTAGTCCTTACTCCAGGTTCCTGCTTTAGTCCTTACTCCAGGTTCCTGCTTTAGTCCTTACTCTGTGTTCCTGCTTTAGTCCTTACTCCAGGTTCCTGCTTTAGTCCTTACTCCAGGTTCCTGCTTTAGTCCTTACTCCGGGTTCCTGCTTTAGTCCTTACTCCGGGTTCCTGCTTTAGTCCTTACTCCAGGTTCCTGCTTTAGTCCTTACTCCAGGTTCCTGCTTTAGTCCTTACTCAGGGTTCCTGCTTTAGTCCTTACTCTGTGTTCCTGCTTTAGTCCTTACTCAGGGTTCCTGCTTTAGTCCTTACTCTGTGTTCCTGCTTTAGTCCTTACTCCAGGTTCCTGCTTTAGTCCTTACTCTGTGTTCCTGCTTTAGTCCTTACTCCAGGTTCCTGCTTTAGTCCTTACTCCAGGTTCCTGCTTTAGTCCTTACTCCAGGTTCCTGCTTTAGTCCTTACTCCGGGTTCCTGCTTTAGTCCTTACTCCAGGTTCCTGCTTTAGTCCTTACTCCAGGTTCCTGCTTTAGTCCTTACTCCAGGTTCCTGCTTTAGTCCTTACTCTGTGTTCCTGCTTTAGTCCTTACTCCAGGTTCCTGCTTTAGTCCTTACTCCAGGTTCCTGCTTTAGTCCTTACTCCGGGTTCCTGATTTAGTCCTTACTCTGTGTTCCTGCTTTAGTCCTTACTCCAGGTTCCTGCTTTAGTCCTTACTCTGTGTTCCTGCTTTAGTCCTTACTCCAGGTTCCTGCTTTAGTCCTTACTCCAGGTTCCTGCTTTAGTCCTTACTCCAGGTTCCTGCTTTAGTCTTTACTCCGGGTTCCTGATTTAGTCCTTACTCTGTGTTCCTGCTTTAGTCCTTACTCCAGGTTCCTGCTTTAGTCCTTACTCTGTGTTCCTGCTTTAGTCCTTACTCCAGGTTCCTGCTTTAGTCCTTACTCTGTGTTCCTGCTTTAGTCCTTACTCCAGGTTCCTGCTTTAGTCCTTACTCCAGGTTCCTGCTTTAGTCCTTACTCCAGGTTCCTGCTTTAGTCCTTACTCCAGGTTCCTGCTTTAGTCCTTACTCTGGGTTCCTGCTTTAGTCCTTACTCCAGGTTCCTGCTTTAGTCCTTACTCCAGGTTCCTGCTTTAGTCTTTACTCCGGGTTCCTGCTTTAGTCCTTACTCCAGGTTCCTGCTTTAGTCTTTACTCCGGGTTCCTGCTTTAGTCCTTACTCCAGGTTCCTGCTTTAGTCCTTACTCCAGGTTCCTGCTTTAGTCCTTACTCCAGGTTCCCGCTTTAGTCCTTACTCGGGTTCCTGCTTTAGTCCTTACTCCAGGTTCCTGCTTTAGTCCTTACTCTGGGTTCCTGCTTTAGTCCTTACTCCAGGTTCCTGCTTTAGTCCTTACTCCAGGTTCCTGCTTTAGTCCTTACTCCAGGTTCCTGCTTTAGTCCTTACTCCAGGTTCCTGCTTTAGTCCTTACTCCGGGTTCCTGCTTTAGTCCTTACTCCGGGTTCCTGCTTTAGTCCTTACTCCAGGTTCCTGCTTTAGTCCTTACTCCAGGTTCCTGCTTTAGTCCTTACTCAGGGTTCCTGCTTTAGTCCTTACTCCAGGTTCCTGCTTTAGTCCTTACTCCAGGTTCCTGCTTTAGTCCTTACTCTGTGTTCCTGCTTTAGTCCTTACTCCAGGTTCCTGCTTTAGTCCTTACTCCAGGTTCCTGCTTTAGTCCTTACTCCAGGTTCCTGCTTTAGTCCTTACTCCGGGTTCCTGCTTTAGTCCTTACTCCAGGTTCCTGCTTTAGTCCTTACTCCAGGTTCCTGCTTTAGTCCTTACTCCAGGTTCCTGCTTTAGTCCTTACTCCAGGTTCCTGCTTTAGTCCTTACTCCGGGTTCCTGCTTTAGTCCTTACTCCGGGTTCCTGCTTTAGTCCTTACTCCAGGTTCCTGCTTTAGTCCTTACTCCAGGTTCCTGCTTTAGTCCTTACTCCAGGTTCCTGCTTTAGTCCTTACTCCAGGTTCCTGCTTTAGTCCTTACTCTGTGTTCCTGCTTTAGTCCTTACTCCAGGTTCCTGCTTTAGTCCTTACTCCAGGTTCCTGCTTTAGTCCTTACTCCAGGTTCCTGCTTTAGTCCTTACTCCGGGTTCCTGCTTTAGTCCTTACTCCGGGTTCCTGCTTTAGTCCTTACTCCAGGTTCCTGCTTTAGTCCTTACTCCAGGTTCCTGCTTTAGTCCTTACTCCAGGTTCCTGCTTTAGTCCTTACTCCAGGTTCCTGCTTTAGTCCTTACTCTGTGTTCCTGCTTTAGTCCTTACTCCAGGTTCCTGCTTTAGTCCTTACTCTGGGTTCCTGCTTTAGTCCTTACTCTGTGTTCCTGCTTTAGTCCTTACTCCAGGTTCCTGCTTTAGTCCTTACTCCAGGTTCCTGCTTTAGTCCTTACTCCAGGTTCCTGCTTTAGTCCTTACTCCAGGTTCCTGCTTTAGTCCTTACTCCGGGTTCCTGCTTTAGTCCTTACTCCAGGTTCCTGCTTTAGTCCTTACTCCGGGTTCCTGCTTTAGTCCTTACTCCAGGTTCCTGCTTTAGTCCTTACTCTGTGTTCCTGCTTTAGTCCTTACTCTGTGTTCCTGCTTTAGTCCTTACTCCAGGTTCCTGCTTTAGTCCTTACTCTGTGTTCCTGCTTTAGTCCTTACTCCAGGTTCCTGCTTTAGTCCTTACTCTGGGTTCCTGCTTTAGTCCTTACTCCAGGTTCCTGCTTTAGTCCTTACTCCAGGTTCCTGCTTTAGTCCTTACTCCAGGTTCCTGCTTTAGTCCTTACTCCAGGTTCCTGCTTTAGTCCTTACTCCAGGTTCCTGCTTTAGTCCTTACTCCAGGTTCCTGCTTTAGTCCTTACTCCAGGTTCCTGCTTTAGTCCTTACTCCAGGTTCCTGCTTTAGTCCTTACTCCAGGTTCCTGCTTTAGTCCTTACTCTGTGTTCCTGCTTTAGTCCTTACTCTGTGTTCCTGCTTTAGTCCTTACTCCAGGTTCCTGCTTTAGTCCTTACTCTGTGTTCCTGCTTTAGTCCTTACTCTCTGTTCCTGCTTTAGTCCTTACTCCAGGTTCCTGCTTTAGTCCTTACTCCAGGTTCCTGCTTTAGTCCTTACTCCAGGTTCCTGCTTTAGTCCTTACTCTGTGTTCCTGCTTTAGTCCTTACTCCAGGTTCCTGCTTTAGTCCTTACTCCAGGTTCCTGCTTTAGTCCTTACTCCAGGTTCCTGCTTTAGTCCTTACTCCAGGTTCCTGCTTTAGTCCTTACTCCAGGTTCCTGCTTTAGTCCTTACTCCAGGTTCCTGCTTTAGTCCTTACTCTGTGTTCCTGCTTTAGTCCTTACTCCAGGTTCCTGCTTTAGTCCTTACTCCGGGTTCCTGCTTTAGTCCTTACTCCGGGTTCCTGCTTTAGTCCTTACTCCAGGTTCCTGCTTTAGTCCTTACTCCAGGTTCCTGCTTTAGTCCTTACTCCAGGTTCCTGCTTTAGTCCTTACTCTGTGTTCCTGCTTTAGTCCTTACTCCGGGTTCCTGCTTTAGTCCTTACTCTGTGTTCCTGCTTTAGTCCTTACTCTGGGTTCCTGCTTTAGTCCTTACTCTGGGTTCCTGCTTTAGTCCTTACTCCGGGTTCCTGCTTTAGTCCTTACTCTGGGTTCCTGCTTTAGTCCTTACTCCGGGTTCCTGCTTTAGTCCTTACTCCAGGTTCCTGCTTTAGTCCTTACTCCGGGTTCCTGCTTTAGTCCTTACTCTGGGTTCCTGCTTTAGTCCTTACTCCGGGTTCCTGCTTTAGTCCTTACTCCAGGTTCCTGCTTTAGTCCTTACTCCGGGTTCCTGCTTTAGTCCTTACTCTGTGTTCCTGCTTTAGTCCTTACTCAGGGTTCCTGCTTTAGTCCTTACTCCAGGTTCCTGCTTTAGTCCTTACTCCAGGTTCCTGCTTTAGTCCTTACTCCAGGTTCCTGCTTTAGTCCTTACTCCAGGTTCCTGCTTTAGTCCTTACTCCAGGTTCCTGCTTTAGTCCTTACTCCAGGTTCCTGCTTTAGTCCTTACTCCGGGTTCCTGCTTTAGTCCTTACTCTGGGTTCCTGCTTTAGTCCTTACTCCAGGTTCCTGCTTTAGTCCTTACTCCAGGTTCCTGCTTTAGTCCTTACTCCAGGTTCCTGCTTTAGTCCTTACTCCAGGTTCCTGCTTTAGTCCTTACTCCAGGTTCCTGCTTTAGTCCTTACTCTGTGTTCCTGCTTTAGTCCTTACTCCGGGTTCCTGCTTTAGTCCTTACTCTGTGTTCCTGCTTTAGTCCTTACTCTGGGTTCCTGCTTTAGTCCTTACTCCAGGTTCCTGCTTTAGTCCTTACTCCAGGTTCCTGCTTTAGTCCTTACTCCAGGTTCCTGCTTTAGTCCTTACTCTGTGTTCCTGCTTTAGTCCTTACTCAGGGTTCCTGCTTTAGTCCTTACTCTGGGTTCCTGCTTTAGTCCTTACTCCAGGTTCCTGCTTTAGTCCTTACTCCAGGTTCCTGCTTTAGTCCTTACTCTGGGTTCCTGCTTTAGTCCTTACTCCAGGTTCCTGCTTTAGTCCTTACTCCAGGTTCCTGCTTTAGTCCTTACTCTGTGTTCCTGCTTTAGTCCTTACTCCAGGTTCCTGCTTTAGTCCTTACTCCAGGTTCCTGCTTTAGTCCTTACTCCAGGTTCCTGCTTTAGTCCTTACTCTGTGTTCCTGCTTTAGTCCTTACTCCGGGTTCCTGCTTTAGTCCTTACTCTGTGTTCCTGCTTTAGTCCTTACTCCAGGTTCCTGCTTTAGTCCTTACTCCAGGTTCCTGCTTTAGTCCTTACTCCAGGTTCCTGCTTTAGTCCTTACTCCAGGTTCCTGCTTTAGTCCTTACTCTGTGTTCCTGCTTTAGTCCTTACTCAGGGTTCCTGCTTTAGTCCTTACTCTGTGTTCCTGCTTTAGTCCTTACTCCAGGTTCCTGCTTTAGTCCTTACTCCAGGTTCCTGCTTTAGTCCTTACTCCGGGTTCCTGCTTTAGTCCTTACTCCAGGTTCCTGCTTTAGTCCTTACTCCAGGTTCCTGCTTTAGTCCTTACTCCAGGTTCCTGCTTTAGTCCTTACTCCAGGTTCCTGCTTTAGTCCTTACTCCAGGTTCCTGCTTTAGTCCTTACTCCAGGTTCCTGCTTTAGTCCTTACTCCAGGTTCCTGCTTTAGTCCTTACTCCAGGTTCCTGCTTTAGTCCTTACTCCGTGTTCCTGCTTTAGTCCTTACTCCAGGTTCCTGCTTTAGTCCTTACTCCAGGTTCCTGCTTTAGTCCTTACTCTGGGTTCCTGCGTTAGTCCTTACTCCAGGTTCCTGCTTTAGTCCTTACTCCAGGTTCCTGCTTTAGTCCTTACTCCGTGTTCCTGCTTTAGTCCTTACTCCAGGTTCCTGCTTTAGTCCTTACTCCAGGTTCCTGCTTTAGTCCTTACTCCAGGTTCCTGCTTTAGTCCTTACTCTGTGTTCCTGCTTTAGTCCTTACTCCAGGTTCCTGCTTTAGTCCTTACTCCAGGTTCCTGCTTTAGTCCTTACTCTGGGTTCCTGCTTTAGTCCTTACTCCAGGTTCCTGCTTTAGTCCTTACTCCAGGTTCCTGCTTTAGTCCTTACTCCAGGTTCCTGCTTTAGTCCTTACTCTGGGTTCCTGCTTTAGTCCTTACTCCAGGTTCCTGCTTTAGTCCTTACTCCAGGTTCCTGCTTTAGTCCTTACTCTGGGTTCCTGCTTTAGTCCTTACTCTGTGTTCCTGCTTTAGTCCTTACTCTGGGTTCCTGCTTTAGTCCTTACCCCAGGTTCCTGCTTTAGTCCTTACCCCAGGTTCCTGCTTCAGTCCTTACTCTGTGTTCCTGCTTTAGTCCTTACTCTGGGTTCCTGCTTTAGTCCTTACTCTGGGTTCCTGCTTTAGTCCTTACTCTGTGTTCCTGCTTTAGTCCTTACTCTGGGTTCCTGCTTTAGTCCTTACCCCAGGTTCCTGCTTTAGTCCTTACCCCAGGTTCCTGCTTTAGTCCTTACTCTGGGTTCCTGCTTTAGTCCTTACTCTGGGTTCCTGCTTTAGTCCTTACTCCAGGTTCCTGCTTTAGTCCTTACTCTGTGTTCCTGCTTTAGTCCTTACTCTGTGTTCCTGCTTTAGTCCTTACTCTGTGTTCCTGCTTTAGTCCTTACTCCAGGTTCCTGCTTTAGTCCTTACTCTGTGTTCCTGCTTTAGTCCTTACTCCAGGTTCCTGCTTTAGTCCTTACTCTGTGTTCCTGCTTTAGTCCTTACTCCAGGTTCCTGCTTTAGTCCTTACTCCAGGTTCCTGCTTTAGTCCTTACTCCAGGTTCCTGCTTTAGTCCTTACTCCAGGTTCCTGCTTTAGTCCTTACTCCAGGTTCCTGCTTTAGTCCTTACTCCAGGTTCCTGCTTTAGTCCTTACTCAGTGTTCCTGCTTTAGTCCTTACTCCAGGTTCCTGCTTTAGTCCTTACTCTGTGTTCCTGCTTTAGTCCTTACTCCAGGTTCCTGCTTTAGTCCTTACTCCAGGTTCCTGCTTTAGTCCTTACTCCAGGTTCCTGCTTTAGTCCTTACTCCAGGTTCCTGCTTTAGTCCTTACTCCAGGTTCCTGCTTTAGTCCTTACTCCAGGTTCCTGCTTTAGTCCTTACTCCAGGTTCCTGCTTTAGTCCTTACTCCAGGTTCCTGCTTTAGTCCTTACTCCAGGTTCCTGCTTTAGTCCTTACTCCGGGTTCCTGCTTTAGTCCTTACTCCAGGTTCCTGCTTTAGTCCTTACTCCAGGTTCCTGCTTTAGTCCTTACTCCGGGTTCCTGCTTTAGTCCTTACTCCGGGTTCCTGCTTTAGTCCTTACTCCAGGTTCCTGCTTTAGTCCTTACTCTGTGTTCCTGCTTTAGTCCTTACTCCAGGTTCCTGCTTTAGTCCTTACTCTGGGTTCCTGCTTTAGTCCTTACTCCGGGTTCCTGCTTTAGTCCTTACTCCGGGTTCCTGCTTTAGTCCTTACTCCGGGTTCCTGCTTTAGTCCTTACTCCAGGTTCCTGCTTTAGTCCTTACTCCAGGTTCCTGCTTTAGTCCTTACTCCAGGTTCCTGCTTTAGTCCTTACTCCAGGTTCCTGCTTTAGTCCTTACTCCAGGTTCCTGCTTTAGTCCTTACTCCAGGTTCCTGCTTTAGTCCTTACTCCAGGTTCCTGCTTTAGTCCTTACTCCAGGTTCCTGCTTTAGTCCTTACTCCGGGTTCCTGCTTTAGTCCTTACTCTGTGTTCCTGCTTTAGTCCTTACTCTGTGTTCCTGCTTTAGTCCTTACTCCAGGTTCCTGCTTTAGTCCTTACTCCAGGTTCCTGCTTTAGTCCTTACTCCAGGTTCCTGCTTTAGTCCTTACTCCAGGTTCCTGCTTTAGTCCTTACTCCAGGTTCCTGCTTTAGTCCTTACTCCAGGTTCCTGCTTTAGTCCTTACTCCAGGTTCCTGCTTTAGTCCTTACTCCAGGTTCCTGCTTTAGTCCTTACTCCAGGTTCCTGCTTTAGTCCTTACTCCGGGTTCCTGCTTTAGTCCTTACTCTGTGTTCCTGCTTTAGTCCTTACTCTGTGTTCCTGCTTTAGTCCTTACTCCAGGTTCCTGCTTTAGTCCTTACTCTGTGTTCCTGCTTTAGTCCTTACTCCAGGTTCCTGCTTTAGTCCTTACTCAGGGTTCCTGCTTTAGTCCTTACTCCAGGTTCCTGCTTTAGTCCTTACTCAGGGTTCCTGCTTTAGTCCTTACTCCAGGTTCCTGCTTTAGTCCTTACTCAGGGTTCCCGCTTTAGCCCTTACTCTGGGTTCCTGCTTTAGTCCTTACTCCAGGTTCCTGCTTTAGTCCTTACTCCAGGTTCCTGCTTTAGTCCTTACTCCAGGTTCCTGCTTTAGTCCTTACTCCAGGTTCCTGCTTTAGTCCTTACTCAGGGTTCCCGCTTTAGTCCTTACTCCAGGTTCCTGCTTTAGTCCTTACTCAGGGTTCCTGCTTTAGTCCTTACTCCAGGTTCCTGCTTTAGTCCTTACTCCAGGTTCCTGCTTTAGTCCTTACTCCGGGTTCCTGCTTTAGTCCTTACTCAGGGTTCCCGCGGGGGCTTTAATAATCTACATTTAACAATCAGAATTCCAGCCCTATAAAAGGTCTTAAATATGTAATTTTGATTACGAAGTTACTTCTATGTTGCGATAACTTCTCTGTATCTTGTTTGAATACGTTTTGGGGACACGTCCGGGCTGCAAAGTAAGCAGTACGAAGTAAGCAGTACCAACCCCCCCCCCCCCCCCCCCCCCCAACAATTCATATGGAATCTTTTCCATTATCCATAGAGCTCAATCTGCAGTAGTTATATAGCAGCACTCTGAATGCAACATTAAACTGATGTAGTAGAAGTTAATGGAGAGCACATCACCACTCTATCAAGCAGGCCCATCACAAATTAGGGGCGACAGTGGATCGCGAGGTAGAGCAGTCGTCTGGTAATCCGCAGGTTCCAGGTTCGATTCCCGCTCCTCCCGGGCAGCGTGTCGAAGTGTCCTGGGCCCTCATTTATCAACAATTCTTAGAAAGTGTTCTATTTTCGTTCTTAAGCACAGAATTTAGAATGTGTGTACGTACAGAAAAATCGGGATTTATCACACGTAAAACCGTGCACGAGCGCGGGCGTAGAACAAGTGGCATTTATCAACACGGAGTACGTGCACACCTGCAAGTACTCCGTGTTGATAAATGCCACTTGTTCTACGCCCGCGCTCGTGCACGGTTTTACGTATTTGCATATAGCACCGCCCGTAATTAACCATATATGGTAATGAACACCCCCATGAAATGTGGAAAAGTGGACTAAGCCAGCGAACTCCTGGGAGAAATACACGACAGGCTGACGACATCTATTAACTTCCTAAAGACCATTGCTGCCTCAGGGCAGCGCAAACACTAATAAAGACCGTTAACCACTGTTCAGGCCTGTACACTGCGATGATATGATCGCAAATTGCCCCCTAATTTGGTCCGTGCAAGTTTAAAATAATATCTGGGGGCAAGCTTGCGAGTGGTGATTTCAACCCTTCATTCGCATTTCACTCCTAAATTAATCCATACAAATTGTAGTAAAACATTAGCCTACAACCAGGGCTGTACAGTGCAATATAATGTTGCGGTTGTAATTTCATTAGACAGACCAGCGCGGACCTTTAATAACATGCAATTTAATTGACACGAGCAATGAGCTAACGGTAGCTTCTAACCAAGGTCTCCATTAGGATTATGCTAAGCTAACTAGCGATCTCTGCTAACCCTGGAAAACGGTCAAAGCGGACTCCACAAGACTAGTTCCATTCGTGAGGAAAGGGGGTGGGTTATATTGACAACGCTTGACAACAGAAGTTTAAACATAACTTCATATTTATTGGTTATTCGTTTCTGTATATCATTCAATTCCCATCTCCGTGTGTCTCCATCTCTTCCTGTTTACATTCGAGTGTGACGTCATCACCTACGGCAGCTTAGACGATCAAAACCCGAAGTCTCTCTCTCTCTCTCTCTCTCTCTCTCTCTCTCTCTCTCTCTCTCTCTCTCTCTCTCTCTCTCTCTCTCTACATTCAATGATTTAAAGTAGCCAAATGTTACACACAGTATAAATACTAACTGGATAGTTGATGATATAAACATTTAATTTCATTATCTGAAATATTCTAAAATCATTAAGTCTGTGTGATTATTATTTTCTCACAGTAGTGTGTATATATATATATATATATATATATATATATATATATATATATATACATGTGTGTGTGTGTGTTTGTGTGTATATATATATATATGTGTGTGTGTTTGGCTAAAGTGGATAGAAAACACAGTACTGTGTAAAAGGCACCCAAGAGTTTTTATATAAATTGTCTTAGATGTAAATAATTTTTTTTATTAGTGTGTCAGTAGACTACTCTTAGTACATTTTCATTAAATTATTTTTTAAAGCATCTTCATGGTTTAATAATGCAAACATATGTTGCAGGGACTTATTATAATCATCATATTGGCGTGACTGTATGCATCAAAGGGTTAAATCAAGCATTTTTAAGTGCTTTAGAGGAAATGTCAAAATATCGCGATATCATTTAGAGGCCATATCGCCCAGCCCTACTATAATGGTAAAATAGTTATTTAAAAATGTGCCCCTAAAAAATATTCTTTGCCCCTAAATTTCTCATTTAGGGGCAAGTGTGCCCCTAGTGAAAAAGCTTAGCGTACAGCCCTGCTGTTTCTACCTGCATACAATCTATTTTGATGTCGGTATTAGGTCGCCTATATAAACAATAATACGAGAGCATATACAAGAACCTTTCTATTCACATAACTGCATTTGTGATGGAGCTTTGACAGCTACATGGGTGGTACAGACAGTAACACTCTATTGCTCGATCCATCTC
Organism: Notolepis coatsorum; assembly: GCF_963971535.1. Classification (NCBI taxonomy): domain Eukaryota; kingdom Metazoa; phylum Chordata; class Actinopteri; order Aulopiformes; family Paralepididae; genus Notolepis; species Notolepis coatsorum. The sequence goes on along the minus strand of NC_140177.1, from coordinate 125,202,960 downwards.
CAATATCACAATGGACCGTGCCATTTAGCCTATGTATAGCCTGCCTATGTGATCAATAAAAACGCGAACTTGAATCCCATCATCATATATGTTTGTTACTTTGTTATTTTTCCCCCCTATGTAAAGCGACATTGGGTCTCTTGAAAGGCGCTATATAAAATGAAGCTATTATTATTATTATTATTATTATTATTATTATCACGTCTGTGCGGGAGCTCACAAATAGACTTTTAGTCTCAGTGAAGTTTCAACAGAGGTCATCTATTCTAACCAACAAATTGAAGTAGAAAGCATTTAGTTGTGACCAATCTTATTTGGAAACATGACAAACAAAATAATAGTATTTCGCTTTTTATTCGATATTTAATCGTGTTTGGAGGTGGGTGTTCTGCGTATGCCCCCCCGTGCCAAACAAGCAGGCCAGCCTCTTGTTCGCACGTGAGCCCGTTATAATTACACTACTGTCGCTATTTTACAATTAACTATAATGAATTACGGTTCATACAGAACACGCGCCATTGTTGGAACTAATGCACGGAAGCTTATTTCCGCATCTGCAGTCTCCATATTCTACCGCCGGGCGCCAGGTACGCACGGTCTGAGCTGAGCGTAGATATACGCACAAAGTCAAGCACACGTTCAAATTGATAAGTCCCACACTTTGCTTAGAAATGATCGTACGCACGGGTTACGCACAGATCTGTGCGTACGCACCATTGATAAATGAGGGCCCTGGAGCAAGGCACTTAACCCCTCACTGCTCCCGATGAGCAGGTTGGCACCTTGCATGGTTGCCGCTGCCATCTGTGTGTGAGTGAATGGGTAAAATGTGAGGAACAAACTGTAAAGCGCTTTGGATAAAAGTGCTATATAAATGCACCATTTACCAGTTTATTTACCAAATAGATTTAACACATTATTAATGTACACAGTCCTGTTCACTGCTAGACTGTGTGTATCTCCTGCCCAGCTGGTCACCAGCACAACCTGACAACCTGGGAGATGCACTGTCTGTATTCATATCATTAGAGCCAAACCAAGATATTTGCTGTGCTGAATTGTGTTTATACACAAGACAGCCAAGACGTGAAAAACACAGACATCATCATTTCATCGTAAAACATTTATAGGAAACCTGACCATCCGTCTTGTCTGCTTACCAATGACTTACCCCCGTCATCGACTTCTGCCAATTTCATGCCACTGGTGTCTTTAAATAACAATTCCTCTGTTTTCTGACCACGCTCCCTCTCAGTGAGAAGTCCTCCGGCCAGACCGACTACGACCCGTCCAGACCCAACTACCACCCGGTGGACCACGCCTGCTGGGCGCGTGGACAGAAGTAAGCCCCGCCTTTCAAACTCTTGTCACGTCCCTCAAAAGCTCCATGCAGCTCAACAACAAGATACAAGATTCCTTTATTGCCACACAACCAGGTTGGTGGTATTTGTGATCGGTACAGAGTGTATTGAGCTCTACAGTATATAAAACTGGAACATGGATACATTTACCCCCCCCCCCCCTTCTCAGCAATGGATACATGATACAGCGCAACATGACACAATAAATATATAAATACAGCACAGCACGACACAGCACAACATAACACATGGAAGAGTCTAGTCCATCAGGTCAGGAGCTTGGTTAGTGTAAGGAAGGGGGGGAGTTCATGGTCCGAATGGTGGTTGGGAAGAAGCTGTCCTTGAAGCGGGTGGTTTACTACAATCCCTCGGCGCAGGCTCTCTCGACCTTGAGGTCGGGTCCTCTGTTATGAATATGGGTGCTTTGAAAAAACAATCAAACGAACAATGACTGTAATAATATATAATTGTCTTTTTGAGCCAACGGCTTATATTTCCATTTTTGTTATAAAATTGTAAACATGTTGTGACAAATGGCCTAATCATGAAAGCAACAAGTGTTTTACAGAGCCTTGACATTCTCAGTGTTGCTGGTATGATTGGAGGTATAACTAATGGATGTGCTGATATGACTACTTGAAAGCCGACCCTCTGGCTGCTCTCTCTCTTCTCTAAGTACTTCAGACGGTGGTTAGATTGTTGAGCACAGGTGGAAATAATGTATCTCTCCGACAACTACAACATCTTCTTTCCCTCCTTCTGCTCTCCCTCCCTCTCCTCACTCCTTTCTCTTTCTTCTCGCTCCTCTCCTTCTCCTCCCTCCTTCTCCTCTCCTTCTCTTTCTCCTCTCCCTCCTCTCCCTCCTTCTCTCTTTCTCCTTCTCTCCGCTCAATTGAATAATAGTCCTCTTTTCAATGTCTCAATCAGTGCAAACCCCACTAACTAACAGCCCCATGCTCTCCTCCACAGGGTGCCCTATCTGGCCGTGGCTCGTACCTTCCAGAAGATCGAAGAGGACTCTGGCAGGTAAAAGAAAACAAAAAACATATCCCAGCTTTAGTTTACCCACCTCCTAAAACTCCATATCCCCGCTTTAGTTTACCCACCTCCTAAAACTCCATATCCCAGCTTTAGTTTACCCACCTCCTAAAACTCCATATCCCGCTTTAGTTTACCCACCCTCCTAAAACTCCATATCCCGCTTTAGTTTACCCACCTCCTAAAACTCCATATCCCCGCTTTAGTTTACCCACCTCCTAAAACTCCATATCCCCGCTTTAGTTTACCCACCTCCTAAAACTCCATATCCCCGCTTTAGTTTACCCACCTCCTAAAACTCCATATCCCGCTTTAGTTTACCCACCTCCTAAAACTCCATATCCCAGCTTTAGTTTACCCACCTCCTAAAACTCCATATCCCGCTTTAGTTTACCCACCTCCTAAAACTCCATATCCCAGCTTTAGTTTACCCACCTCCTAAAACTCCATATCCCGCTTTAGTTTACCCACCTCCTAAAACTCCATATCCCGCTTTAGTTTACCCACCCTCCTAAAACTCCATATCCCGCTTTAGTTTACCCACCCTCCTAAAACTCCATATCCCGCTTTAGTTTACCCACCCTCCTAAAACTCCATATCCCGCTTTAGTTTACCCACCTCCTAAAACTCCATATCCCAGCTTTAGTTTACCCACCCTCCTAAAACTCCATATCCCCGCTTTAGTTTACCCACCTCCTAAAACTCCATATCCCAGCTTTAGTTTACCCACCTCCTAAAACTCCATATCCCAGCTTTAGTTTACCCACCCTCCTAAAACTCCATATCCCCGCTTTAGTTTACCCACCTCCTAAAACTCCATATCCCAGCTTTAGTTTACCCACCCTCCTAAAACTCCATATCCCAGCTTTAGTTTACCCACCCTCCTAAAACTCCATATCCAGCTTTAGTTTACCCACCTCCTAAAACTCCATATCCCCGCTTTAGTTTACCCACCTCCTAAAACTCCATATCCCAGCTTTAGTTTACCCACCCTCCTAAAACTCCATATCCAGCTTTAGTTTACCCACCTCCTAAAACTCCATATCCCTGCTTTAGTTTACCCACCTCCTAAAACTCCATATCCCCGCTTTAGTTTACCCACCTCCTAAAACTCCATATCCCCGCTTTAGTTTACCCACCCTCCTAAAACTCCATATCCCAGCTTTAGTTTACCCACCCTCCTAAAACTCCATATCCCAGCTTTAGTTTACCCACCTCCTAAAGCTCCATATCCCCGCTTTAGTTTACCCACCTCCTAAAACTCCATATCCCCGCTTTAGTTTACCCACCTCCTAAAACTCCATATCCCCGCTTTAGTTTACCCACCTCCTAAAACTCCATATCCCGCTTTAGTTTACCCACCTCCTAAAACTCCATATCCCGCTTTAGTTTACCCACCTCCTAAAACTCCATATCCCGCTTTAGTTTACCCACCTCCTAAAACTCCATATCCCAGCTTTAGTTTACCCACCTCCTAAAACTCCATATCCCGCTTTAGTTTACCCACCTCCTAAAACTCCATATCCCGCTTTAGTTTACCCACCCTCCTAAAACTCCATATCCCGCTTTAGTTTACCCACCCTCCTAAAACTCCATATCCCGCTTTAGTTTACCCACCCTCCTAAAACTCCATATCCCGCTTTAGTTTACCCACCTCCTAAAACTCCATATCCCAGCTTTAGTTTACCCACCCTCCTAAAACTCCATATCCCCGCTTTAGTTTACCCACCTCCTAAAACTCCATATCCCCGCTTTAGTTTACCCACCCTCCTAAAACTCCATATCCCAGCTTTAGTTTACCCACCTCCTAAAACTCCATATCCCTGCTTTAGTTTACCCACCTCCTAAAGCTCCATATCCCCGCTTTAGTTTACCCACCTCCTAAAACTCCATATCCCCGCTTTAGTTTACCCACCCTCCTAAAACTCCATATCCCGCTTTAGTTTACCCACCTCCTAAAACTCCATATCCCAGCTTTAGTTTACCCACCCTCCTAAAACTCCATATCCCCGCTTTAGTTTACCCACCCTCCTAAAACTCCATATCCCCGCTTTAGTTTACCCACCCTCCTAAAACTCCATATCCCCGCTTTAGTTTACCCACCCTCCTAAAATTCCATATCCCAGCTTTAGTTTACCCACCCTCCTAAAACTCCATATCCAGCTTTAGTTTACCCACCTCCTAAAACTCCATATCCCCGCTTTAGTTTACCCACCTCCTAAAACTCCATATCCCTGCTTTAGTTTACCCACCTCCTAAAACTCCATATCCCCGCTTTAGTTTACCCACCTCCTAAAACTCCATATCCAGCTTTAGTTTACCCACCTCCTAAAACTCCATATCCCCGCTTTAGTTTACCCACCTCCTAAAACTCCATATCCCGCTTTAGTTTACCCACCTCCTAAAACTCCATATCCCCGCTTTAGTTTACCCACCCTCCTAAAATTCCATATCCCAGCTTTAGTTTACCCACCCTCCTAAAACTCCATATCCAGCTTTAGTTTACCCACCTCCTAAAACTCCATATCCCTGCTTTAGTTTACCCACCTCCTAAAACTCCATATCCCCGCTTTAGTTTACCCACCTCCTAAAACTCCATATCCCTGCTTTAGTTTACCCACCTCCTAAAACTCCATATCCCGCTTTAGTTTACCCACCTCCTAAAACTCCATATCCCCGCTTTAGTTTACCCACCCTCCTAAAACTCCATATCCCAGCTTTAGTTTACCCACCTCCTAAAACTCCATATCCCTGCTTTAGTTTACCCACCTCCTAAAACTCCATATCCCGCTTTAGTTTACCCACCCTCCTAAAACTCCATATCCCCGCTTTAGTTTACCCACCTCCTAAAACTCCATATCCCCGCTTTAGTTTACCCACCTCCTAAAACTCCATATCCCTGCTTTAGTTTACCCACCCTCCTAAAACTCCATATCCCCGCTTTAGTTTACCCACCTCCTAAAACTCCATATCCCGCTTTAGTTTACCCACCTCCTAAAACTCCATATCCCTGCTTTAGTTTACCCACCTCCTAAAGCTCCATATCCCAGCTTTAGTTTACCCACCTCCTAAAGCTCCATATCCCAGCTTTAGTTTACCCACCTCCTAAAGCTCCATATCCCAGCTTTAGTTTACCCACCCTCCTAAAACTCCATATCCCCGCTTTAGTTTACCCCACCTCCTAAAACTCCATATCCCTGCTTTAGTTTACCCACCTCCTAAAACTCCATATCCCAGCTTTAGTTTACCCACCTCCTAAAGCTCCATATCCCAGCTTTAGTTTACCCACCTCCTAAAGCTCCATATCCCAGCTTTAGTTTACCCACCTCCTAAAGCTCCATATCCCAGCTTTAGTTTACCCACCTCCTAAAACTCCATATCCCAGCTTTAGTTTACCCACCTCCTAAAACTCCATATCCCAGCTTTAGTTTACCCACCCTCCTAAAACTCCATATCCCCGCTTTAGTTTACCCACCCTCCTAAAACTCCATATCCCCGCTTTAGTTTACCCACCTCCTAAAACTCCATATCCCCGCTTTAGTTTACCCACCTCCTAAAACTCCATATCCCAGCTTTAGTTTACCCACCTCCTAAAACTCCATATCCAGCTTTAGTTTACCCACCTCCTAAAACTCCATATCCCCGCTTTAGTTTACCCACCTCCTAAAACTCCATATCCCAGCTTTAGTTTACCCACCTCCTAAAACTCCATATCCCCGCTTTAGTTTACCCACCTCCTAAAACTCCATATCCCTGCTTTAGTTTACCCACCTCCTAAAACTCCATATCCCCGCTTTAGTTTACCCACCCTCCTAAAACTCCATATCCCCGCTTTAGTTTACCCACCCTCCTAAAACTCCATATCCCGCTTTAGTTTACCCACCCTCCTAAAACTCCATATCCCAGCTTTAGTTTACCCACCTCCTAAAACTCCATATCCCGCTTTAGTTTACCCACCTCCTAAAACTCCATATCCCTGCTTTAGTTTACCCACCTCCTAAAACTCCATATCCCAGCTTTAGTTTACCCACCTCCTAAAACTCCATATCCCTGCTTTAGTTTACCCACCTCCTAAAACTCCATATCCCTGCTTTAGTTTACCCACCTCCTAAAACTCCATATCCCGCTTTAGTTTACCCACCTCCTAAAGCTCCATATCCCAGCTTTAGTTTACCCACCTCCTAAAACTCCATATCCCAGCTTTAGTTTACCCACCCTCCTAAAACTCCATATCCCAGCTTTAGTTTACCCACCTCCTAAAACTCCATATCCCAGCTTTAGTTTACCCACCCTCCTAAAACTCCATATCCCCTCTTTAGTTTACCCACCTCCTAAAACTCCATATCCCGCTTTAGTTTACCCACCTCCTAAAACTCCATATCCCTGCTTTAGTTTACCCACCTCCTAAAACTCCATATCCCCGCTTTAGTTTACCCACCCTCCTAAAACTCCATATCCCGCTTTAGTTTACCCACCCTCCTAAAACTCCATATCCCAGCTTTAGTTTACCCACCTCCTAAAACTCCATATCCCTGCTTTAGTTTACCCACCTCCTAAAGCTCCATATCCCTGCTTTAGTTTACCCACCTCCTAAAACTCCATATCCAGCTTTAGTTTACCCACCTCCTAAAACTCCATATCCCAGCTTTAGTTTACCCACCCTCCTAAAACTCCATATCCCAGCTTTAGTTTACCCACCTCCTAAAACTCCATATCCCCGCTTTAGTTTACCCACCTCCTAAAACTCCATATCCCTGCTTTAGTTTACCCACCTCCTAAAACTCCATATCCCAGCTTTAGTTTACCCACCTCCTAAAACTCCATATCCCCGCTTTAGTTTACCCACCTCCTAAAACTCCATATCCCTGCTTTAGTTTACCCACCTCCTAAAACTCCATATCCCGCTTTAGTTTACCCACCTCCTAAAACTCCATATCCCAGCTTTAGTTTACCCACCTCCTAAAACTCCATATCCCGCTTTAGTTTACCCACCCTCCTAAAACTCCATATCCCCGCTTTAGTTTACCCACCCTCCTAAAGCTCCATATCCCTGCTTTAGTTTACCCACCTCCTAAAACTCCATATCCCTGCTTTAGTTTACCCACCTCCTAAAACTCCATATCCCGCTTTAGTTTACCCACCTCCTAAAACTCCATATCCCGCTTTAGTTTACCCACCCTCCTAAAACTCCATATCCCTGCTTTAGTTTACCCACCTCCTAAAACTCCATATCCCAGCTTTAGTTTACCCACCTCCTAAAACTCCATATCCCAGCTTTAGTTTACCCACCCTCCTAAAACTCCATATCCCCGCTTTAGTTTACCCACCTCCTAAAACTCCATATCCCTGCTTTAGTTTACCCACCTCCTAAAACTCCATATCCCAGCTTTAGTTTACCCACCTCCTAAAACTCCATATCCCGCTTTAGTTTACCCACCTCCTAAAACTCCATATCCCAGCTTTAGTTTACCCACCTCCTAAAACTCCATATCCCGCTTTAGTTTACCCACCTCCTAAAACTCCATATCCCAGCTTTAGTTTACCCACCTCCTAAAACTCCATATCCCTGCTTTAGTTTACCCACCTCCTAAAACTCCATATCCCCGCTTTAGTTTACCCACCTCCTAAAACTCCATATCCCGCTTTAGTTTACCCACCTCCTAAAACTCCATATCCCCGCTTTAGTTTACCCACCTCCTAAAACTCCATATCCCCGCTTTAGTTTACCCACCTCCTAAAACTCCATATCCCTGCTTTAGTTTACCCACCTCCTAAAACTCCATATCCCCGCTTTAGTTTACCCACCTCCTAAAACTCCATATCCCTGCTTTAGTTTACCCACCTCCTAAAACTCCATATCCCCGCTTTAGTTTACCCACCTCCTAAAACTCCATATCCCCGCTTTAGTTTACCCACCTCCTAAAACTCCATATCCCCGCTTTAGTTTACCCACCTCCTAAAACTCCATATCCCCGCTTTAGTTTACCCACCTCCTAAAACTCCATATCCCCGCTTTAGTTTACCCACCCTCCTAAAACTCCATATCCCCGCTTTAGTTTACCCACCTCCTAAAACTCCATATCCCTGCTTTAGTTTACCCACCTCCTAAAACTCCATATCCCCGCTTTAGTTTACCCACCTCCTAAAACTCCATATCCCAGCTTTAGTTTACCCACCTCCTAAAACTCCATATCCCAGCTTTAGTTTACCCACCTCCTAAAACTCCATATCCCAGCTTTAGTTTACCCACCCTCCTAAAACTCCATATCCCGCTTTAGTTTACCCACCTCCTAAAACTCCATATCCCAGCTTTAGTTTACCCACCCTCCTAAAACTCCATATCCCTGCTTTAGTTTACCCACCTCCTAAAACTCCATATCCCTGCTTTAGTTTACCCACCCTCCTAAAACTCTAAATCTAAATCTAATTTTGTCCTCCAAGTGAACGGAAGACAGACTAAAAAGAAAATAACGTGTTTAACCTGTTCCACCCGTGGAATATTTTCGCCTAAAATATATACCTAGGTTAATGGAATATTGCTCCACTTCTACAAGGTACATTTGCATATTCTTGGTATCTAGGGACATCTATGTACCTCAGGGAATGTATTCAGTGTCATAAATATTGTGTCTATTACTAGGCTTGCTTAAATTGTGATGAAACAAAGGAGAATATGAATTATGATTTTTCTTTGCATCTTTGACAGTGAATAACACCATGATAATAATGACAACTTAAAAAACTGCCACTGATCTCGTTCAGTACCCTCTTGAGATCATGTGTAAAAAAAAATCGAAGGAAATTAATAAAGGGAAGATGATTAAACCGAAGGTTCTGTAGATACAGTACTGAATTCTCCCATCCGGACCAATGCAATTTGAAATATTATTATAGAATATAGAATATGATGCTTATAAATTACCTTATTATAGCCAATTCGCACATTTATATATATATATACATATATTATCTTTCAAATGCCGAGTTCAATTTGGATTTAGTATCACCAGGCATGCATAAGAACAGATAATGTAATCTACTGTAATCTACTGTACTTTAAAATTTTCCCCACACTGCAACCGTTTTGAAACTAATTTCAGATCTAATTGTTCCTACATGTTAACAATAGGGAAGAGAAACTAACCTTTTAAAATTGGTCAAAAACGTTACCTTTTGTGGCTTATTATCCCGAATAATAACAGTTATCTTCCAGGAAGTGTAGTTCGGAAAAATTACAACGCTGATCGACAGCTATAGACCACCGTAACACTTCCGGGATTCTGAAATCAGGGAGGAGATTGCGGGGGGTGCATATGAATGAATGTGGACGAGAGCCGTGATGTAAGTGGTTGCCGATACGGCTGTGGGGGTGCTAGAGACATGATCGAATAGACGTTTATGCGCCTCGCTCTCCTGAACACGGCGTGACCCATAACTAATCGATCAGAACTAAATCGGCAGAGAAAAAGCCCATTTTAAAGCACCTATTCCGCTTGGACATGCGCAGAGTGCCCATGGAGTCTGGACGACGCGAGATGACGCTCGAATGAATGTGGACTGTTCCATCAGAGGGGGGAGCTTCGATGGTCATGTAAGTGGCTACAGACCGCTGCACTTAAATATAAACATTAGTCTACCTGTAGACTCAATGAGGTAATTGTAGATGTCGCCATAAGACGCGTCTGGCCATTTAGTGGGATAATTTTTTCATTATCCTGTTCGGCTGAAAGGACATTGGCCATCGAAGCTCCCCCCTCTGATGGAACAGTCCACATTCATTCGAGCGTCATCTCGCGTCGTCCAGACTCCATGGGCACTCTGCGCATGTCCAAGCGGAATAGGTGCTTTAAAATGGGCTTTTTCTCTGCCGATTTAGTTCTGATCGATTAGTTATGGGTCACGCCGTGTTCAGGAGAGCGAGGCGCATAAACGTCTATTCGATCATGTCTCTAGCACCCCCACAGCCGTATCGGCAACCACTTACATCACGGCTCTCGTCCACATTCATTCATATGCACCCCCCGCAATCTCCTCCCCGATTTCAATGTAACGCGGAAGTGTAGTGGTCTATGCACCCCCTCTACAAAATGGCCACAAAAAGACTACAATTCCCACGGTTCAAAATTTCCAAAATGGTCGCCCTCGCGACTAGACTTCATAAAATCGAAAAGTTAAATCTATCTAAAGGCACTTTTAACCTATTGCTAAACTAACGTATTGATGATAATATACATTCTACATGCTTTTGTGACATGTTAGTGATGTTAATACTTGAAAACGTTTGATATTAAAATCGCAAAATTTATGCAACACTCTGAAAAATATTGATTTATGACCAGATGCCATTTTGGGACCGGTACCGGTCCTGTCGGGTGGAACAGGTTAACTTCTACTCTCTCTTCTTCCTCCAGGCTGCGGAACATCGAGACGCTGGCGAACCTGCTCCGCTCTGTGCTGCTGCTCTCTCCAGGTGAACAGGGGTTTTATCTCATGATGCACGGTGGTGCAGCTACACAGGGAGCTGGCTGCTCTCTCCAGGTGAACAGGGGTTTTATCTCATGATGCACGGTGGTGCAGCTACACAGGGAGCTGGCTGCTCTCTCCAGGTGAACAGGGGTTTTATCTCATGATGCACGGTGGTGCAGCTACACAGGGAGCTGGCTGCTCTCTCCAGGTGAACAGGGGTTTTATCTCATGATGCACGGTGGTGCAGCTACACAGGGAGCTGGCTGCTCTCTCCAGGTGAACAGGGGTTTTATCTCATGATGCACGGTGGTGCAGTTACACAGGGAGCTGGCTGCTCTCTCCAGGTGAACAGGGGTTTTATCTCATGATGCACGGTGGTGCAGCTACACAGGGAGCTGGCTGCTCTCTCCAGGTGAACAGGGGTTTTATCTCATGATGCACGGTGGTGCAGCTACACAGGGAGCTGGCTGCTCTCTCCAGGTGAACAGGGGTTTTATCTCATGATGCACGGTGGTGCAGCTACACAGGGGGCTGGCTGCTCTCTCCAGGTGAACAGGGGTTTTATCTCATGATGCACGGTGGTGCAGCTACACAGGGGGCTGGCTGCTCTCTCCAGGTGAACAGGGGTTTTATCTCATGATGCACGGTGGTGCAGTTACACAGGGAGCTGGCTGCTCTCTCCAGGTGAACAGGGGTTTTATCTCATGATGCACGGTGGTGCAGCTACACAGGGGGCTGGCTGCTCTCTCCAGGTGAACAGGGGTTTTATCTCATGATGCACGGTGGTGCAGCTACACAGGGGGCTGGCTGCTCTCTCCAGGTGAACAGGGGTTTTATCTCATGATGCACGGTGGTGCAGCTACACAGGGAGCTGGCTGCTCTCTCCAGGTGAACAGGGGTTTTATCTCATGATGCACGGTGGTGCAGCTACACAGGGGGCTGGCTGCTCTCTCCAGGTGAACAGGGGTTTTATCTCATGATGCACGGTGGTGCAGCTACACAGGGAGCTGGCTGCTCTCTCCAGGTGAACAGGGGTTTTATCTCATGATGCACGGTGGTGCAGCTACACAGGGAGCCTGCTGCTCTCTCCAGGTGAACAGGGGTTTTATCTCATGATGCACGGTGGTGCAGCTACACAGGGAGCTGGCTGCTCTCTCCAGGTGAACAGGGGTTTTATCTCATGATGCACGGTGGTGCAGCTACACAGGGAGCTGGCTGCTCTCTCCAGGTGAACAGGGGTTTTATCTCATGATGCACGGTGGTGCAGCTACACAGGGAGCTGGCTGCTCTCTCCAGGTGAACAGGGGTTTTATCTCATGATGCACGGTGGTGCAGCTACACAGGGAGCTGGCTGCTCTCTCCAGGTGAACAGGGGTTTTATCTCATGATGCACGGTGGTGCAGCTACACAGGGAGCTGGCTGCTCTCTCCAGGTGAACAGGGGTTTTATCTCATGATGCACGGTGGTGCAGCTACACAGGGAGCTGGCTGCTCTCTCCAGGTGAACAGGGGTTTTATCTCATGATGCACGGTGGTGCAGCTACACAGGGAGCTGGCTGCTCTCTCCAGGTGAACAGGGGTTTTATCTCATGATGCACGGTGGTGCAGCTACACAGGGAGCTGGCTGCTCTCTCCAGGTGAACAGGGGTTTTATCTCATGATGCACGGTGGTGCAGCTACACAGGGAGCTGGCTGCTCTCTCCAGGTGAACAGGGGTTTTATCTCATGATGCACGGTGGTGCAGCTACACAGGGAGCTGGCTGCTCTCTCCAGGTGAACAGGGGTTTTATCTCATGATGCACGGTGGTGCAGCTACACAGGGAGCTGGCTGCTCTCTCCAGGTGAACAGGGGTTTTATCTCATGATGCACGGTGGTGCAGCTACACAGGGAGCTGGCTGCTCTCTCCAGGTGAACAGGGGTTTTATCTCATGATGCACGGTGGTGCAGCTACACAGGGAGCTGGCTGCTCTCTCCAGGTGAACAGGGGTTTTATCTCATGATGCACGGTGGTGCAGCTACACAGGGAGCTGGCTGCTCTCTCCAGGTGAACAGGGGTTTTATCTCATGATGCACGGTGGTGCAGTTACACAGGGAGCTGGCTGCTCTCTCCAGGTGAACAGGGGTTTTATCTCATGATGCACGGTGGTGCAGCTACACAGGGAGCTGGCTGCTCTCTCCAGGTGAACAGGGGTTTTATCTCATGATGCACGGTGGTGCAGCTACACAGGGAGCTGGCTGCTCTCTCCAGGTGAACAGGGGTTTTATCTCATGATGCACGGTGGTGCAGCTACACAGGGGGCTGGCTGCTCTCTCCAGGTGAACAGGGGTTTTATCTCATGATGCACGGTGGTGCAGCTACACAGGGAGCTGGCTGCTCTCTCCAGGTGAACAGGGGTTTTATCTCATGATGCACGGTGGTGCAGCTACACAGGGAGCTGGCTGCTCTCTCCAGGTGAACAGGGGTTTTATCTCATGATGCACGGTGGTGCAGCTACACAGGGAGCTGGCTGCTCTCTCCAGGTGAACAGGGGTTTTATCTCATGATGCACGGTGGTGCAGCTACACAGGGAGCTGGCTGCTCTCTCCAGGTGAACAGGGGTTTTATCTCATGATGCACGTCGTGGTGGCATGGTGGTGGTGTGTGACGTCGTGGTGGCATGGTGGTGGTGTGTGACGTCGTGGTGGCATGGTGGTGGTGTGTGACGTCGTGGTGGCATGGTGGTGGTGTGTGACGTCGTGGTGGCATGGTGGTGGTGTGTGACGTCGTGGTGGCATGGTGGTGGTGTGTGACGTCGTGGTGGCATGGTGGTGGTGTGTGATGTAGTACTCAAGTCAAACTTGGACTTGAGCACTGATGACTCTGACTTGGACTTGGACTCGAGCATTGACTGCATTCGGACTCGGAAGGTGCAGACGAGGACTCTGACTTGTTAATTGATAAATATTAATCTTTTTAATAGGCCCTAATCATATGGCATAAGATATTGATGGCTAGTGCATTTGCTTGGCTATTGTGTCGCAAAGTAAATAAAGTGCCTTTGAAATGGTCACTGTCATTTATGTTTTTTTTTTATCCACTTTTTCTCCCATTTTCTATATTTTCTCCCATCCCAATTTTCGTATCATCCAATTCAACCCTCCCCTGTCACGGACGCTGTTTCTTGCCTCCCACAAGCCGGCTGCAATGTGGACTAAGTCATACATAGCACAAGTCCCCTCCGGTACTTGAGGTAACAGCAGTCGCATCTTTTCACCTGCGCAGCTCGATCTCTCAGTGGCGAGGAGTAACGCGTGGGAGGCTCACGCTGCCCCCGACACTTCCTGATTCTACTGCGCAGGCGCACCAACCGACCTGTAGGAGTCGCTGTCCACAACGCCCGATCCCCACCCATCAGTTTCCCACCCCCTAATACGGCCAATGTGTATTAGTACGGACGACCAGCTAAACTGAAAGCAATGTGGAGCGCTGGGCTCGAACAGGCGAGCCCAGCGTCTCCAGATTTCGTGGCGAGCGCCTTGCCCACTACGCCACGTAGCCGCCCTGTGTAATTTATGTTTAATGTAGACCTTTTTTTATTTGTATGTCAGCTCTTTGACTGCCAGAGTGGAGTGGACTCAACCTTGATGACTCTGACTCGGACTAGGGTAATGGGGACTCGACTCGGGCTCTTCTTTGGTGACTCAGACTTGGACTCGGACTCAAACACTGGGGACTCGAGATCCAATCCAATCCATTTATAGAGCACATTTAAAAACAACAAAGTTGACCTAAGTGCTGTACAAGTCCCACAACATAAGATAAAAACATAAAAGCACACAATAAAAACATATACAATATGTCACATAAAAAGGGCAGGTCTCCCAAATACTGTTTAAAAACCAAAAGCCAGAGCAAATAGATGTGTTTTGAGGCGTGATTTAAACACCTGCAGAGTGGGGCCCTGCCTAACATGCAGTGGCAGCTCATTCCAGAGCTTTGGGGCTGCCACAGCGTAAGCACGGTCCCCCCTAAGCTTCAGCCTGGACTTTGGAACGGCCAAGAGGAGCTGGTCAGAGGACCTGAGGGAGGAACATAAGGTTCCAGCAGGTCCGAGAGGTAACCCGGTGCCAAGCCGTTCAAACATTTAAAAGCAAACAGTAAAACTTTCAAATCAATCCTAAAACGCACAGGAAACCAGTGGAGTGAAGCCAGCACAGGGGAAATGCGCTCCCGCTTACGTGTTCCCGTTAGCAGACGGGCAGCGGCGTTCTGAACTAGCTGCAAACGAGAGAGGAAGGCTTGACTGACGCCAACATATAAGGCATTACAATAGTCAAGGCGAAAGGTCATAAAGGCATGGATGGCAGTTTCAAAAACACTACGGGATAAAAAAAAAAAGGGTTGACCTTGGAAAACTACAACACGTGTGTGTGTGTGTGTGCAGGTATACCTGTGTTGATCCCTGTGTGTGTTCTCTCTCTCCAGACGACCTGCTGTGCTGTGTGTACCTGTGTCTGAACCAGCTGGGGCCTGCGTACCTGGGCATCGAGCTGGGCGTGGGCGAGACGGTGCTGATGAAGGCTGTCGCCCAGGCAACGGGTAACACGGATACAGAGAGCGAGGCCCCCACGCGCACACACACACACACACACACACATTCTCTTACACTGGCACTCGCACAGACCTTCACCAGCGCCTAATTGCTCCCTCTCACCCCCCCCCCGTCATTTACCATCTCAACTCACCCCCCCCGTCATTTACCATCTCAACTCACCCCCCCGTCATTTACCATCTCAATCTGTCTCCCTCTCACCCCCCCCCCGTCATTTACCATCTCAATCTGTCTCCCTCTCACCCCCCCGTCATTTACCATCTCAACCCGTCTCCCTCTCACCCCCCCCGTCATTTACCATCTCAACCCGTCTCCCTCTCACCCCCCCGTCATTTACCATCTCAACCCGTCTCCCTCTCACCCCCCCGTCATTTACCATCTCAACCTGTCTCCCTCTCACCCCCCACCCCCCGTCATTTACCATCTCAACCTGTCTCCCTCTCACCCCCCCCCCGTCATTTACCATCTCAACCCGTCTCCCTCTCACCCCCCGTCATTTACCATCTCAACCTGTCTCCCTCTCACCCCCCCGTCATTTACCATCTCAACCCGTCTCCCTCTCACCCCCCCGTCATTTACCATCTCAACCTGTCTCCCTCTCACCCCCCCGTCATTCACCATCTCAACCCGTCTCCCTCTCACCCCCCCGTCATTCACCATCTCAACCTGTCTCCCTCTCACCCCCCCGTCATTTACCATCTCAACCCGTCTCCCTCTCACCCCCCCCCCCCGTCATTCACCATCTCAACCCGTCTCCCTCTCACCCCCCCGTCATTTACCATCTCAACCCGTCTCCCTCTCACCCCCCCCCCCGTCATTTACCATCTCAACCTGTCTCCCTCTCACCCCCCGTCATTCACCATCTCAACCCGTCTCCCTCTCACCCCCCCGTCATTTACCATCTCAACCCGTCTCCCTCTCACCCCCCCCCGTCATTTACCATCTCAACCTGTCTCCCTCTCACCCCCCCCGTCATTTACCATCTCAACCCGTCTCCCTCTCACCCCCCCCCCGTCATTTACCATCTCAACCCGTCTCCCTCTCACCCCCCGTCATTTACCATCTCAACCCGTCTCCCTCTCACCCCCCCGTCATTTACCATCTCAACCCGTCTCCCTCTCACCCCCCCCCCCCTTGTCATTTACCATCTCAATCTGTCTCCCTCTCACCCCCCCGTCATTTACCATCTCAACCCGTCTCCCTCTCACCCCCCCGTCATTTACCATCTCAACCCGTCTCCCTCTCACCCCCCCGTCATTCACCATCTCAACCCGTCTCCCTCTCACCCCCCCGTCATTCACCATCTCAACCCGTCTCCCTCTCACCCCCCCGTCATTTACCATCTCAACCCGTCTCCCTCTCACCCCCCCCCCGTCATTTACCATCTCAACCTGTCTCCCTCTCACCCCCCGTCATTTACCATCTCAACCCGTCTCCCTCTCACCCCCCCGTCATTTACCATCTCAACCCGTCTCCCTCTCACCCCCCCGTCATTCACCATCTCAACCTGTCTCCCTCTCACCCCCCCCGTCATTTACCATCTCAACCCGTCTCCCTCTCACCCCCCCGTCATTCACATGCACACACTCACCTTAACACTCACTTGAGACACTTTAACACTACCTTATATTTATCTATTTATTAAAGAGATTTGCACTACATTCATACCTCATTTGCATTTGCACCTTGCCTTAAAGTTTTGTACCTCATTGTCTGCATTTGTACCTCATTGTCTGCATTTTTACTCACTGTACTTAGATTGTACTTAGGTTGTACTTTAGCTTGTATATTGTATATTGTGTATAGTGTTATCCCTCTTTTACTACTTTTTTACTGTATGAAGCACATTCTCAGGGGCTCATACAGAACCAAGCATTCCACTGTAAATTACATGTACGTTATACGTGACAAATAAAAACAAAACTTGAAACATTTACCGTCTCAACCCCCCCCCCCCCTCTCACAGCACCCCCCCCCCGTCATCATTCACCGTCTCTCTTTATTGTTGCCAGGGCGACAGCTGGACAAGATCAAGGCGGAGGCGCAGGAGAAGGGGGATCTGGGCCTGGTGGCGGAAGGTTCCCGTAGCAACCAGCGCACCATGTTCCAGCCTGCCAGTCTGACGGCGGGGGGCGTGTTTGGCAAATTGAAGGAGATTGCCAATATGAGCGGGAACTCGGTGAGCTGCGTGAGACACGCCTTTTCCGTTCAGACTCTGTCGCTACTTTTCCAGGGAAACATAAATGTTTTTTTTCCACTCAATTTGCCGTCTCTGAAAATTTACATGGCGGCTGGACAAAAAAGAAGAGGAAAGTATTGTGTGTGTTCAGCAAGGGAGGGAACATAACCACTTTTTATGATGTATGGAGAGAGAAAAGTTAGCAGTCTTTCCCATGCATTGATTTATTTTTTCTCTTTTTCTCTTATTTTCTCCGTACATCATATAAAGTAATGTTCCCTCCCTTGCTGAACACACACAATACTGTCCTCTTCTTTTTGTCCTCCCCAAACCCCCACCCGCCATGTCAATTTCAGAGACGGCAAATTGAGAGAGAGAGAGAGAGAGCATTGAAGGAATATGCTCAGTTGGGTAAAAACGAGACAAAAAGTCCATTTTCATGCCGGACAATTTTTCCACGGCCCGGGGGGGTATAACAAAAAAATGAATGTAAATGAAACCAATACACCTTTTATAAAATCCTATTTAAATAACAATTAAACCATTATCACACCAATATCTACTCGCCATAATGCAGGATCAGTGGGAGCCCTGACCTTGTTTCCCTGCAACCAGACGGCCCCGTCTGGGGCTGATGGTAGACAGTGGAAGTGCCACTAAGAATGAAGCTTTCAGCGCAGACACTAGGAATGATGCTTTCAGTGCAGACAAATTTTTTTGTTGAAATTGTGACTCAATAATTGCTTCTGTCCTTCATGTTCAAGTTTTCTTTTCTTTCAAAAGATTCCAAGGGCTTGTCTTTTAATGCAGGGTGCTTGGTCTCTATGTGCAGGGCTCTACAGTGCGACCATTTTACTCGCATTTGCCCCTAAGAATATGTGTGCGCGAACCGGAAAAATCAATTACTCGCACAGTGTGCGAGTGAAGATTACAACCTCAGTCGTGCTTTTTTCTCTCCGCTGCTAATCGTTCAAAAAGTCCCACATTGCACTCAAGCCAACGGTCCAATCACAGTAGAGTGACGTGACTGGTTTCAAGGGAAAGAAAGGAAATGACCAATCGGAAGCTCTCATTTGCTTTTTTACTTCCGGAAAGTCCGCCATTGTGCTATGCGAGACTTTCCCGAGACAGTAACATTAAGTTAATGTAACTTATTCTAGTCTTACCATTGCCAATAGCAATAGATTTTACAGGGTTCGTACGGGTGCTGGAATTCCTTGAAAATGCTTGTATTTCAATGTGCTGTTTTCAAGGTTTTAAATGTGCTTGAATTGTGTATAAAGTGCTGGAAAATTACTGAAATTGTAATTGCACTTTATACTTTAATAATAAATCGCTATCTGACTGAATAGTTTGGTTTGTTTAGACAAAGAAATAAAATAAGTCGGAGCGATTCGAGTGAGCTTATTTTGCAATCGCCTTTCACGCAAAATGAAATGTGGCTCGCCTCGACCCGTAGTGTTTTTAGCTGTGCCATCTGAGAACAGCGCGCGCGTGTGTGTGGCCAAAAATGCCGGGAGGCTGCCGTTTCAATGAGCTCTGGCTCGAAAATATCAAATATAAGTCATGGTTGAAAAGAGGAGAACATGCTCGAGTAGCCGTCTGCAAAATATGCAGAAAGGACTTGAAGATTTTTACGATGGGGGAGAGTGCACTTTCGAGCCACATGCAAGGTGAGCTAATGGATCTAACGTGTCTCAGCCTGGCTCGACACTACGGGGTCTCCGTAAATGTTAGTTTTAAAAATACCACTTCAATAATCGAAATAGTCAAGTAACAGCCCAGGCAGAATACACTATTGGAATTACAAACTTGTGTTTACCGGACTCTGTTTTCACCGCAGTGTTTTGAAATACGCAGCATGTAAGTTAGCAAAGCGTTAACGTTGGGCGAATCAACGTTAGCTAATTTCCTTTCACTTGTTGTGTATTGAAATGGTATTTTATTTTTATAACGGAACATTTACGGAGACTGGTGTGGAGCAGTTGTTGGTTGGAACGCAGTAACGTACTGTATATGTGTATGTCATAAATGTTATGATGAATTGAAAATGGGGGACCCTGATGTAAACAAGACGAAAGTATTGCTCTGGTCTGCATCCCATTAACAATTGTGTGTATTGAGCTGTACTGTACTGTACCCATTCTGCAATCTGTTAATAACGTTTTCAATCAAACGTGACGAGCCAGGCCAATTTTAGCATGTTTATTTATGGAATATGCAATCTAACAGCTAACGTGAACTTTACAGTTAATTACATGGATAATAATGTAGTTAGTTCATTCCAGGCCACCATTAGGCTCTAAAATTCATAGGCAGTAGCCTATAAATGAAAATGAAATATAAATGCATAATATCATAATGATCCATTTAGATTAGATGTCAACATTTTTTTTTTTTTGATCAAATTTTTTTATTATTAATTACATGAAACAGGACAACACAATAACCACAGTAACAAAACACATAACTTCACAGGAGAATAACAAACAATAATAATACAGAATAATAAATTATAAGACAAAAAGAAAAAGAAACAGCGTCCAACCTATCAAATATAGGTGGCTACTTCAATAACAAAAAGGGGTCTTCAAGACATGGCAACCTTTCCCCACCTTTACAAAGTGGAGTGACTTAAAAGATTGTTTATGAGAGTGTTGTCGCAGATTTACTGTAGATAGCCTAGGTCCCTTACACATGTTCAAGACTGCCAAACTCGCAGACGGTAAAGTGTAAGAAGAAAGAAATTCCTCTTCCAAGTTGGTTGACAGGTCAATCAGTCTGCCAATATTAGTCCCTTGGGGAGATGGCATGTGAATTGACATATAGCGCAGAATAGCTAAATACCAACCCCCCCTAAAATCCCCCCAGCCAAAGTTAAGAAGGACAAGACAAAAACCAAGACAGACAAGACATTTCCTCCTCCCCCTCCCCAGAGACCGCCGGACCCCCCCGATCAAGCGCCCCAACCCCGCTCAGCCGCACACGGCGGTCTTTACCTTCTCAGCTGCTGCGAACCACAGGTCAATGCCAGCCTGCCCTACCCCAATCACCCGAGCCGTGGATATCTCAAGATAAATCACATCCAATAGAGTTAGGGACCAGTTGATCATTGTCAGCTTCTCAGGCTCCTTCCATCTCATTGCTATAAGCTTCTTCGCTGCTGTGACGCCCGCTAGGACAACCCTTTTCAGTTGTACGGACGCGGGTAGTGTCGTTATATCGTTCAGGAGTAGCGTAACAGCTGTGAATGGGATAGTTAAGCCACACAGATCTGAAAGTTTGTCCGTTATTGACCTCCAGAAACGGGCCACTGGTGGGCAATCCCAATACATATGCATATAAGTGCCAGTGGCCTTTTGAGAGCACAAAGTGCACCGAGAGTCGGTTATCAGTCCCATAGCAAATAGCTTCCTAGGTGTAAGATAGGTCCTATGAATATAATTAAAATTAATTTGCTGGTGATTGGGGTTGCGGGAAGATAATGCCACATTTGCCCAAACATCATCCCAGTCAAACTCGGGGTCCAACTCCGGGATATCCACACGCCAGATTGTATCCAATGATAAATTTTTATACGTGGATTGAATTAAGAGCGTATAAAAGTCTGAGACAAACCCTCTGGATGTCGTTCTGTCCACTATGAGCCTGAGGAAGGGGTGTGGTTGCAAAGCTTGAGCCCACGGTACGCCATGCGCCCTCAGTGCTGACCTTAGTTGAAGGTAAAGAAAGAAGGACTCGCCGGGAAGATCATAAAATTCTCTTAAGTCCTGAAACGCACGGAGGCCGTTCTTATCATAAATATCCTCCAGAGTATGCACTCCCCTCCTTTGCCATTGAGGAATATTAACCGGCTTGTGTCCAACAAGTAATTGCTGGTTATTAAAAATTGGAGAGTCCAGGTGCCAAGGGCATTTAACCCCACACGACCTCTGTACATTACGCCACGTTTGGATCACGTGAGTTATGATCGGTCCATACCTCAGCCGGCATTTCGCAATAGAGACAGTGGAGTACACTACATCCTGCAATCTTAGCGGAGACACCGCCGCCGCTTCTAAGGAGCGCCACGATACAGCCTCTACAGGGTCTAGCCAGCACATCAGAGGTCTCAGTGAAAAGGACCAGAAATAAAGTTTAAAATCAGGGATTGCGAGGCCCCCATCTTGTTTCCTACGTTGAGTAGTAGCCCTTTTGATTCTCGGGCGTTTGTTATTCCAGACAAACTTAGATACCATCGATTGTACCTTGCGCCAGTGGTCTATTGGAGGGGGCAGGGGGAGCATTGAGCTAATAAAATTTATCCTAGGCAGGATGTTCATTTTGATTATGGAAGCCCGGGCTTGTAAGGAGTTAGGAAGGGACGACCACCTGTCTAGATCCTGGCGTATTTTATCATAAGTACCCGTGAAGTTGTACTTAGTAGTTTGGTTCAGCGTGGGGAATATCTCTATGCCCAGGTATTTAAAATGTTCTACTATGGGGATATCAGCTGGTAGTCGTACCGCCTTGGCCAGTTCATTAAGAGGTAGGCAGGCTGATTTGTTCCAGTTAATCTTAAAACCTGACAATTTACCAAAGTCGTCGATTATCCTCAATAATTTTGTGGCCGACCGGGAGGGGTCGTCCATGAAAATCAGCAGGTCATCCGCATAGAGAGCAATTTTGTGTGGAGTATTGTTGACCATTATGGGGACGATGTCCTCCGATTGCCTAATAAATTGAGCCAAAGGTTCGAGGGAAAGCGCGAACAGTCCCGGGCTCAGAGGGCAACCCTGTCTAGAAGATCTGGAGACTGGAAAGAGTGTGGAACAGTTTTTGCCTGTCAGTATCATCGCAGACGGCGAGGCATACAGGACTTTAATCATATGAATAAAACTCTTCCCAAGACCCATGACCTCAAGTACCTTCCACAGGTATGACCACTCAAGTCTGTCAAACGCCTTCATGGCATCCAAAGACAGAACTGTGGATGGAGTTGTATTGTCTTTACTGTTATCGATTACATGCAACAGCCTCCTAAGATTATCTGCAGCCAGACGCCCCGGGATAAAACCAGTTTGATCGCAGTGTACCAATACAGACATAAATCTCTGCAGGCGACGGGCCAGCACCTTGGCAAACACCTTTAAATCGGCCCCGAGAAGACTCAAGGGTCTATAGCTACCACAATCATTGGGATCTTTGTCCTTTTTGAGAAGTAAAGAAATCAACGCCATATTGACATCTCTTGAGAACTCCCCTTGTTCGATAGCGTAATTGATCATATCGAGCATCAATGGACCCAGTTGGTCCCAGAAAGCTAAATACACTTCGGGTGGAATACCATCCCAGCCTGGCGCCTTACCCCTCTGCATTTCAACAATAGTCTCCCTCAATTCTACGAGAGTAATCGGTCTCCCCAGTTCCTTGGCCTCTTCCTCAGAAATGTGGGGTATCTCAAGCCCGCCAATGAACGATTCAAATCTAGAGTCATCCAGATTACCCTCTGAGCTATATAACTGTGAGTAAAACTCTTTAAAAGTGTCATTGATCTTTTTCGAATCAGTAGTGACTGCACCCTGGCTCGTCCTAATCGAGGGGATATCTGAGAAATGATCATTTGAGCGTATTTTCATTGCCAATAGATGGCTAGGTCTGGAGCCGTGAAAATAGTAATTTTGTCTTGTCCTATGTATTAAGAACTCAGACTGTTGTTTAAGTATGGAGTTTATTTCTTTTTTGACTATCTTACGTTGTGTGTTTAGTCGTTCATTATAGTCAGTTTGCAAGGATGCGTATAGGTCCGCATATAATGATTCCAGTCCTTCTAGCTTTTTTGACCGGGATTTTCGCAAATTGGAGGCAAATAGTGTGACATGACCCCTGATGAATCCTTTCAATGCGTTCCACAGGACCCTAGGGTCTTCTACCGTGCCAACGTTGATCTGCAAAAATTCAGCTAGTTTACTCCTGAACTCAGAACAGAAGTCATCGTTCTTTAGCAAGGTCGAATTAAAACGCCATCTGGGAGCTCTTGCGGAGAGCCTGCCTAAGGTTGCCGCAAGGAAAATCCCCTTGTGGTCTGAGAGAGCCAAGGGAACCAATGAGACATCGAAACTATCAAACATATTAGGGGACGCGAATGCATAGTCAATTCGAGAGAAGCTTTTGTGTCTGGCTGACAGGTGAGAGTAATCTCTGAGGGTGGGGTTGCATAAGCGCCAGAGGTCTGTGAGCCCCGTGTCTTTGGCCCACATCCTGAGGGCCTTAGAGGCCCGTTTCTGGTCGCTCGTTTCAGAGGGCCCGGACCTATCCATCTCCGCATCCCAGCACGCATTAAAATCGCCACCCACAATGAGAGCGTATCCATTAAGTTCCAACATATTCTTCGTGATTGTATTATAGAACGCTGAATCAAATGTGTTAGGAGCATACAATGCTATTATAGCCATCTTCCTATGCAAGAATTCAACTTTTGCTATAGTAATCCTTCCCTCCGTGTCCGACCATACATCCAAGATTTTGATATCAAGGTTACGTCTTGTAACTATGACTACTCCTTTCGTCTTATCATCGGCTGAGGATGAGGAGATAACGTGATATTGCCGATTTGCCAGTCTTGACACGTCACCTACCATTAAATGCGTCTCACTAAGGAGAGCAAGGTCAATATTTCTCCTCTTCAATAGCCAAAGGACACTGGCACGCTTGTGTGGGGCGTTAAGCCCTCCTGCGTTCCAAATTAAAATATTCAATTTAGCCATGGTCGAGCTTGTATAAGTGCGTAGAGAACATACCCGTGCAGCCAGGCTGAGTACAGAGGTGCCGATCCCGGCGGGCCCGGACGGTCAATCCCAGGAGTTCAGAGGAGGAACACTTACACATATATAAGACAACAGTACATAGAACACATAAAAATACCACCCCAGCTACAGCCCCCCCTCCTTCTACTCTACACCCTAACCCACCCGTCCTACTATAAGTTCCTCTATACCCACTCTCCAATCCCCACCCTATGCCCCATCCACTGAGGATGGTCATCTTCCTATCACTTCCCACTAGAGACATGGATCAATAAGACGCTTCCCACTCCCACCCCCCTCTAGATAAACCCCTGAGTAAACCCCCACTAGTCCAATAAACACAAATAATAATAAAATAAAATTCAATAAAGATATCGGTCGAAACCCACCTGAGCCCTGGCCCCAACATGAGACAACCATAATGGTAAAAATAGCCATTATTAAATAATAACTCCGCATCAACCTGCAGCCCTCTATTTCCGAATCTGCGCTTCAACATCACATTGTTATAGCCCAAAAAGGTATAGGAAAATTCAAAACAAAATTAAATTAAAGCATCCCAGCCGATAGTCTAAGGCAGGTTCGGGTCACAGGTTAATTGTGCAAAATTGTGTGAACAGTGTCAATTAAACAATGACAAAAAAAAAGGAGGAAGGGGAAAAAAAAAGTTATGGTCAAAGTGCACCCCTTTAGCCGTCCCTCTGATCAGGCACAACGGCTGAATTGACCTAACCTATGTAAGAATAGAATTAAACACAATCATTCATTAATCAATCCGGGGATGGTAATAGGCAACACCTGACACCACCTGTCATCATACATTGTTTCAATAAAGATATCGGTCGGAGCAGTTAGTCCAAGGTAGGATCGAATCACAGTTAAATTGCTCATTCAAATGCCCTTAAAACAGCGACCCTAATTATTATACAATTACTCAGCATCAACCCTGTAACCAACTACCTTGGAGTCTGCATATTAATGTCGCAACGTTATAGCATAAGTGGATCACGGAAAATTCAAAACACATTTAAGACAGATTAGCAGTTAGTCCAAGGTAGGATCGGATCACAGTTAAATTGCTCATTCAATTGCCATTAAAACAGCGACAATAATTATTATATAATTACTCAGCATCAACCTGTAACCATCTACCCTGGAGTCTGCATATTAATGTATCAACGTTATAGCATAAGTGGTAGAACCGGATCACATTTAAATCGCGCATATAGATGACATAAAAACTGCGACAATAGGAAAGAAAAAAGAAAGGAAAAGAGGGTAATGGCTAGAGTGCAAGCCATATAACCATATAGCCATGAAGTGCAAGCCATACCCGACCCAACCTGTTATCAAATATTGTATATGCATATTCAACCGACCTTGGCATCTACTTTGGATCACCAAAGCTCAAAACAACCTGGATATAAAAATAAAAAGCATACCAGAAGTTAGTTAGGGACTCGGTCACTCTTGAACTGTGCAAACCAATGTCCCTTTGAACAGCAACAGCGACCAAAATACGTAACCATTAACGGGTCTCGAATGTCTCAGCGCAAACCATAGTCGAAGCCCGCTGGCTAGCCCGAGGCTAGCGCGTAAGCTAGTGACGAATCCGGATAGCACGTTAGCCTACTATGTACATTGTTCAGCTAGCTCGCTAGCTTCCAAAGAGGCGATACACAAGTACGACCATGAGGTCAGCTTTAGCAAGTAACAGAAGTCATTGGGAAGCCCCGCTAGTTGGATGGGCAGAGGACAGTTAGCATGTCTGGGCATGACAGCAAGTGTTTGTGAATAGTCGACCTAATCAATGTATATAGGCCCAAACCGCCAAGTCACTCACCCTCCATAGATATCAAGCAACAGACTCGGGTGTCTCCGCGAGATATTCCTTCGCTTTAGCCAACGACCAAAACAAACGCTGACCACCGACCTTCTCCAACACAGATAGTTTCGCGGGAGCGAATAACGTGGGCCTCAGGCCTAGTTTCCATAGCTTAGTCAGGACCACCTTGTACTCGGCTCTCTGAGCTTGAACCTCCGGTGTAAAGTCCTCGAAAATGGCCACTTTGTGATCGCCAAGCCTCAGAGTACCCCTTCTGGTACGAGCCGACCGCATGATGATTTCTCTCTGTTGGAGTCTGTTCAGCTTGACTATGATGGGCCTCGGTTCTTTGTTCACGCCGGGAGAAAACCTGCCCGCTCTGTAGGCCGACTCACAGATAGGAGGCGAGGGGAGGACGTCCGTCCCTAGTATCTTCTGCAGCAGTTCGGGCATGGTCTCAGAGAGACAGCCTTCACCGCTGGTCTCCGGTACTCCAACAATCCTGACGTTGTGGCGTCTATCCCGGGACTGCATCTCCTCCATCGCCGACTGTAGTTTGTTGACTTCAGCCTGCCTAGCCAGCAGGGCGGATTCAAGACCCGCCATCTTCTCACACTGTGATGATACCTCCGTCGTTAGCATGGCTAGTTCGTTAGCATTAGCCGATGAGGCAGCGTGAATCGTCTCCATCTTGTCTGTCAGCGGGACTACCGCCAGCCGTATTTCTTCTGATATCTCACGACGGAGGCTGATACAGAAATCCGCCAACACTTTCCTCTGTGCTTCAGCGATGCGTGCCTCAGAGTCTGCGTGTACTTTCTTCTGTGCTTCAGCGATGCGTGTCTCAGAGTCTGCGTGTAGCTTGGTCATGACCAAGAGCACAGCTTCGCTTAACTCCCCGACAGCGGGAGACGGTGCGGCCATGCTCGGCGGCGCCGGTGTCGTGCCTAATTCTTTCATGGCTCTGGTTTCCACCCCCGCCATCGTAGAAAGTCGAAAAAAGTTGATGAATGTATACTAAACACGACGACCTAGCAAACAGATAAAAAACAAATAAAAATAAAATAAAGACTAATGGGGAGAAACGTATATTCAGCACGGTAGAAGGGAGCTCATGTGAAACACGTCTACTCCATGATCGCTCAGCTCCGCCCCGATTAGATGTCAACATTAAACAATAAACACTCTTAAAATTAAGTGCAACCAGTGAGATTAAATTAAAACACTTTGTTTTATTTATAACATGATGTTGCTCCTTTTTATTTAGGCAAGAAGCATCAAATTCTGATGAAAGCAAGACTAAATCCAGGTCCTGCATTAGTGGATTATTTCCAGCAGACAAGCAATGCATCAAGCAGCACAGCTACATCCACACCAACAAGCAGCAGTGTAGTGAGAGCCAGTACAGTGGAAGCAGCCAGTGGAGGAGCTTGCAGTGGAGTTGCCCCTCTACCATCCACAGGCTCATCCAAGAACCAGTCAACTAGCAACACCACAGGCACCATTAAATCATTTGTTACCTCTAATCCAACACTTCAAGCTGAAATATGCTGGGCAACAAAAGCTGTAACCAGCCACTATTCCTACCATTCATGTAATGACACGGGGGCCATGTTTCAAACAATGTTTCCTGACAGTGGCTGCGTTTACATGGACAGTTTATTCCCCTTTTCATTCGGAATTAACGTTAAATCCTATTTAAAGTTATCATGTAAACATCTGAAAATACTTAATTCCGAATGAAAATGGCCATTCCGAAATAAAATCCATTCCGATGTAAGTGGCCGGTTTATTCCGTTTATCATTCCGAATTAAAGCTTTTTCTGTCCATGTAAACGCTTTTTCGGAATTAGTTCCCCCCGGTCTTTCTGCACATGATCGCGCATAGGCTACAGTACACATAGATGATCGCGAACAGGGGCACATATTGTTCCATAGCATACGCCTTCAGTTGATCATGACAAATCCTCTCTTACCTTGACGATTAAAAAGCCTCCATAATTTAGTAAATAAAGCTGTAGCCAGCCAGCTAGTATTGATGCTACACAAAATGCTATCCACAAAATAGCTACATAGCTAACCAACTAAATACAATGGTATCCTGAGGTAACGTTAGATACAACGTTTGCTAGTCGAAATGACTGGACACACACAGGGACAAGTTAAACATCAATCAATGAATTTATTCCAACAGGTAGTTTGAGCTGCATGTGAGCCGCGGTCTTTCTCTCCTCTCCTTTGGAAACGAATGATGATACGTTAGCTAGAAAAAGCACAGAACCGGCCGGCAAAAGTGAAGCTGCTAGCAACAGACACTATAATACTTCCGTCGGGGGATTTCAAAATAAAAGAGCGACGTCTAAAAGCACCGTAAATAGGTTTATTTTGTACATTATCTAACGTTAACACGAACCTAAACAAACTTTAGATTAGTTTAGGTTCGTGTATAGATATATATATTAGATATTGTAAAGAATAAACGTATTTACGGTGCTTTTAGACGTCGCTCTTTTATTTTGAAACCCCCCGCCCGGAAGTAAAAATTATGCTTATTTGTCTGCTTGTTATCAATGGGTTGCTACATACGGGGTACAATGTTACATAGGCTGTGCGTCGATGTTGCAGAAGCATAAAGGCCTGCAACACCTTTGCTTTGTCGATGTTGTGGTGCAGTTGCTTTGAAGTTGCTGTAGCATTTAGAGGCCTTTAACGTTAGCAGAATAGACACACCGAGAGTCTGGTTAATGTTGTTTGGTACGCTAGCACAGTAGCTGAGAATACCGGTCGCAGCTGTTTGTTTACTTCTGGTAAACGTAATGACGTTAACATCCTGTTTACGTTTACCCAATCAGAAGCCTTCCCAGCCCCAAACCTTACGATGACTCGAAAACTCCCGATTAGACAGTGACTTTCATGTAAACACCTTGTCGGAATTAAGATTTGACATGTAAACTCGCATGATTTTTTTTTACATCCGAATGATTTGATTCCGAAGTTATAATTCGGAATTAAAAGTCACCATGTAACCGCAGCCAGTGAGATAGCAAAACAATTTACTTGTGGGGAGAATAAAGTGGCATACCTCACCACATTTGGGATAGCTCCTCATTTCTCTTCCCTGATGAAGGCCAAAGCCAAGAAAGAATCTGGATATGTACTTCTGTTTGATGAAAGTCTAAATCGGGAAATGAAGAAATGCCAGCTTGACATGCACATGAGATTCTGGGATGATAATCGAGTAAACTCAAGGTATCTGACATCTTTTTTCATGGGCCATCACACCGCAAAACAAATACATGAGAAGGTTGAGGCAGTGTGTTCGGATATCGGCTTCCAAAACCTGATTCAGCTGTCTATGGATGGCCCAAATGTTAACTGGAAGCTATTCTCCCTGGCCCAGCAAAACATAGAAGAACAAACAGGCAAGACGATGCTAAATGTAGGAAGCTGTGGTTTGCATATACTACACAATTCCTTCAGAGGAGGGTGTGCATCCACAGACTGGGAGCTAGGAAATGCTCTGTCGAGCCTTAAATTGCTATTCAAAGATGTTCCAGCTCGTAGGGAGGACTATACAGCAGTCACTGGTTCCTCGTCCTTCCCTCTTGACTTCTGTAGTCATCGATGGCTGGAAAATGTGGAGGTGGCTGAGCGTGCACTAGAGATTTTGCCTTCTCTGAAAATGTACATTAATGCAGCCAAAACGAAAATAGTAACGGAACCATCTACTAAGTCTTTCAAGACTGCTCAGATTATTGTTCAAGATGACCTCTTCCCAGCAAAGCTCAACTTCTTTCTAATGGTGGCTAGGGAAATAACACCATTTTTTAAGTTATACCAGACCGACAAACCCATGCTGCCGTTTATGAGTGTGGATCTCACCAATATGCTGAGGAGTCTAATGGAGAAGTTCATCAAGCCCAGTGTCATGAAGGACGCAACTACCACAGTGAAGCTTCTCCAAGTTGATTATGCTGACCCAGTCAACCACATGGATGTCACCAAACTGAGTGTGGGATTTGTCACAGAGCGAGCTCTGCAGGAGCACATGAAGAAGAACTCAAATGCTGAGAGGCTGAGGCTGGAGTTCAGGCAGAACTGTAAGGTGTTTTTGCTGAAGATGGTCTCCAAGCTTTTTGAAAAGGCTCCACTCAAGTATCCTCTTGTTAGAAGCATCTCTGTCCTGGATCCTAGGGAGCTCATCAAGAGCAAAGAGAGAAGCACCCGGAAACTCACCACTTGTCTGCGGCTCCTTGTTGAAACTGGCCGCATTGAAGAGAAATCATGTGATGAGATTCGGAGGGAGTTTGGTCACTTCTATGACTACAGCTTGATGTCAGTGTCGGATCCCTTTAGGAACTTCAACCCAGAAAGTGGAAGGTTGGATGAATTCTATCATGAATGTTTATCCAACAAAGCAGAGTGGCGCCATCTATGGGGAGTAATAAAACTCCTCCTGATCCTTTCACATGGTCAAGCCACTGTCGAGAGAGGGTTTTCGGTCAACAAAGAAGTGATGGTGGAGAACCTCAAAGAGCATTCATTGATTGCCCAGCGGGTTATTCATGACCATGTGCAGAGTGTTGGAGGGCTGCTCAACATAGCCTACACAAAGGAGCTACTCTTCTCTGCAGCTGCTGCCAGGCAGAAGTATCACATGTATCTTGATGACCAAAAACGTCTAAAGCAAGATAAGCAGAAGGCACAGAAGAGGAAAGGACTAATGGAGGAGATAACCGAGATAAAGGCCAAAAAAAAGAGAATGGAGGAGGATATAAGGGTCCTCCTGAAGTCTGCTGATGCCAATGCAGAAAAAGCTGAGTCTATAGGGAAATTGAGCTTCATCTCAAAGTCCAATGGCCTTCGAAGAGCTGCAAAAGAAAAAGAAATAAGTCTAGAGACTGTGGAGAAACAGCTAACCGACAAACTCAAGGAACTGAAGGACACTCCCTAATAGGCCCTGCCCTATTTGGTCTAACTAGGCCAATTATATTTTTTGCACTATTTTGTGTTCGATGCAGTGTTTTTCTCAAGGAGATGTTTTTCTTTTGCACAATACAAAGTGTTTGATTTTGTATACATTTAAGGCTCAAGGAGCTGATTGACTGCCTACCTCAAAGACTTATTATTTAGCACTTTTTTTGAGTAAATATTTAATTAATGTTCGCACTATTTTGTGTTGTTCGATGCAGTTTTTTCTCAAGGAGATATGTTTTGCTTTTAAAGTGTTTAATTTTTTAAGGCTCAAGGAGCTAATTGACTGCCTACCTCAAAGACTTCTTATTTTGCACATTTTGAGTAAATATTTAATTTACCACAGCCTGTTTGCACTATTTTGTGTTGTTCGATGCAGTTTTTTCTCAAGGAGATATGTTTTGCTTTTAAAGTAAAAGTGTTTGATTTTGTATACATTTTGTATACATTACATACATACATAAGGCTCCAGGAGCTGATTGACTGCCTACCTCAAAGTCTGTTCTCTTATTTTGCAAATTTTCATTAAATATTTGATTGAAATTGAAGTTTTATCTGGTGATTATTTGAGTGATTGTTTACCTACAGGAATGAACTAACTACCTTAACATTATTATCCATGTAATTTACTGTAAAGTTCACGTTAGCTGTTAGATTGCATATTCCATAAATTAACATGCTAAAATTGGCCTGGCTCGTCACGTTTGATTGATTGATTGAAAACATTATTAACAGATTGCAGAATGGGTACAATACAGTACGGCTCAATACACACAATTGTTAAGGGGATGCAGACCAGAGCAATACTTTCGTCTTGTTTACATCAGGGTCCCCCATTTTCAATTCATCATGACATTTATGACATACACGACATACAGATATACAGTAAGGTTACTGCATAACACATGGGCTCAGCCAGGTTATATATGATGCCAAGTCTACATAATTTTGGTTGTTTATAACTTTATAGCACAATAACATCTGATTTAATGTGATGGAAGAAGTGAAATAATCATTGAGTAAATATTTAATTTACCACAGCCGCATAAGATGCTGGAAAATCTTGAAAATGCACCTTGAAAATGCTTGAAAAGTGCTTGCATTTTGCCTTGGAAAAGGTGTACAAACCCTGTTTTAGAACACCTAGATTTATCGATAGCAATAGTAATATAACGTTAATGCAACAAAACGAATGCCTTGCTTTGTTAATCATAACGTTGATGCAGTAGCATATGTCGTTGTGTTGGCTGTAACGGACATGAGAATAACATAACACTGTGTACACATTAAAATTGCGATAATCGATTCTAACATTTTCAAATCGATGCAGTTGAATTTTCCCCTTAGGATCGATGCATTGTTACACCCCTACACCAAAGTCACTGGCCCACTGCGTGTGTGTATCTGTGTGTGTGCTAACTTGGCTAGCGTTATCAACAGCATAGGTGGGTGCAAGCGGTGTGACGTAATTGGCAGAATCGACTGTTATCAATGGTCTACCTGACACGCAAACTCATAAACAATGTTTCTGTACTGGAGGTGTACAGTATTTCAATAGGCAACCCTGAAAGGATTATTTTTCTAGAAGAGCAACACTAGCCAAAACATAGGCATTGTATGCATAAAAGGGGCAAAAGCTAAAGTTAAGTGACTTTTGTAGCAGTAGTTCAATGTCACTGCCTTTATTATTAGGCCTAGTTGTTGGCTACAACTTTGCCACAGTAGGCATTAATCACTTAATAGTTCAAATGTCTGTGTCCCATTCCCGTTTGCACATGCTACACACACACGCACACAGTGGGCCAGTGACTTTGGTGGTATGTGCTATTGCACAGATGTGTGTCCTGTTCCCACATGCACGCACAGTACAAATATACATATACAAAATATACATATACAAAATATAAAAAAAACAAAAAAAAAAAAAATACTTTCTTTGTGTGCTCCTAAATATTTTCATTTAGGAGCACAAGTGCTCCTTGGGAAAAAGGTTAGCGTAGAGCCCTGTGGCAAAGTAGTTTTCAGTGTTTCATGGCTTCTTCAGCTAGCCGCTTTATCCAGAGCGGGTGTGGAGCATGTGAATCACCTGTTGCGAGGAACCCATAGTTTAAGTAGGACTCTTGGTATTTTCTTTTAAATGCAGCTCTCTTTTTTTCTGGCACTCTTGAGACCCAGAGTCTCATCATTGGCTCTTTCTCCCTTTTCAAAAAGGCTCTCCAGTGACATTTTGTTTGCAGGCCATTATAGCGAAGGTTAGCTTGCCGACTTACTAATGTACAGAAAAAACCTGCGACTGAGTCAAGTATGCAGGAGTGAGGCACGGATGGCAATTTTTCAAAATAAAATAAAATTCATTTAATTTTACGCAACTCTATTCTTTCTTTGCGGCCTGGTACCAAATGGTCCATGGGAAAAGTGCTATATAAGTCTGTATTATTATTATTATTATTATTATTATTATTATTATTATTATTATTATTATTATTATTATTATTATTATTATTATTATTATTATTATTATGCCCATTATTTATTTAAAGGTGCTATAGATAACATTCAGCCACTAGATGTCGCACTAGAGCACCAGCATGTCATTTATCCAATTAGGTGCCTTCCACGTGGGGAAATGGGAAGTAGGGAGGGGATACATGCAACATGTAACCCCCCCCCCAAAATCAGCTACCACCATGAATGGCTCAGAATTCTGTGGAAACACTGCTCAACTCTGCTCATGTCAGCCTTGAACTGAAGAAGTCATCTCAACAAGGGGCGACAGTGGGGGAGAGTGGTAGTCAGAAGGTTCCCGATTAGATTCCCGGGCAACGTGTCGAAGTGTCCTTGAGCAAGACACTTAACCCCTAATTGCTCCCGGGTCGGCACCTTGCATGGTCGCCTCCACCATATTTTTTTTGGATAAAAGCTGTTAACACTTTGATCGCCATGGTTAAATTCATAATTTACCATCCCTTGCCAGCTCTATTTGTCTATGGAGAAGTTCCCCTTCTTTGCAGGGCTATAACTTTTTAAATTCTATTGCTAAATTAACATTACTATGGCCCATTCAACGTCCTATATCTATTGTTCAGGGTGTAGCAACGTTATACTTTTTCATTCACATATTCATACTAAAATATGGTCTAAAGTATAAGTATGTTTTTATCGTTTTCTGCAGCTTTCTCCAGAACTTGATTTATAGCCCCAAATGCATTATATTGATGATCAAATACAGTTTGGTAGCGATCGGTGCCAGATAAACAATTTCAACTGGACGTGGTTCTAGGAGTTACTACGTATGATCTGATGATGACCGGATGGGCGAGGGGGCGTTTATAATTCCGTGGGCAACGTTATATCATTCACCTAGTGTGGGTCATATGATCATCAGAGCAGTTTATATGGAACACGTTAGAAAATAACGCTAGATCTTACCGTATCTTCCTCGCGCCGTTGGACGATCAGCTTGGAGTAGACAGTTTTCGATTATGGGATGTTGGGATGTTGGAGTCCGGCTAACGATCGCGAGTGCCCGGACGAAATATGGATGAGCACTTCCTGTTTGGCGCGTCACTTCCTGTTGGCCGATCTGCCGATCGGCCACCAGATGGCGCTCTTGAACCGTTAGAGAGTTGAGTGGAGATCAGCAGTATATCTCAGGTCCCCGGAGGAGAAATATGATTTCGATCACACATTTTTGAAATATTGATATCAAAGACGTGTTACGGCGTCTTCGGCAGAATGAGCATGGCGGGCAATGACGAGTTACGGCGTTTCCGGCGATTAAAGTGTTAAATGCACCATTTACTATTTATTTACCATTCAACACACGGGAGTCCAGAGGAGTTGGTTCTCTGCTCTCACTGTCTCTGTTCTGTTCTCTCTCGCGCGTCACTGACCTTCCTTCTGTATTCTGTCTCCTCTCCGTCTCTTCCTCTGAATCTCGATTCCAAACGTCCCCCGTCTCGTCATCATCAGGCCATGAATAAAAAGATTGACATCATCAAAGGGCTCTTCGTGGCGTGTCGCTTCTCCGAGGCCCGGTACATAATCCGGTAAGAATAACACACACACACACACACACACACACACACACACACACACACACACACACACACACACACACACACACACACACACACACACACACACACACACACACACACAGAGAGAGAGAGACATACACACATGCTTGGCATACACAGACACACATACACACACAGAGAGACACACACACGCTCTGCTCGCACATGTACTGTATGACGCATACAGATATCACACACACACACACACACACACACACACACACAAACACACGCTCTGCTCACACATGTATGACACATACACATATCACACACACACACACACATGCTCTTACTCACATGTATGACACATACACATATCACACATCACACACACACATGCATACACATATCACACTTTTTTTCATCGGTATGACTGCTCATGCAGGTAGCTTGTTGTCGAAAACAGGTGTTTCTGAGGTGTTTGTTTTGACTGTATCCTGGCTCTGCTCGCACATGTATGACGCATACACATATCACACACATATCACACACACACACGCATGCTCTGCTCGCACATGTATGACACATACACATATCACACACATATCACACACACACACGCATGCTCTGCTCGCACATGTATGACACATACACATATCACACACATATCACACACACACATGCTCACACATGTATGACACATACACATATCACACACACACATGCTCTGCTCACACATGTATGACACATACACATATCACACACATGCTCACACATGTATGACACATACACATATCACACACACACACACACACACATGCTCACACATGTATGACACATACACATATCACACACACACATGCTCTGCTCACACATGTATGACACATACACATATCACACACATGCTCACACATGTATGACACATACACATATCACACACACACACACACACACATGCTCACACATGTATGACACATACACATATCACACACACACACACACACACATGCTCACACATGTATGACACATACACATATCACACACATGCTCACACATGTATGACACATACACATATCACACACACACACATGCTCACACATGTATGACACATACACAGGTAGCTTGTTGTCGTTGACGACAGGTGTTTCTGAGGTGTTTGTTTTGACTGTCCTCCTGGCTCGTGTCGGTGGGTGTGTTTGTTTTGACTGTCCTCCTGTCTCGGTGGGCGGGGCAGGTCCCTGGCGGGGAAGCTGAGGATCGGCCTGGCGGAGCAGAGCGTCCTGGCCGCCCTGAGCCAAGCCGTCTGCCTGACGCCCCCGGGACAAGGTGAGACACTCCTCGCTGCCACAAGGTGTCTGTCTCGGCTGGCAGGTCCGGGGTCCTAGATGAGTGATGATGACACACTTCCTTTATATATATTAGGACTGTCAAAATTAATGCTTTAACTTTGGAGATTAATTTCAATTATTTAAAGCATTAAAATAAATTAATCTAGATTAATCTATGGAGTGAAAAATCTTCAATTTTAGCGCCGCGGATATAGGAAAGAGGTCTAGCTGAGTCAATGTTGATGGTTTTGTTGAACATTTGTATTTCACAGGAGAGAAACTGTATTCAAAGAAAGCTATTAAAATAGTCTTTGAATCTAAATATACTTTTTTTGTGTTGATTTTACATTAATTCCATGATTTTACTCAAGTAAATATCTGTTACAAGCTTCGGTCTTAAGTAGAAAAATGCTATTTTTAATCTAGATTAATTACAGAAAATTGTGAGATTAATTAGTAATTTTTTTTAATCTATTGACAGCACTAATATATATATAATTCTATGTGATTTGAATGCGCATGCGGTGCCTCACGGCGATAGCGTCACATCTGTCATCAAGTGACTGAACTCAGTTGGTGTTGCTGATTGGCTCAAACTCGGTATGTTTGTAAACAGCGAACAGGTCTATGGAGTTCACATTGTATGAGAAATAAACACAGTTTGTTTTCATCACTTTGTGTTAGGTCGCTTTCACACAGGGGCTGTTTGGTCCGGACTTTCGGACGAGAATTCGATAGTCCGGTTTTTCGGGTTTGTGTGAATGCGTGTCGAACTCGGTTCGCGGACCAAACAGGCGAACTCTGGTCCGGCTGAAAACGTAGGTCTCGGTTCGGCTTCAGCGGACCAAACGCGAACCAAATATAGGAAGTGATTATTATTACCACTGCTCGCAGCATTCATTCACTGCAAAACAAGCACACTGCATCTATCTCTCTATCTATCTATCTATATATCTATATATCTGTGCATCTTGGGAAGAAGGAAGAAAAAACGCGGCTTATTATATTATTAATAAAACAGCTACTTGTGGGCTCTCATAAAAACACCGTGGTCTACAAGTTGTTTAGCGAGAGGATGGTGGTAATGTGCTTCAATAGAACAATGGATCAATGCCATGTCAAAACTCGCTCCGCTGATCTGGAGGGCTCGCAGACAGTCCACACACAGACACACACACGCGCGCGCACACACACGGTCTTGCGCCACACACATTTCCACTGTCCAATAGCCGAGCGCCCTTTTCGACCGCGTGACATTGTTCAGAAGGTCTCGGTCCGCCTCACAGATTTCTATGTGAACGCAGGCGAACCAAATGAAGAATGCAACAATGTTGCAACTTCACCCCCAGAACCGCACCGAGTCCACCAAAACTATATGTGAAAGCGACCTTAAACTAACACAAGGGTTCACTTCACAGGTGACTATAAACTCCTAGATTTTGAGACAATGGCCCCACCGTTACAGGGCTCTACAGTGCGACCATATTACTCTCATTTGCCCCTAGAAATATGTGTGCGCGAACCGGAAAAATCAATTACTCGCACAGTGTGCGAGTGAAGATTACAACCTCAGTCGTGCTTTTTTCTCTCCGCTGCTAATCATTAAAAAACTACAAGTCCCACATTGCACTCAAGCCAACGGTCCAATCACAGTAGAGTGACGTGACTGGTTTCAAGGGAAATAAAGGAAATGACCAATCGGAAGCTTTCATTTGCTTTTTTACTTCCGGAAAGTCCGCCATTGTGCTATGCGAGACTTTCCCGAGACAATAACATTAAGTTAATGTAACTTATTGTAGTCTTACCAATGGCAATAGATTTTAGAACACCTA
The DNA here is from genome assembly GCF_963971535.1 of Notolepis coatsorum. Taxonomy (NCBI): domain Eukaryota; kingdom Metazoa; phylum Chordata; class Actinopteri; order Aulopiformes; family Paralepididae; genus Notolepis; species Notolepis coatsorum. Next base: position 125,164,561 of record NC_140177.1, on the reverse strand, counting down.
GATTTATCGATAGCAATAGTAATATAACGTTAATGCAACAAAACGAATGCCTTGCTTTGTTAATCATAACGTTGATGCAGTAGCGTATGTTGTTGTGTTGGCTGTAACGGACATGAGAATAACATAACACTGTGTACACATTAAAATTGCGATAATCGATTCGAACATTTTCAAATCGATGCAGTTGAATTTTCCCCTTAGGATCGATGCATTGCGATGCACTGTTACACCCCTACACCAAAGTCACTGGCCCACTGTGCGTGTGTGTATCTCTGTGTGTGCTAACTTGGCTAGCGTTATCAACAGCAGAGGTGGGTGCAAGCGGTGTGATGTAATTGGCAGAATCGACTGTCAATCAATGGTCTACCTGACACGCAAACTCATAAACAATGTTTCTGTACTGGAGGTGTACAGTATTTCAATAGGCAACCCTGAAAGGATTATTTTTCTAGAAGAACAACACTAGCCAAAACATAGGCATTGTATGCATAAAAGGGGCAAAAGCTAAAGTTAAGTGACTGTTACTTTTGTAGCAGTAGTTCAATGTCACTGCCTTTTTTATTAGGCCTAGTTGTTGGCTACAACTTTGCCACAGTAGGCGTTAATCACTTAATAGTTCAAATGTCTGTGTCCCATTCCCGTTTGCACATGCTACACACACACGCACACAGTGGGCCAGTGACTTTGGTGGTATGTGCTATTGCACAGATGTGTGTCCCGTTCCCACATGCACGCACAGTACAAATATACATTTATTTTTGAAAAAAAAAAAAAAACTTTTACTTGAAATATTTTCACTGTGCTCCTAAATATTTTTGTGTGCTCCTAAATTTCTTTGTGTGCTCCTAAATTTTATGCCCTGCGTTATGCATTTCTGCTAGCTTGAAGGCAAAGCGTCTCCACAGGAAGTCTTATTTGAGCTTAATTAAGCTACTTGACACCACTACAGATTGACGCTATCGCTGTGTAGTCATGTACAGCCAAGGATCTTCGGTAAAGCATCTAATGTTTTGACACAATCACCGCTGGGCACGCATGCACATTCAAATCACACACACATATATATACCGTAATTCCTCTAATAGTAACCGGGTCTCAAATACAAGCCGGGTCTCTATTAATGGCCGGGTGCGCTCTTGAGCTAAGCAATTATAAGCCGGCCTCCTAATACAAGCCGGGTTACTAATATACTGAGCTGCATACTGAGCTAGTTACTTGATTTCACTTTGAAAACGTTGAAATGACCAGTGACCACCTGTAATTGCACTGTTTACTATTTCATACAGTACTTGGTTTCAATAAATGAACCCAGTACATTTTACTGGGTTCAAACTGACACAAAATGTTGATTTATTCATTATGATCCGTTTGAAAATTTGAAATATAGGCCTCCCTCTTATACAGGCCTCCTCCTAATACAAGCCTGGTACCCGCTACAGTTGAAACAAATACAAGCCGGGGTTACTATTAGAGGAATTAGGTATGTACAGGTGCATCTCAATAAATTAGAATATTGAGGAAATGTTTATTTATTTCAGTAATTCAATTAAAAAAGTGAAAATCATTATATAGATTCATTACACACAGTGAAATATTTCAAGCCTTTATTTCTTTACATTTAGATAATTATGGCTTACAGCTAATGAAAACCCCAAATTCATTATCTGAGAAAATGTATATATATATATATTAAGGCCCAATTCTATTAACGCCACTATTTTTTTTAACTCACGATTAACTTTTTCAACAATTCTTTTTAAAAACTTTATTTAATTTTTTTGACACTCTGGTGTATTATTGATACTCTCATTGATACTATGTTTGTTTCTGACTCAAAGTGTGTGTGTGTGAGAGAGATGGAGAGAGATAGAGAGGGGGGTGAGAGAGATGAGGAAGGGTGAGAGAGATGAGGAAGGGGCAAGAGAGAAAGAGAGCTGGGAGTGTGTGTGAGAGGGGGGGGGGGGGGCGGGGTGTGAGTTCTCAGCCCTTGTGTGGGTGAATGTAACAAGTTCCTAACGTTTTCTTTCCCCTATTATTTCATGCACTTTATTCATTGTTTTAAATTATTATTTTCTTTTAACACTTTGAGTGCCAGCAGGGGGTGCACGATTTATTGCTTGAATGCCAGCCTTTTTAGACTGATTTTCCGATATTTCATGATTTTCGTGGAGCTATTTCTATATTATGGCTATGTGTCTAATACGCCTTTCGCTTATCAATGACTTGCTTGCAGTCAACATGTACGAAGCGGATTGTTTTTTCATTGATACATTTCCGTTTTATACCGTTTTGAAAAACGGAAGTTTTTGGAAATTTCTAGAAAAAAAAGATCTTTTGTGATAATCGCCCTTTAGTGGAATACCGGTACACAAAACACGTTGTAATTTTTCGGCCTATTTATGAATAGTTTTCAAATAAACACTAGATTATTGATAGTATATGTGTACTTGTGCACACTAGAGAAGTGGGCTGCAGGGCTGTACTCTAAGCTTTTTCACTAGGGGCACAGGTGCCCCTAAATGAAAAATGTAGGGCCACAGAATATTTTTTTGGGGCACATTTTTTATATATATTTTTTTATTATAGTGAAAAAAAATATGTTACTGCCTCATTACTGTGGTCCTTTTATTTAACATTTAAGTGCTTTTGTTTTCAGGTTTGTATATTTTATAATGAACCAACTGAAGTTAGGGGTGGGACGATACATCGATCCAGATCGATACATCGATGTAATTATCAACAATCGAATCGGATCGATGCGATGTAATAAGATCGATTCATATCGATACTCTTATTTTGAAAATCCTGTGGCGAGTCTCATATCCGCCCAAGAACAACAGCAGTAGCTCCGTGTGTGTAGATGTTACAGCATAGCATTCTCCCTTTCTGTGTGTGTGTGTGTGCGCGCGTCTTTGGAAAGACCAGATGAGGTCAGAGGAGTTTGATGTTTAAATGTTATTTAAACATAAACAATATAATACATAATAAATGTAGGCCTATACATGATCATGCAACATCAACAAATTGTTGTAGGAACGGTTTGGGAGAGGGAGGTTGTGAGTTTTAAGTTCCAAAAAATGTAGCTTAAAGTTTAAAGCTCAATATATAAAAACGTGGCACTTTACAGTGAACAGGAGGTCTATTTGTATTCAAAACAATAGATTGATTTTCCTTTAAATGTCTGGAAGAGCTCAAAAATACAAATGTCAAATGATATTTTCATTACCTTTTTTTTGTTGATCTAAATGTTACTGATTGTGTTAAATGGGCATATGATATCATCTCATATCGATCGCAGGCACCTGAATCTAATCGTATCGTATTGTATCGTGAGAGACTGTGATATCGGCAAATATCGTATCGTTGTCCAAAGAATCGATATCGTATCGTATCATGATGAAACTGGTGATTCCCACCCCTAACTGAAGTATTACCACAGCTGCAAACATTTCTTCTTTCATTGATAACAGTGTTCATAGTCAGTATCTGCTGCTCTGCTGTTGATGGCAATAACTGGAATGGATTATCAAAAAACACTCAAACAACGCTGTCTTGTGGCTCTTCCTGTGGTTTATTAAAGCAAAAGACACCACAGTCTAGGGCTGGGCGATATGGCCTAAATATGATATCACGATATTTTCTGACCTTTCGGCGATGCACGATACACATCACAATGTTTTTCCTTTTTCCCCCAAACAATTCTTTATGAGGCTTACCAAGACAGTATTTGAGTTTGCAAGCTAACATTAAAGACTAAAGACCCATGCATTTAACATTTTTATATTATATATTAGATTTAGATTATTGGATTATTAGATTATATATTAGTGCATATATTTAGCATTTTAGCATTTCGTTTTTTTTAGATTATTAGATTATATATATTGTAACTATTTATTGTAGGGCAAATATAACTGAGAGGGCATACATAGTACTTATTATTAAAAAACAAAGCATTCATTAGCAAAACATGAAAATGTCAAACCACATTGTCAGAATTGTAATGTTTATTGTTTACTGAAACGTTTGACTGTTTACATTTTTTTTTTTTTTTTTATTTAAATCTACAAACTAGTAGCTTATAACTGGTAATCGAATGCTTTTGCATACATTTATATGAACTATTCCACTTACCAATGGCCAGGTGAATGAAGCCTGTGCCCAAACACTGGAGTCGAATCCACTTGTTCAAAGCCAAGGCTTTGACAATGTTGGCTCCGCTGTCTTTTACACGGTTGTCAATGGAACCATGTCCTTTCCTACAGTATGTGGAACGTTACCGCATCTGTGATCTCCCCCCATCGCTTGCTCTTCTTGTCATAAAGTGAGCCGCACATGGCGGGCGATGCAAATGTAGTTAGCGTCATCTGTTTTGGCTGTGGTTTTAAAACACTCAAGGTAGTAGGGCTACCGTGCAACTTAATGCTTTCGGCATTTTTTTTGTGTGTTTCCTTTCCTCCCATTGCCCCGACTTTAACTTTACAAAGTTTTAACAGAATTGTGCTTTGACTAACGTCTGTTCACGTGTAGCCGAATCAGGTCCATATCACTGATGTAGAACCCTTTTTTGGAATTAATTCTACGGAGTCCTCGCTTTAGTTTTCGCCCCACCGAGCCCCCCCTCTGTGTCTCTGGCTAGGTGTGTGCGCTTGTGTGCGTGTATGTGCGTGTAGATGACGTCATTTGGACGAGTGTGTGTGTGACTGACTTTTTTTCTAGGAGAGGGAGAGGAAAGCATTTCACGCTTAATTTGGGAGTGAAATGCGAATGAAAGGTTTGAATCAGTACTCGTCGCAAGCGTGCCCCCAAATATAATTTTCAATTCGCACAGGCTATATTTAAGAGCAATTTGCGATAACCTCGTCGCACTGTACAGCCCTGGGCTGAAAAATCGATTATCTATTTCCTGGTCAGCGCACACACACACACACACACACACACACACACACACACACACACACACACACACACATACACACATAGGGGACACGTTGTGATCCGCTGTGAAAAAAACTGATTACCCCAAGACTGGTAACGGATTCCTTACCTCACATCAGATGTTCTGCAAAAAGATTATTCCAATTCCTGATCGCCATTCCAAATATCGATCGCGTTTATTGATCCAACGCTGGGTACTCGAAACACATATTCCACACTGTTCTGAGGGACCACAATGAATCCGATCGGCTCGGGTTACATGCCTGAGAAGTCAAATGTGGATTCCGGAGTTTTCTTTTCTCATGCATTATCATTCAGTCCAATCCAATGGGTGCATTACCATCCGGGAGACGATAGGGGGCGGTATTTTCCCTGTTCGAGCTCAGAGACAGTCCCAATGATAACGTGAGGCTAGAATGATGAAAAATGTATGGATATCTCATGTTGATAAGAGTATTAAAACTTGAAAAAGATCAGTTTAAGGTAGATACTAGGGATGTCCCGATCCGATCACGTGATCAGGGCCGATCACGTGATTTTCCGAAGATCGGGATTTTTTTTTCTTTTTTTTTTTTGACCATGTTCACGTCTTAAACTCATACTGAGGCCTTAGTTTTGGTTTTAAATTGCATATCATCATTCATTTATTTATTGTCACACAGAGCAGAAGAATTTTGCCAAAACAAACCAATAGTATCCAGCTGCAGAACGGCAGACCAGCCAAACTCTCAGACCCAAATACAATTTTATTTTAATTTTTTTTAATCCCAATTTCTCACATTACATTCACCCTGAATGTTGACGTTATCCAGGTGAAAAGTTAACTTCATTCAAGCGAGGCATTGCAATCCTTGACATAAATCATTTGATGTATATTTAAATCAAAGGAAATGCGTTTGGGTCTGAGAGTGTGGCTGGTCTGCCGTTCTGCAGCTGGATACTATTGGTTTGTTTTGGCAAAATTCTTCTGCTCTGTGTGACAATAAATAAATGAATGATATGCAGACGTGAACATGGTCATGTTTGTTGAATAAATAAAAAAAAAGAGAAAAAATCATTTTTTTTCCTTTTTTTTTTTGATCAGGAAATATCGGTATCGGTAGATACTCAAAATCACATGATCGGGATCGGATCGGGAGCAAAAAAACGTTATCGGGACATCCCTAGTAGATACAAATAAAAAAATGCGATTAATTTGCGATTAATTGCGAGTTAACTATGGACAATCATGCGATTAATCAGATTAAATATTTTATTTGATTGACAGCACTAATATATATATAATAATATTACACAAGATAGGGCGGCTACGTGGCGTAGTGGGCAAGGCGCTCACCACGAAATGCTGGAGACGCTGGGCTCGTCAGTTCGAGCCCAGCGCTCCACATTTGCTTTCAGTTTAGCTGGTCGTCCGTACTAATACACATTGGCCGTATTAGGGGGTGGGAAACTGATGGGTGGGGATCGGGCGTTGTGGACAGCGACTCCTACAGGTCGGTTGGTGCGCCTGCGCAGTAGAATCAGGAAGTGTCGGGGGCAGCGTGAGCCTCCCACGCGTTACTCCTCGCCACTGAGAGATCGAGCTGCGCAGGTGAAAAGATGCGACTGCTGTTACCTCAAGTACCGGAGGGGACTTGTGCTATGTATGACTTAGTCCACATTGCAGCCGGCTTGTGGGAGGCAAGAAACAGCGTTCGTGACAGGGGAGGGTTGAATTGGATGATACGAAATTGGGATGGGAGAAAATATAGAAAAATGGGAGAAAAAGTGGATAAAAAAAAATAATATTACACAAGACCAATAAAAGAATATATATATATATAACATAAATGTTGGCCTACTGAAGTATATGCACTCAATACTTGGTTGTGGCTCCTTTAGCATGAATCAATGTGGTGTGGCCTGGAGGCAAACAATATATCTCCTCAATATTCTGATGTATTGAGATGCACCTGTGTGTGTGTGTGTGTATATATTAGGGGTGGGAATCGCCAGAGACCTCACGATAAGATAGTATCGCGATACGCTGAATATTGCGAAATTATTATTATTTTTTTATCAAATTTAATTTATTACCTTTTTTCAACTGCAAATTAAAACTTTGTCAACATGTTTTATCTAATAAAATAAAGTTCAGTCTGTTCATCTCACTTCAATCATTTTTATTGCAGTACATGGTATTTTCTCAAGCAGACGGATGTAAACACTGTAATCTGTGTTGCATGTACCTGACAAACTGAACTGTTTGTATTAGTCATATTCCAACTTAACTGAATGCACATGTGTGTGTGGACTACTGTACTATTACAGGTATTGAAATGAACAATGCAACTTCCTTATACAAAATAAATAAAAAATAAACTTTATTTTTTCCTTTTTAATAATTAAATATCGATACTTGGCGTCCCTGTATCGCCACGCAAAGTATCGCGATACTACTACGTATCGATTTCCCCCCCCCACCCCTAATATATATACAGTGTGTATATATATATATATGTGTGTGTGTGTAGGGAAGTGCGTCATTATTACTCATCTAGGCCCCTGAGCCTGATCTGCAGCCGACTACATCCTGTACCTATACATTACTACATGTGTCTGGAATGAGATGAGGGTTTCACAGATATATCTATAGAGACCGTTGACCGCTAGGGCTTTAAAAAGCTAATTGGTGTAGGTCCAGTTATAATTTTCCAGCCCAGAATTTGCTGATTTCAGAATTGGCATTTGTCAGTGTGGTTCGAGTTGTTTTATAAGATGTCAAATAGTCTTGCGAATGTTATAATCGTGTGATTTGTTGTCTCTTTCTATGTTATGTGTGTTTAAACCCACTTACAGTTATTTTTGTGTTTTAACCGGGAGTGTTGTTTTAAATAACCACCTCAGTCTTGATTTTTCAATGTAACAAGATTAGCAGGCTTCTGGTTGGAGTATTTTCTTAGCAACTGAGCAACTGAGCAACCTAGCAACCTAGCAACTGAGCAGTAAACAGAGTAAACCATTTCCTTTATTTAACCAGGGCAGCATACAGAGAATGTTCACATATAGAACAACATTAAAACAAACACAAATAAAAACAAGATGGTGAGAGAGCACACATGTACTACAACATAGAGAACAAGATGGTGAGAGAGCACACATGTACTACAACATAGAGAACAAGATGGTGAGAGAGCACACATGTACTACAACATAGAGAACAAGATGGTGAGAGAGCACATGTACTACAACATAGAGAACAAGATGGTGAGAGCACACATGTACTACAACATAGAGAACAAGATGGTGAGAGCACACATGTACTACAACATAGAGAACATGATGGTGAGAGAGCACACATGTACTACAACATAGAGAACAAGATGGTGAGAGAGCACACATGTACTACAACATAGAGAACAAGATGGTGAGAGCACACATGTACTACAACATAGAGAACAAGATGGTGAGAGAGCACATGTACTACAACATAGAGAACAAGATGGTGAGAGAGCACATGTACTACAACATAGAGAACAAGATGGTGAGAGAGCACATGTACTACAACATAGAGAACAAGATGGTGAGAGAGCACATGTACTACAACATAGAGAACAAGATGGTGAGAGAGCACATGTACTACAACATAGAGAACATGATGGTGAGAGAGCACATGTACTACAACATAGAGAACAAGATGGTGAGAGCACACATGTACTACAACATAGAGAACAAGATGGTGAGAGAGCACATGTACTACAACATAGAGAACAAGATGGTGAGAGAGCACATGTACTACAACATAGAGAACAAGATGGTGAGAGAGCACACATGTACTACAACATAGAGAACAAGATGGTGAGAGAGCACATGTACTACAACATAGAGAACAAGATGGTGAGAGAGCACACATGTACTACAACATAGAGAACAAGATGGTGAGAGAGCACACATGTACTACAACATAGAGAACAAGATGGTGAGAGAGCACACATGTACTACAACATAGAGAACAAGATGGTGAGAGAGCACACATGTACTACAACATAGAGAACAAGATGGTGAGAGAGCACATGTACTACAACATAGAGAACAAGATGGTGAGAGAGCACACATGTACTACAACATAGAGAACAAGATGGTGAGAGAGCACATGTACTACAACATAGAGAACAAGATGGTGAGAGAGCACACATGTACTACAACATAGAGAACAAGATGGTGAGAGAGCACACATGTACTACAACATAGAGAACAAGATGGTGAGAGAGCACACATGTACTACAACATAGAGAACAAGATGGTGAGAGAGCACATGTACTACAACATAGAGAACATGATGGTGAGAGAGCACACATGTACTACAACATAGAGAACAAGATGGTGAGAGAGCACACATGTACTACAACATAGAGAACAAGATGGTGAGAGAGCACATGTACTACAACATAGAGAACAAGATGGTGAGAGAGCACATGTACTACAACATAGAGAACATGATGGTGAGAGAGCACACATGTACTACAACATAGAGAACAAGATGGTGAGAGCACACATGTACTACAACATAGAGAACAAGATGGTGAGAGAGCACATGTACTACAACATAGAGAACAAGATGGTGAGAGAGCACACATGTACTACAACATAGAGAACAAGATGGTGAGAGCACACATGTACTACAACATAGAGAACAAGATGGTGAGAGAGCACATGTACTACAACATAGAGAACAAGATGGTGAGAGAGCACACATGTACTACAACATAGAGAACAAGATGGTGAGAGAGCACATGTACTACAACATAGATAACAAGATGGTGAGAGCACACATGTACTACAACATAGAGAACAAGATGGTGAGAGAGCACACATGTACTACAACATAGAGAACAAGATGGTGAGAGAGCACATGTACTACAACATAGAGAACAATATGGTGAGAGAGCACATGTACTACAACATAGAGAACAAGATGGTGAGAGAGCACACATGTACTACAACATAGAGAACAAGATGGTGAGAGAGCACATGTACTACAACATAGAGAACAAGATGGTGAGAGAGCACACATGTACTACAACATAGAGAACAAGATGGTGAGAGAGCACATGTACTACAACATAGAGAACAAGATGGTGAGAGAGCACACATGTACTACAACATAGAGAACAAGATGGTGAGAGAGCACATGTACTATAACATAGAGAACAAGATGGTGAGAGAGCACATGTACTACAACATAGAGAACAAGATGGTGAGAGAGCACACATGTACTACAACATAGAGAACAAGATGGTGAGAGAGCACATGTACTACAACATAGATAACAAGATGGTGAGAGCACACATGTACTACAACATAGAGAACAAGATGGTGAGAGAGCACACATGTACTACAACATAGAGAACATGATGGTGAGAGCACACATGTACTACAACATAGAGAACAAGATGGTGAGAGAGCACACATGTACTACAACATAGAGAACATGATGGTGAGAGAGCACACATGTACTACAACATAGAGAACAAGATGGTGAGAGAGCACATGTACTACAACATAGAGAACAAGATGGTGAGAGAGCACACATGTACTACAACATAGAGAACAAGATGGTGAGAGCACACATGTACTACAACATAGAGAACAAGATGGTGAGAGAGCACACATGTACTACAACATAGAGAACATGATGGTGAGAGAGCACATGTACTACAACATAGAGAACAAGATGGTGAGAGAGCACACATGTACTACAACATAGAGAACAAGATGGTGAGAGAGCACACATGTACTACAACATAGAGAACATGATGGTGAGAGAGCACACATGTACTACAACATAGAGAACAAGATGGTGAGAGAGCACACATGTACTACAACATAGAGAACAAGATGGTGAGAGCACACATGTACTACAACATAGAGAACAAGATGGTGAGAGAGCACACATGTACTACAACATAGAGAACAAGATGGTGAGAGAGCACATGTACTACAACATAGAGAACAAGATGGTGAGAGAGCACACATGTACTACAACATAGAGAACAAGATGGTGAGAGCACACATGTACTACAACATAGAGAACAAGATGGTGAGAGCACACATGTACTACAACATAGAGAACAAGATGGTGAGAGAGCACACATGTACTACAACATAGAGAACAAGATGGTGAGAGAGCACACATGTACTACAACATAGAGAACATGATGGTGAGAGAGCACATGTACTACAACATAGAGAACAAGATGGTGAGAGAGCACACATGTACTACAACATAGAGAACAAGATGGTGAGAGAGCACACATGTACTACAACATAGAGAACAAGATGGTGAGAGAGCACATGTACTACAACATAGAGAACAAGATGGTGAGAGAGCACACATGTACTACAACATAGAGAACAAGATGGTGAGAGAGCACATGTACTACAACATAGAGAACAAGATGGTGAGAGAGCACACATGTACTACAACATAGAGAACATGATGGTGAGAGAGCACATGTACTACAACATAGAGAACATGATGGTGAGAGAGCACATGTACTACAACATAGAGAACAAGATGGTGAGAGAGCACATGTACTACAACATAGAGAACAAGATGGTGAGAGAGCACACATGTACTACAACATAGATAACAAGATGGTGAGAGCACACATGTACTACAACATAGAGAACAAGATGGTGAGAGCACACATGTACTACAACATAGAGAACAAGATGGTGAGAGAGCACATGTACTACAACATAGAGAACAAGATGGTGAGAGAGCACATGTACTACAACATAGAGAACAAGATGGTGAGAGAGCACACATGTACTACAACATAGAGAACAAGATGGTGAGAGCACACATGTACTACAACATAGAGAACAAGATGGTGAGAGAGCACATGTACTACAACATAGAGAACAAGATGGTGAGAGAGCACATGTACTACAACATAGAGAACAAGATGGTGAGAGAGCACACATGTACTACAACATAGAGAACATGATGGTGAGAGAGCACACATGTACTACAACATAGATAACAAGATGGTGAGAGCACACATGTACTACAACATAGAGAACAAGATGGTGAGAGCACACATGTACTACAACATAGATAACAAGATGGTGAGAGAGCACATGTACTACAACATAGAGAACAAGATGGTGAGAGAGCACACATGTACTACAACATAGAGAACAAGATGGTGAGAGAGCACATGTACTACAACATAGAGAACAAGATGGTGAGAGAGCACATGTACTACAACATAGATAACAAGATGGTGAGAGAGCACATGTACTACAACATAGAGAACATGATGGTGAGAGCACACATGTACTACAACATAGAGAACAAGATGGTGAGAGAGCACACATGTACTACAACATAGAGAACATGATGGTGAGAGAGCACATGTACTACAACATAGAGAACAAGATGGTGAGAGAGCACATGTACTACAACATAGAGAACAAGATGGTGAGAGAGCACATGTACTACAACATAGAGAACAAGATGGTGAGAGAGCACACATGTACTACAACATAGAGAACAAGATGGTGAGAGAGCACATGTACTACAACATAGAGAACAAGATGGTGAGAGCACACATGTACTACAACATAGAGAACAAGATGGTGAGAGAGCACACATGTACTACAACATAGATAACAAGATGGTGAGAGAGCACATGTACTACAACATAGCGAACAAGATGGTGAGAGAGCACATGTACTACAACATAGAGAACAAGATGGTGAGAGAGCACACATGTACTACAACATAGAGAACAAGATGGTGAGAGCACACATGTACTACAACATAGAGAACAAGATGGTGAGAGCACACATGTACTACAACATAGAGAACAAGATGGTGAGAGAGCACATGTACTACAACATAGAGAACAAGATGGTGAGAGAGCACACATGTACTACAACATAGAGAACAAGATGGTGAGAGCACACATGTACTACAACATAGAGAACAAGATGGTGAGAGAGCACATGTACTACAACATAGAGAACAAGATGGTGAGAGCACACATGTACTACAACATAGAGAACAAGATGGTGAGAGAGCACATGTACTACAACATAGAGAACAAGATGGTGAGAGAGCACACATGTACTACAACATAGAGAACATGATGGTGAGAGAGCACACATGTACTACAACATAGAGAACAAGATGGTGAGAGCACACATGTACTACAACATAGAGAACAAGATGGTGAGAGCACACATGTACTACAACATAGAGAACAAGATGGTGAGAGAGCACATGTACTACAACATAGAGAACAAGATGGTGAGAGAGCACATGTACTACAACATAGAGAACAAGATGGTGAGAGAGCACATGTACTACAACATAGAGAACATGATGGTGAGAGAGCACACATGTACTACAACATAGAGAACAAGATGGTGAGAGAGCACACATGTACTACAACATAGAGAACAAGATGGTGAGAGAGCACACATGTACTACAACATAGAGAACAAGATGGTGAGAGAGCACACATGTACTACAACATAGAGAACAAGATGGTGAGAGAGCACACATGTACTACAACATAGAGAACAAGATGGTGAGAGAGCACATGTACTACAACATAGAGAACAAGATGGTGAGAGAGCACATGTACTACAACATAGAGAACATGATGGTGAGAGAGCACACATGTACTACAACATAGAGAACAAGATGGTGAGAGAGCACATGTACTACAACATAGAGAACAAGATGGTGAGAGAGCACACATGTACTACAACATAGAGAACATGATGGTGAGAGAGCACACATGTACTACAACATAGAGAACAAGATGGTGAGAGAGCACACATGTACTACAACATAGAGAACATGATGGTGAGAGAGCACACATGTACTACAACATAGAGAACAAGATGGTGAGAGAGCACACATGTACTACAACATAGAGAACAAGATGGTGAGAGAGCACATGTACTACAACATAGAGAACAAGATGGTGAGAGAGCACACATGTACTACAACATAGATAACAAGATGGTGAGAGAGCACACATGTACTACAACATAGAGAACAAGATGGTGAGAGAGCACATGTACTACAACATAGAGAACAAGATGGTGAGAGAGCACACATGTACTACAACATAGAGAACAAGATGGTGAGAGAGCACACATGTACTACAACATAGAGAACAAGATGGTGAGAGAGCACACATGTACTACAACATAGAGAACAAGATGGTGAGAGAGCACATGTACTACAACATAGAGAACAAGATGGTGAGAGAGCACACATGTACTACAACATAGAGAACAAGATGGTGAGAGAGCACATGTACTACAACATAGAGAACAAGATGGTGAGAGAGCACATGTACTACAACATAGAGAACAAGATGGTGAGAGAGCACATGTACTACAACATAGAGAACAAGATGGTGAGAGAGCACACATGTACTACAACATAGAGAACATGATGGTGAGAGAGCACACATGTACTACAACATAGAGAACAAGATGGTGAGAGAGCACACATGTACTACAACATAGAGAACAAGATGGTGAGAGAGCACACATGTACTACAACATAGAGAACAAGATGGTGAGAGAGCACACATGTACTACAACATAGAGAACAAGATGGTGAGAGAGCACACATGTACTACAACATAGAGAACAAGATGGTGAGAGAGCACACATGTACTACAACATAGAGAACATGATGGTGAGAGAGCACACATGTACTACAACATAGAGAACAAGATGGTGAGAGAGCACATGTACTACAACATAGAGAACAAGATGGTGAGAGAGCACATGTACTACAACATAGAGAACAAGATGGTGAGAGAGCACACATGTACTACAACATAGAGAACAAGATGGTGAGAGAGCACATGTACTACAACATAGAGAACAAGATGGTGAGAGAGCACACATGTACTACAACATAGATAACATGATGGTGAGAGAGCACACATGTACTACAACATAGAGAACAAGATGGTGAGAGAGCACACATGTACTACAACATAGAGAACATGATGGTGAGAGAGCACACATGTACTACAACATAGAGAACAAGATGGTGAGAGAGCACACATGTACTACAACATAGAGAACAAGATGGTGAGAGAGCACACATGTACTACAACATAGAGAACATGATGGTGAGAGAGCACATGTACTACAACATAGAGAACAAGATGGTGAGAGAGCACATGTACTACAACATAGAGAACAAGATGGTGAGAGAGCACACATGTACTACAACATAGAGAACAAGATGGTGAGAGAGCACATGTACTACAACATAGAGAACAAGATGGTGAGAGAGCACACATGTACTACAACATAGAGAACAAGATGGTGAGAGAGCACACATGTACTACAACATAGAGAACAAGATGGTGAGAGAGCACATGTACTACAACATAGAGAACAAGATGGTGAGAGAGCACACATGTACTACAACATAGAGAACAAGATGGTGAGAGAGCACACATGTACTACAACATAGAGAACAAGATGGTGAGAGAGCACATGTACTACAACATAGAGAACATGATGGTGAGAGAGCACACATGTACTACAACATAGAGAACAAGATGGTGAGAGAGCACACATGTACTACAACATAGAGAACAAGATGGTGAGAGAGCACACATGTACTACAACATAGAGAACAAGATGGTGAGAGAGCACACATGTACTACAACATAGAGAACAAGATGGTGAGAGAGCACACATGTACTACAACATAGAGAACAAGATGGTGAGAGCACACATGTACTACAACATAGAGAACAAGATGGTGAGAGAGCACATGTACTACAACATAGAGAACATGATGGTGAGAGAGCACACATGTACTACAACATAGAGAACAAGATGGTGAGAGAGCACATGTACTACAACATAGAGAACAAGATGGTGAGAGAGCACACATGTACTACAACATAGAGAACAAGATGGTGAGAGAGCACATGTACTACAACATAGAGAACAAGATGGTGAGAGAGCACACATGTACTACAACATAGAGAACAAGATGGTGAGAGAGCACACATGTACTACAACATAGAGAACATGATGGTGAGAGAGCACACATGTACTACAACATAGAGAACAAGATGGTGAGAGAGCACACATGTACTACAACATAGAGAACAAGATGGTGAGAGAGCACATGTACTACAACATAGAGAACAAGATGGTGAGAGAGCACACATGTACTACAACATAGAGAACATGATGGTGAGAGCACATGTACTACAACATAGAGAACAAGATGGTGAGAGAGCACACATGTACTACAACATAGAGAACAAGATGGTGAGAGAGCACATGTACTACAACATAGATAACAAGATGGTGAGAGAGCACATGTACTACAACATAGATAACAAGATGGTGAGAGAGCACACATGTACTACAACATAGAGAACAAGATGGTGAGAGAGCACATGTACTACAACATAGAGAACATGATGGTGAGAGAGCACACATGTACTACAACATAGAGAACAAGATGGTGAGAGACCACACATGTACTACAACATAGATAACAAGATGGTGAGAGAGCACATGTACTACAACATAGAGAACAAGATGGTGAGAGAGCACACATGTACTACAACATAGAGAACAAGATGGTGAGAGAGCACATGTACTACAACATAGAGAACAAGATGGTGAGAGAGCACATGTACTACAACATAGAGAACAAGATGGTGAGAGAGCACACATGTACTACAACATAGAGAACAAGATGGTGAGAGAGCACATGTACTACAACATAGAGAACAAGATGGTGAGAGAGCACACATGTACTACAACATAGAGAACAAGATGGTGAGAGCACACATGTACTACAACATAGATAACAAGATGGTGAGAGAGCACATGTACTACAACATAGAGAACAAGATGGTGAGAGAGCACATGTACTACAACATAGAGAACAAGATGGTGAGAGAGCACACATGTACTACAACATAGAGAACAAGATGGTGAGAGAGCACACATGTACTACAACATAGAGAACAAGATGGTGAGAGAGCACACATGTACTACAACATAGAGAACATGATGGTGAGAGAGCACACATGTACTACAACATAGAGAACAAGATGGTGAGAGAGCACATGTACTACAACATAGAGAACATGATGGTGAGAGAGCACATGTACTACAACATAGAGAACAAGATGGTGAGAGAGCACACATGTACTACAACATAGAGAACAAGATGGTGAGAGAGCACATGTACTACAACATAGAGAACAAGATGGTGAGAGAGCACACATGTACTACAACATAGAGAACAAGATGGTGAGAGAGCACACATGTACTACAACATAGAGAACAAGATGGTGAGAGAGCACATGTACTACAACATAGAGAACAAGATGGTGAGAGAGCACACATGTACTACAACATAGAGAACAAGATGGTGAGAGAGCACACATGTACTACAACATAGAGAACAAGATGGTGAGAGAGCACATGTACTACAACATAGAGAACAAGATGGTGAGAGAGCACATGTACTACAACATAGAGAACATGATGGTGAGAGAGCACACATGTACTACAACATAGAGAACAAGATGGTGAGAGAGCACACATGTACTACAACATAGATAACAAGATGGTGAGAGCACACATGTACTACAACATAGAGAACAAGATGGTGAGAGAGCACATGTACTACAACATAGAGAACAAGATGGTGAGAGAGCACACATGTACTACAACATAGAGAACAAGATGGTGAGAGAGCACATGTACTACAACATAGAGAACAAGATGGTGAGAGAGCACACATGTACTACAACATAGAGAACAAGATGGTGAGAGCACACATGTACTACAACATAGATAACAAGATGGTGAGAGAGCACACATGTACTACAACATAGAGAACAAGATGGTGAGAGAGCACACATGTACTACAACATAGAGAACAAGATGGTGAGAGAGCACATGTACTACAACATAGAGAACAAGATGGTGAGAGAGCACACATGTACTACAACATAGAGAACATGATGGTGAGAGAGCACATGTACTACAACATAGATAACAAGATGGTGAGAGAGCACATGTACTACAACATAGAGAACAAGATGGTGAGAGAGCACACATGTACTACAACATAGAGAACAAGATGGTGAGAGAGCACATGTACTACAACATAGAGAACAAGATGGTGAGAGAGCACATGTACTACAACATAGATAACAAGATGGTGAGAGAGCACACATGTACTACAACATAGAGAACAAGATGGTGAGAGAGCACACATGTACTACAACATAGAGAACAAGATGGTGAGAGAGCACACATGTACTACAACATGGATAACATGATGGTGAGAGAGCACATGTACTACAACATAGAGAACAAGATGGTGAGAGAGCACACATGTACTACAACATAGAGAACAAGATGGTGAGAGAGCACACATGTACTACAACATAGAGAACAAGATGGTGAGAGAGCACATGTACTACAACATAGAGAACAAGATGGTGAGAGAGCACACATGTACTACAACATAGAGAACAAGATGGTGAGAGAGCACATGTACTACAACATAGAGAACAAGATGGTGAGAGAGCACATGTACTACAACATAGAGAACAAGATGGTGAGAGAGCACACATGTACTACAACATAGAGAACAAGATGGTGAGAGAGCACACATGTACTACAACATAGAGAACAAGATGGTGAGAGAGCACACATGTACTACAACATAGAGAACAAGATGGTGAGAGAGCACATGTACTACAACATAGAGAACAAGATGGTGAGAGAGCACACATGTACTACAACATAGAGAACAAGATGGTGAGAGAGCACACATGTACTACAACATAGAGAACAAGATGGTGAGAGAGCACATGTACTACAACATAGAGAACAAGATGGTGAGAGAGCACACATGTACTACAACATAGAGAACAAGATGGTGAGAGAGCACATGTACTACAACATAGAGAACAAGATGGTGAGAGAGCACATGTACTACAACATAGAGAACAAGATGGTGAGAGAGCACACATGTACTACAACATAGAGAACAAGATGGTGAGAGAGCACATGTACTACAACATAGAGAACAAGATGGTGAGAGAGCACACATGTACTACAACATAGATAACAAGATGGTGAGAGAGCACATGTACTACAACATAGAGAACAAGATGGTGAGAGAGCACACATGTACTACAACATAGAGAACATGTCTTCACATTTATATGAACACAGACAATATTAAAATAAGATAAGTTATTCCTTTATTGATCCCCTTGGGGAAATTTAGGCACCATAGCAGCATGGGGGAGGGGAGGTACATGGTAATGGTAGAAGACATGATACAGGTCATAAAAATAGGCAGTGTAAACAATATAACAATATAATTAACTCTGAATACCGTATATGCATATGAGCAAGTAGGCAGTGTAAATCAAGGTGCAGATGAGGGTATGTACGCCCTCTGTTATATTTGCATTACAATAAATATAGTTACAATAAACACTATAATCTAAATATATACTATGAGTAAGTAAGTATACAGTATGCATAAGGCACGTATGGAGTGATATACGTCATACGTTATATGTTATATGTTGTCACTATATCCGCTGGGTGCATACTATGACCTTTATCATGTTTTGTAACAGATTACAGAAATTCAAGAAGCTTATTGGAACGTGAGGTTCTGATATTATTTTGATTAATATATCTGCATTATTTTATCCCACTTTATGCTTTGCTCTTTCTGCTTGTTTTACACTGATTTTATGTCTTATTGTTTACTGATGTGAAGCACTTTGAACTGCAATCCCCTGTATGAAAGGTGCTATACAAATAAAGTTGTTGTTATTTAATCCTTGTTGTTGTCGCATTGCCACTGTCATATACAGGCATCTGGAATGAAACTAATGCATTTGGTGACAAAATCTGATTCACTTGTATTATTCATGACTTAGGAGAGGCGTGCATTAATAAGGGTCAGTTAGACCTGCGAGTCTCTGCGGTGTGATTTGCATCTCCGATCTCCGTCTCTGTATAACGTCTGTCTGCACGGACGCTCCAGAGAATCCCAGAGGTCTTGTATTATCTTGCAGGAAAACAAAAAGCCATTGTGTGGATGTTTAACTGTCCCCCCCCCCCCCCCCCCCCCCGACTTCCCTCCCGTGGTGCTGGATGCAGGAAAGGGGATGAGTGTGGATGTTTAACTGTCTTTCTCCCCCCCCCCCCCCCCCCCCCCCCCCCAGACTTCCCTCCCGTGGTGCTGGATGCAGGAAAGGGGATGAGTGTGGATGCTTAACTGTCTTTCCCCCCCCCCCCCCCGACTTCCCTCCCGTGGTGCTGGATGCAGGAAAGGGGATGAGTGTGGATGTTTAACTGTCTTTCTTCCCCCCCCCCCCCCCCCCCCCCCCCCAGACTTCCCTCCCGCGGTGCTGGATGCAGGAAAGGGGATGAGTGTGGATGTTTAACTGTCTTTCTCCCCCCCCCCCCCCAGACTTCCCTCCCGTGGTGCTGGATGCAGGAAAGGGCATGAGCACGGAAAGCAGGAGAGCCTGGATGGAACCGAAGAGTCTGATTCTCAAGCAGACTTACTGGTAACTGGCTCCTCCCACACCGTGCTGCAACACTACAGGGTCTCCCTCGTGGCTCCTCCCACACCGTGCTGCAGCACTACAGGGTCTCCCTCGTGGCCCTTCTAAACCACCTCCCTCATTCCCCGATTCATCCATCCTGTTGACTTTAATTTGGATGATATTGATTTTGGTATTGTCTTTCTCTCGCCCCCCCCCCGCGCAAAACCCCCACTGCCCCGATGCAGCGAGATGCCCAACTACGATGTCATCATCCCTGTCCTGCTTAAGGAAGGCATTGACCAACTGCCCAATCACTGCAAGCTCACCCCAGGTAACCAGGCCGGTCGGAGGAAGATGGATTGGTATAAAGATTGAAAGAGCGAAAGAAAGAAAATGGGATTGGGCCTGTTTTTTTATCAAACCACTCAGTGGAGACAAGCTCGTCTTAGAGTCTTGATATGTTATTGTATTTATCAAACCACTCAGTGGAGACGAGCTCATCTTAACACTTTGAGTGCCAGCGACGTGTATTGTCGTCTTTTCATGCCCCCTGTTGAGTGCCGACGACGCTAATTGTCGCTTGATTTTTTTATTAGCGATCTGAATTCATATTTCATCAACCGAGTCTCCCGTTGGTACAGCAGCCCCTCTAGGAGCTCCGATGGGAAAATACCGCCCCCTATCGTCTATCCCTATGTAACTGTAGGCCATTCGATTAAACTGGTGGATCTCTGGGGGGGGGGGGCCAACTCGCTCCACTATGCTGGCGAGGGATCTGATGAAGAGAGAAATGATCGCGAGATGAAAAGCAGCCTGGAATATATATTTACAGCAGCCAATAATCGATCAATAAACGTGATCGATATTTGGAATGGCGATCAGGAATTGGAATAATATTTTTGGAGGACATCTGATCTAAGGTAAGGAATCTATGTTACCAGTCTTGGGGTAATCTGAGCTGTTTTTACCTATATCTCAGCGTGTCCCGCATGTGTGTGTGTGTGATGTTGAGGAAATGAGAGAATAGATTTTTCAGCTCGATTCTCTAGCGTGCATAATTAAGTACACATATACTATCGATAATCTAGCGTTTATTTGAAAACGATTCATAAATGGGCAGACAAATGACAATGTGTCTAGTGTATTCGAGAATATTCCAATAAATGCCGTTTATGAGGGAATCTTTCTATTTTCCTGACATTTTCGAGAGAACGATAGCTTTTCGAAATGCTATAAAAATGATATGAACCGATTATTTAAAAAAAAAAAAAAAAAAAAAAAAAAAAAAAAATCTGTTTCGACAATGTTGACTGCAAACAAGTCATTGATAAGCGACGGGCAGATTAGACACATAGCCATAATTTAAAACATAGATTATGCGTTTAGAGCGCTATCATTGAAGTGGATGGCGGCATCCAAGGACATTAACATGGCTGGCACTGAAAGTGTTAACACATTGGGTGCCAATAACATCGTACAACGTGTTTCAAGGTCATGCTAATTCTGCCATTCCACGGCGTACGACGTTATTGAGATCATATTTCATTTTTTCGCCATGGTATTCATAATTCCCTCACCCAGCCTCGGCTGATACAGTGGGAGCCTGCACAACTCTGCAACGCTTCAATACTGCCGCCTGGTGGATGATCGGCGAGTTACAACCGGAAATGGATCTCTGGTGATCTCCGTGCATCTGGGAAATGCGTCCGGCACTCGCATATTGTTGCGGGACTCTAGACACACATCCGTGTATATGGATTGCTGCTATAACTCAATAATCATTATGATTTGGGCGTTTATTATTATTATACAAATCGGAAATGGATCTAGTCGATCCACGTCAAATAAGTGGGATCTTTTTCCTCCAGTCTCATCGGCGAACGGTAAGAGGACACTGACGTCATTTTCAGCGTGATTGTTTATTATTATTAATGCAAACTGCTCTGATCAATATATCACCCATACTACATAAAGCATTTACTGACGATCATGGAATTATAAACGACCCCCCCCCCCCCCCCGTTCATCCGCGCATTATGAGTCATAACGTTTAGGATCATGTACAGTTGAAATTTTAAATATAGCGTGTATCGGCAACAAACGGCAGTTGATAATCTGCAACGTAATCAACGTTTCATGTTTTTCACAATTATTATATATATATTTTTTAAGATTATAAAAAAAGATACAGACCCGATAGTCAGGTTCATAAATATTTGGACATTGACACAATAAAATAAAATAAATCTGCTCTGTACACCACCATAATGGACTTGAAATGAAACGATCAATATGCAGACTTTCAGCTTTAATTTGAGGGGAATGTTAGTTTCTAGATGTGCCCCCCCCCCTCTTTTAACCCTTCAAGGTCTAAAGTAACTAGCTCCACCTTCTCAGAATTTTCCTTTTTTTTTTGTTACATAATGTAAAATTACAGATTCATACCTTCAAAATAAGCCATCAATTGTCAAATTTGAGACGATAGTTTTCAATCAATGTCCTATCAAACATTCTGGTAAAATCCTTTTTTAGGATAGGACTTGAACTTGATCCAAGTTCATTCAGCTATCTGATGAAAGAACTACACTCCCAGAATTCAATGTGATCAATGTCACTAGAACCATTCACACCTGGAGCAAAAGCCCAGTCGTTCCTTTGTTATTCCAGTGAATGGACCCAGCAGGAGGCCTAGCCTAGCGACAAGCGGCCACTACATAGTTGGGTATTGTATCCATACAATACCCAACATACATGATTTTCTGTGTTTACAGTATAGTGTATTTTAGAGAGAGAGAGAGAGAGAGAGAGAATTAACTCAGTTTACGTGGTCGAGACTGCATCCAGCTATTAGCTTGTTAGCATTGATCAAGAGAGAGAGAGAGAGAGAGAGAGAGAGATGGTATTTACAGTACTGTACCATATCACATTACCATGTACTGTATTGCAGGGTGCTAATGCCCCTTTTGCAGCATACCATGATTACTTATATTGAGATGTGTCAGTACAGTGGATGGTACAGTATATACAGTAAAGTACAGTATATATAGTACTGTAAGAAAAAGAAGCAAACCAATAACAATTTGTGGTTGTTGTATGGGACACATTGGGACAGTATGTACAGCAACAATTAGGGGCTGAATGGGACTAAGTATTCACAGAGAGAAAGAAAAGAAACTGCATCTGCATACCTAATCATTGGCCATTGGCTCTGGTATTTCACTATAAGTGATATATTTGCAATTGAAAATCACACGCACACACACACACACACACACACACACACACACCCACACACACCCACACCCACACACAACAGAACATCTGAACAGATTAAAATTAGAAGTTGACTGGTCTTGTCTTATTTAGAGAGAGAGAGAGAGTGTGGCTGTGGCCTGGTGGAGATTCATGCATGCACTAGGGCAATTCCTAAATAACATGATCATAACCAAACCAATTTCAAATGTATCATCAAGTACAAAACAGATCTGATCGTAATATTTATGAGAATGCATGTTGAATGAATGCAAGAACATTCTAGAACATTTGTGATGTCACAGTATGTCATAATCGAACATTCTAGCACTCAACACTTTGATGAACATTGTTACTCAGCTGATAGAGTTGTGCCCTTCCTGATGGCTTGTTGTACAGAACTTGTAAGTCGCTTTGGATAAAAGCGTCAGCTAAATGACTAGATGTAAATGTAAGAAGACGGGGTCATAATATAATTGGCCAAAGGGCAATTGTGCACGTCCCGGGGCAGGTGAAATATCACATTGTGTGCCGCCATAAGCCTTCAGGGTATTCTTGTTTACCAGAGAGGAGATCCGGTACAAGAATCTAGTTCGTTGGTTGACTTTTTTTTATTTAAAAATAGGGAAACAATGTCCAGGCACACACTCCAGGTTTTTCCAAATTTATTGGCAGCCTGTAATCATGACGTTTCGGTGTGAACACACCTTCTTCAGAATGGCTTGCAACTTTGAACTATGAAACCTAGGTATGTAATTTCATCTTTCCTTGTGACAATATTGTCACCCACTGTACAATACTGTACAAGAAATTCCTTCTGTGTGTGTGTGTGTGTGTGCTCTACTCTACGTTCCGTCGGGTCCGCGTGTATTCTCGAGAATGATAATAATAATAATGCAGTCCACCTCTTCCTTCATTCCTTGCACATAAAAAGCAAGTAGTTAATGTTTTAGCGCGACGTCATAGACTGGTCTCTGATACCTCTCACCTCTGCGGGGTCTAACACCTATTCACAGCGCACACACTTCTCTTGTGTGTGTGTGTGCGCGCGTGCGTGTATGTGCGTTTCGTGACACGCTGTAGTTCTCTGGCAAACGGAGATAATTACAAGCATACCATCTAGCAAGAATTAAACGTATTTACAAGTCGTATTTTGTTTAGCAAGTAAGGAGACATATATAGTACATGTCAAAGCACTCGAAATTGTCATTTTTCTATTTTTACAGATTTCTGAAAAGCGCGACTTCCAGAGCATTTATGAGTCATTCTAAATCCCTTTGTTCTCCGCCCACAGGTCCAAAAAGCCCCGTCAACCTCAAGGGGTTAAGGGACCAAAAGTAATTGGACAAACTAACAATCATAAATAAAATGGTCACTTTTTATACTTTGTTGCAAATCCTTTGCAGTCAATGACAGCCTGTAGTCTGGAACCCATAGACATCAGCAGGGCTCTACCATGCCTCTACTGCAACTGTTTTCAGTGTCTCTCAGAGAGCGAGAGAGAGAGAGAGAACTCTATTCCTTTCTCACCAACGAGAGGTAGAGTCCTTTCTCCGTTCAGGACATGCTGTTCTTCACACCACACACCCTGCTAGTTGGCCACGAATCTCATGTAGAGTAATGCGGCCACTGTCTGTACAAAAAGCACTTAAACGTTCTCTAAAGTGCACCCAAAGCCACGCCAAATAATTTGAGCGCTTGTGTCATCATTTTGTCAGTGTCGAACTCCTGTTGAATCCGGAAATTCTGAACTTGGGGTCTGGGAGCGGCCACGCGGAGATGGAGTTTGGTTTGTTTTTAATTAGAACCTGCTAGTGAACCAAATGATGCGTCTGTTTTGTTTTTAACCCATTCTCCGCCAATCACGTGTTAAGGCGGGTTTCTCCGCCATGCGTTGTCTGCCAATAACTCCGTAAGGCGTTTTTGAGATCAATATTTCATATTTTCGTCATGGTATTCATATTTCACCCACGGAGTCTTGGGTGATGCTGTCTGAGCCATCACAACTCTGCAACGCTTCAATACCGCCACCTGGTGGCCGATCGGCGAGTTGCTAAACCGGAAGTGCCCATTGTAGCTCGGTCCGTCCCCTATTTTCGTCCGGCCACTCGCTTATCGTCCCGGGGCTCAATACAGACACCGTCGATATGGATCTTTGTCATAACTCAATAATCAACATGATTTGGACGTGTATTAGTAATATACAAACCGGAAATGGATCGTATCGATCAACATCCCATAATTGGGCTCTGTTTGCTCCACTCCCATCGCCCAACGCTACGAGGAGACTGGGGTGAGTTTCAGCGTTTTTCTTTATCATTTTCGATTATAAACGACCCCCCCCCCCCTCCGTTCACCCGCCGATGACCAGTCATGACGTTTAGGACCATGTACAGTTGAAATTTTTTATATAACGTTGATAGGTATCAAACTGCCTTTGATAATCTAATATATGCATTTATGCCTATATCTCACGTTCTATGAAATACTGCAGAAAACGATAAAAACATATTATACTCTAGACCAGGGGTCAGCAACCTTTTTGACATGGAGTGCCTGTTTGAAATATAGTTGTAACTAGTGTGCCTCAACAATATTCCATGCATCGTAAATATTTTTTCTCATAATCAGGTATTTTTAATGATAATTTTTACATTATTACATCATTATTGTTATTATTAACAATATTATTATGATGGTTGTATCAACCCTAAATCTGAGTCGGGGGGGGGGGGGGGGATGCAATGCAGACAAACAGCTGCATACAGTGCGACCATTTCACTCACATTTGCCCATTCATTTTTGGACACATCACACACCATCGGTGTGTGTACTGTACGTGTGCTGTCATAGCTCCACCTACAGGCCTAATGGAGAACACCAGAAGAACGCCAGGATGTGAATGGAGGGTGAATGTGAGGTATATCGTGTAAATAAGTTTTGATTGATCGCAAGACTACACTGTAAAAAAATAAATAATAATAAGTTACCAGAACTTAAAAATATTGAGTTCAGTTAATGTGTGTAACTGAGGGGTACAATTCCCTGACTGTATTGATAAGTATGGTATTATTAAACCACTACCGCTTGTACTTTAACTTCTGGCCATCCAGTACATGATATAGATATGATGAACACTTTCCCACCTGATGAAACGAAGTCCACACAAATGTATAAATCGAATATTTTATATAGCAAAGGGTATATACAACGTTCACTTAATGACATTTATGATTTGAAATGCACTTGTAAGGCAAATGAGTATTCGTAGGTAAATCAACATTGAATGTCCAATCTCTGGTTACGCAGGGAGCAAGTATACAACCTGGTTCTTTAGGGAACTATAGCGATGGTACTTAAATGATTATAGCTGGATACACTAAAGGGGGGGGGGGGTCCCGCTGGTTGTAAGACAGTAGGGGGGGGGGGTTAGAAGAGCCGCTGGCGGTATCCCATCTGGCCGACGATTTCTTGGGAGAATTCAGAGTGCTGAACACGGTGCCCACAGAACCTCGGTCCACAGATGAATACAGCTGGACCCTCTGGTGGACGGTAGCTGCCGGTCCACAACAAAGAGACGTGAGGCGACCTCACTCGGGGTAGAGCGCCGTCTCACCTGGACTCCTCTCGGGGGGGTAGTTCCAACACTCAGCAGTGTTGGCCGTTATCCATGGAATAATCAAAGCACCCAAAGCATGTAGATAATCCAAGCCGTGGAAGGCTCGCCGTCGTCCGGGTAAAGTAATCCAATGTACAGGTCCACTCGTCCTGGCCCGGAGCTCCTCGGATGCAAGCACCACACGTGGTCTGCCCAGCCTGGTTAAGACTCCAGATAACGCCAGGAACGATGGGGGTACTGCTCACTTTATAACTCTAACCGAACGATGCACCATACATAATAGACTATTATTAACTTAATAGAAATACGTCCAACTCGACGGTATAGTGCCAAACTATGACAATTCAACTATTAATCCACACGATGTCTCAATGCCTATTCTGAGGCCAAGTAGGCCTTACTACACCACACGTGCGTCGTGGGTGAGGCTTCACGTCTGTTACTAGGTCGGAGGGTAAAGGACTAATGGACTAAAAGAAAGTTCTACTTTACTTGCGCCATATATATATGCGCTGTGAACAAATAGTACCATTCGTATTTCGCCAGACGTATTCCTACGCGGAACCGGGCTTGCCACGACATGTTGGTCGGCACGATTGAACTTGAACCAAGGGGCATGGCTGCTGGCGCCAGGTTCTCGTCCAATGGTAGAATGAAACTATTATGGGCTGTTAGTAGACTAAAGGGATATTCAGTGCATATTGTACAAGGAATATACAGGGGATATCAAACGATATACAAATACTATTAAATATATATCCATAAATAAATATATATATTCGGTTTAATCTGATCCTTCACAACAGCCGCCCCCTAATTAGTCCCACCTAATTAGCTAAGCAGAGACAGATTAACCGCACTGTCTACCACTCAAGGTCCGCTGTAAGGGTCAGTCAACTCACAAAGTCATGGGGTCATGGTCGTCATCGATAGTGTCTGGGAGTCTGGGCAGTTCTATTAGCCTCGCCACGGGTCGTGTGTATGTTCGCCCTTGGACGAGCACTTCAGCTGCTCGGACCTTGCCATCGGCACCGGTGATCACTTTGCTTACGCGGCCAGCCGGCCACATAGCTCTGGGTAGTGACTGGTCGATAATCATGACGACTGTTCCTTCTGTCAAATTGTCTCTCTCTTTTACCCACTTCTGGCGGGTCTGTAGAGACGGTAGGTAGTGGAGTAGGAAGCTGTTCCAAAACTTGTCAGCTAGCACTTGACTGTACCTCCACATTCTTCGGCCGTTCGCTTCTTCAGGCCTGTACATTGTCTGGGGTAGCGCGGGGTCCAGCCGCCCCATTAAGAGTGTGTTGGGGGTGACTGGGTCGACATCTGCTACATCACTTGAGACGTAACCGAGGGGCTTTGAGTTCAATACTCCCTCGATCTCCGTGAGGACTGTCATTAGGACTTCTTCCGCCACAGTCTGGGCCCCAAGCACGGCGTACAGGGCTGTCTTTATAGAACGTACTTCTCGTTCCCAGGTTCCACCGAAGTGGGGTGCGTTCGGGGGATTAAACTGGAAGTCAATCTGGGATGGAGCGAGGTGGGTCTTAAGTTCTGGGCCCATAGCTTGGAAGCTCTCTCTCAGCTCTCTTTTTCCGCCTTTGAAGTTTGTCCCGTGATCAGACAACAATGTAGACGGTTTTCCTTTCCGTGATGTGAATCTTCGGAAGGCCATAAGGAATGAGTCTGTGCTCATGGTCGGAAGGAGTTCGATATGGATCGCTCTGGTGGTCATGCATTTGAATACAATACCCCACCGCTTCTCGGTTCCTCTTCCTCTCTTTATATACAACGGGCCAAAACAGTCCATGCCTGTGGAGTGGAATGGCTTGTCGCCGAGTCGGAGGCGACAGGGAGGTAAGTCAGCCATCCGGGGTATGCTGGGCTGCGCGCGCCACTTTCGGCAGTCTAGACAGGTTCGCTGGAAGCGTCGCACCGCTTCTCTTCCTTGAAGTATCCAATAGCGACGTCTGATCTCCGCGAAGACTCTCTCTGCTCCTGCGTGGTGTACATCCTCGTCGTATTTCTTTATGATCAGCTCTGTGACCTTGTGTCGGCTGTTCAAGACTATCGGGTACTTAATGTCATCCGGTAGATCGGGGGCTCTCCGCAGGCGACCACCCACTCTGATGAGATTATGGGCGTCGCTCTCGGGTGCCAGGTGGAGCAGTCTGCTGTCTGATGGGACGGGCTTTCCTCCCTGTAGACAGTCTAGCTCATCGGGGAACGAGTCTCTCTGGGCTCGTTGTAGTAGAAGAAGTTCTGCTTCTTCGTAGTCAGCTGCTGAGATGTCAGTGGTGGACTGAATCTCTGGGTGGTGCCACAGGAATGTCTTTAGCTGCGCACTCTGTAGGGTAATGCAATCATCTATGTTGGGGTCTGTGGAGGCGACTGTGCTCAGTCCACAGAACATAGGTTTCTTGTTATCCGCCTCCTCTTTACTTGCTTCCCGTGGGGTGGGCGTAGGCCACTCTTCTTCCGGGAGCTTGAGGAATTCTGGTCCGTCACTGTAGATGTTGCGACGGGTGAGGTCATCCAGGGACATTCCCCGGGTGATGACGTCAGCTGGGTTGTGTTTGGTGTCCACATACCGCCAGCTCGCTGCTTCTGTTAACTCTTGAATCTCGGTGACTCTGACTCCCACGAAGACCTTGTATCTGCATGAATCAGACTTGATCCATGTGAGTACTGTCGTGGAATCTGACCACAAGATTGTTCTGTGCACCGGAATGGTGAGTTCACGTTGGATTAACGTGGCTAGATGCGCTCCTGCTAGGGCTGCGCAGAGCTCTAGACGCGGGATAGATTGTTGCTTTCGTGGGGCTATTCTTGAGCGAGCCAGGATGAAAGCAGTGTGTATCTCTCCTCCCTTCTCTTGGGCACGCAAGTAGGCCACCGATCCATAGGCTACTTCGGAGGCGTCACTGAAGACGTGTAGATCCATCTTGCATGTCTCTGGCCTCACCGTGGGTGGGAAGTAGCTACGGCGTATATTGACGCCTGGGAGTGAGCGGAGTTCCGTCTCCCACTCTCTCCATGTGGAGGCAAGGTGTGCGGGTATTGGGTCGTCCCAGCCCTGGTCCTTGTCCCATAGTGCTCGTACAATCATCTTTGCCCTGGTGGTGTAAGGTAGAATACATCCCAACGGGTCATATTGTCTGGCGAGTGTTCTGTACACACTCCGTCTGGTGGTCGGTATCGCCGTCGACCTTCCCTGCTCCGTGGTCAGGGGTTTGTGTCTATAGTGGAGCGAGTCTGTTTTGAAGCGCCAGACTAGTCCTAGTGTCATTTCTTGGGCTTCTCCTGGGATGGTCGCCATCCAGGTCTCGCTGCTGGCAGCCTTGTCCGCGGGGGAGAGGCTGCGCAATACGTGCGGGTCACTGCTGGCCCACTGCCTGAGATCAAAGCCGCCTTTGATCAGGGAGGCGCGTAGCTTGATTAGGAGAGCCTCGGCTTCTTCTTGAGTCGAAACGCTTTGTAAACAGTTGTCCACGTAGAAACTGTTCTTCACACTGTGTCGGACCTCTTCATCTGCTGCTGGGTCCTCTGCGACGTGTTTCTGTAGTGCAAATGTAGCACAGCACGGGCTGCATGTGGTTCCGAAGGGGAGGACTTCCCACTGGTAGATGGCTGGGTGCTCATCTCCGATCTTCTCTCTCCATAGGAACCGCAGCAGGGGCTTGTCCTCCTCCACTAGTCTCACCTGCAGGAACATCCCTTTGATATCCCCGCTGATAGCCACCTTGTCCTGGCGGAAGCGTAGTAGCACGCCTAGTAGAGAGGGGCAGAGTGTGGGGCCGGGCAAGAGCTCTTTATTCAGATTTTGGGATCCGATCTGGTAGCTGCAGTTAAACACAATGCGATCCTTGCCGTTGTGGTGGACCTTGTGGTGCGGCACGTACCATGATTCGGTCGTCTGATTGGCCTCTTTAATGTCAATCTTTGTCACGTGTCCCGCTGTGATTAGCTTCTCAATCTCAGCGCGGTACACACTCTCTTGAGCGGGGTCTTTGGCTAGGCGCCGCTCTGTGTTCAATAGATACCGCTCCGTGGCGTCTTTCTTTGCGTGAAAGGTGGGCATTCCCTCTCGCCTCAGGAGTGGAGTTGCGTATCTCATCACTCCGCCGACTGTGACTCTCTTTGTCCCTTGCTCGAGTAGGTTGATGGCGTAAATGTCTTCTTTAGAACGAATGTCTTTCTTTTCGTTCTTAAAGGGCATTGTCTCTAGTGTCCATAGCCTCTCGACCTGCTGCAGGAGAGTGGTGTCTTCTTCTGTCGTTCTGGAGTGGAGGCAGCTAGTGGCTGCTGTTCGGTTGAGAGATTTAGCGAGGGGGTCTTGTAGTGTCCACCCTAGGCGGGTCTCGACTGCTGCAGGACAGCCTCGGGGTCCTGTATGGACCCGGTCAATCGGGACGATGAGGTCTGCATGGTCGGAGCCTATCAGCAGGGTCGGGGTGGCGCCGTCTATGAGCGGGATAGGTAGTTGACGCAGGTGCACATATTTATCCATCAGCTTGGCGATGGGGTAGGTGTACTGCGAGAGTCCTATTTCTTGGCTGGTGAAAGCATTTGTAATCCTATACCGTCGCTCTGGCTGCCCGCTTGCTGCGATAGTGAAGGAGACATTCTCGCCTTTTATCGTCTTTAAATCTCTTCTTATTGTCCGAATCGTCATTTGGTTCTCGCTCCCCCGCAGTCCCAGCTGGGCCGCAGCGGACGCGAGCAGAAGGGTCTTCTCTGACCCGTCATCAAGGACGGCGTAAGTGTCCATGACTTTATCTTGGTAGCTCAATGTCACACGGACTACCTTTAAGAGCACTTGGGCGCCGCTGCTGCTGGCGGGGTCAATGTACATGACACTTGCCCTGGTGCCGCTCGATGGTGCAGGTGCAGGCCTTCTTCTGTTACTGTCGTGTAGTATATCTAGATGGGCTCCGTCACACCGACTGCACCTTTTCTTTAGGCGGCATTCGGCTGCCATGTGACTGCGCGCACATCGGTAACAGCGCCTGTTGGACTTTATCCATTGACTCACTTCTTCTGCATTCATCTTTGTGAACAGGTCACATTGTGACAGCCAGTGTTCCTTCTCACAGTAGGGGCACGCCATCTTCCACTTCTCTTTTCTCGAGGGGGTACTGTGGCTCTTACTGCTCGGTACTGACTCTGATTGGTGCATGACAGTCACCGATCTTCTTCCATCGTTTATTCTCCTGGGTCCCTCTCTGGAGCTTGGCGTGCTCCGCACGAACGTATCCAGTCGTAAGCTGCTGACTTCTCTCGCCAGGAAGTCGGCTAGATCGAGGAGGGATGGTTCGGGACCGTTAGGATCACGGTGGTCTCTCTGCCGCCTAAAACGCTCTTGTCTTGCGGGTGGCAGCTTCTCTAAAATCCTCTCGACGTTAGAGTTGGCGTATAGCTCATGCATGCCCTTTTCCCGTTGCGCTCCCAGCATCCCTACCAGGGACTGCACTTTGATTGACAGGTCGTCTAATGAGCGATTGTCTGTTGCTGGGGGTAGGCGATCAATATGCCTTATCTCTTGGATTACGTAATCCCATATACGTCCATATCTCTGGTCCAGCGCTGCTAGAGCCGCGGTGTATGGGGTCGTAGAGGTGGCATAGGCTAGCGCTATATTGTGCGCTCGCGGTACTTTCAGGTGCTTCAGTAATATTGCATACTTGTGACGTTCATCAACGACATCCACCATCATTGTCTCTAAGCACATCCGGAGCTCCGTGTACTGTGCTCGATTCTCATAGGTGAAGTCTGGAAACGTCGGCGTGGCAATGTATGACGCCGTGGATGGCTGATACATCGGCGAGCGTTGGGGGAGAGACCTCCTAGGCGAGTCTCCTCTTGCGCCTCTCTGTGGGCTGGTACCGACAGGGTACCATGGCCCGCTGGTCCAGGTGCTATTCCTCGGGGCTGGTCGTGCGTCGTGCTCACCCGTGAATAGAGTCGGGGGTCTGTAGCGCAGCGCCGCGGGGGTATAGCCTGGGCTGTACTGGACCTCCTGGTCCGGTGGAGTACTGTGCTGTCGTCGGGCTTGGTTCTCCTCCTCTCCCTCTTCTTCTTCTATCAGGTCCTCTAGATCCTGTAGTCGTTTATTTAGCTTCTCCGCAGTGTATGCCGCTCCTTCCTTGTAGCTGGGTCTCGCTTGGACCGGTCTGGGAAGGGGGTCTGCGGGGGGTATAGGCTTGGTCTGTTGGTCAAGTTCAGGGTCGCTTGCTCGGTTAGGAGACGCTGCCCTTGACTGTTGTCTCGACGAGTTCCTTGAACCCCTGGCGGAGGGAGAGGGTGTTGCCTTGAGGATCAGCTGCTCCATTAGTTGCGCTTGTAACTTGTCGCGCTCGGCTTCGCGCTTGGTGAGATCTGCTTCTCTTTGGGCACCGGCAGCGGCGCGCTGTGCGTCGGCCCGGTCTCTTGCCATATTCTCTTCCGTCTGAAGGCGTCTCATCTCCAGGCGTATGCGCTCTTCTTCGCTCCGTTGCTGCGCTTGGAGTTGTTCGCGCTCGATAAGCATCTGTGCTTGGAGTCGATCGCGTTCACCCTGAAGTCGATCGCGTTCGGTAGAGGCTGTCAGGCTGACGAGGAACGCCTGTTGTAGCATCCTCTCCGCTTCGCTGGGGGAAGACGGTTGTAGAGGTGAGCCGCTCCTGGGTGTACTCGTTGGGGAGTCCTGGAGCTCTATTTCCTCGGCGCTCTCCTCCTCTTCTTCCGTGCAGAGTTCTCTCTCTGTAGGGTTGTCTTCCTCCCGGGGCTGGTCGGGGACTACTTCTTCGGTATTGGCGGGGGGTAAAGGCATGTCAGCTCCCTCCTGGTCCCCACCGTGAGCTTGGTCAGTTACATTAGAACCCACTAGGGCCTCTGTGGTCGGGGAAACCTGGTCGTTAAGGTCAGACATAATTTTACTTTCTACTTTTACCGCGTTTACCGTTTGTCGAAGGCTAGGTAGTTGACTGACAGCGTAATCCTCTAAGTACTGAGGTGGCTGTCGTCTGCGCTGCGGGCGTTCTACGTTAGGAGGACCGTTTCGTGGAGTGTTCATCATAGGCCATTTCAATATTAATAACACTATATTAATATTACACTAGTTACCCTCCGGCTCGAAGGACCAATTGTAACTGAGGGGTACAATTCCCTGACTGTATTGATAAGTATGGTATTATTAAACCACTACCGCTTGTACTTTAACTTCTGGCCATCCAGTACATGATATAGATATGATGAACACTTTCCCACCTGATGAAACGAAGTCCACACAAATGTATAAATCGAATATTTTATATAGCAAAGGGTATATACAACGTTCACTTAATGACATTTATGATTTGAAATGCACTTGTAAGGCAAATGAGTATTCGTAGGTAAATCAACATTGAATGTCCAATCTCTGGTTACGCAGGGAGCAAGTATACAACCTGGTTCTTTAGGGAACTATAGCGATGGTACTTAAATGATTATAGCTGGATACACTAAAGGGGGGGGGGGGGTCCCGCTGGTTGTAAGACAGTAGGGGGGGGGGTTAGAAGAGCCGCTGGCGGTATCCCATCTGGCCGACGATTTCTTGGGAGAATTCAGAGTGCTGAACACGGTGCCCACAGAACCTCGGTCCACAGATGAATACAGCTGGACCCTCTGGTGGACGGTAGCTGCCGGTCCACAACGAAGAGACGTGAGGCGACCTCACTCGGGGTAGAGCGCCGTCTCACCTGGACTCCTCTCGGGGGGGTAGTTCCAACACTCAGCAGTGTTGGCCGTTATCCATGGAATAATCAAAGCACCCAAAGCATGTAGATAATCCAAGCCGTGGAAGGCTCGCCGTCGTCCGGGTAAAGTAATCCAATGTACAGGTCCACTCGTCCTGGCCCGGAGCTCCTCGGATGCAAGCACCACACGTGGTCTGCCCAGCCTGGTTAAGACTCCAGATAACGCCAGGAACGATGGGGGTACTGCTCACTTTATAACTCTAACCGAACGATGCACCATACATAATAGACTATTATTAACTTAATAGAAATACGTCCAACTCGACGGTATAGTGCCAAACTATGACAATTCAACTATTAATCCACACGATGTCTCAATGCCTATTCTGAGGCCAAGTAGGCCTTACTACACCACACGTGCGTCGTGGGTGAGGCTTCAGGTCTGTTACTAGGTCGGAGGGTAAAGGACTAATGGACTAAAAGAAAGTTCTACTTTACTTGCGCCATATATATATGCGCTGTGAACAAATAGTACCATTCGTATTTCGCCAGACGTATTCCTACGCGGAACCGGGCTTGCCACGACATGTTGGTCGGCACGATTGAACTTGAACCAAGGGGCATGGCTGCTGGCGCCAGGTTCTCGTCCAATGGTAGAATGAAACTATTATGGGCTGTTAGTAGACTAAAGGGATATTCAGTGCATATTGTACAAGGAATATACAGGGGATATCAAACGATATACAAATACTATTAAATATATATCCATAAATAAATATATATATTCGGTTTAATCTGATCCTTCACAACACTGTGCATTAAGGTTTTCAATCCATAATAATCCAGAAAAATAAGTACACAACCACATTATTTCAACCTAATAAAACTATGTTTATTGTCATTGTTTTAAGAACACAAGTTGACTTGGTAATACTCACATTTTGAGTAAAAAAAATGGCTTTTGTTCATTAATCCCACTGGTCACAATGGTGACCGTAATAATGTTTTTGTTATAAGGCTCTGCAAATGTTACTGAATGATGTAGCAATGTATTTCCAGCTAAATTGAAATAATAAACAAATAAAGGGTCTCAATTAAATATGTGGTAGTAAAAAGAACCTGTTGGAGGATTTCAACAAGATAAATGCGACAACAGTGCAAAATATTTCACTATAATATTTCAAAGCAAATTTTTTTTATTTATTTATTTTTTTTATTTTTTTTTACTGCTGCCCCCTGTGCCTATGCAAATGCCCCCGTGTGCCTATGCAGGCACGCGTGCCTAAGGTTGCCTACCCCTGCTCTAGACGGTATTTTTGTATGAATGTGTGAATGAAAAAGTAAAACGTTCCTACATCCTGAACGATAGATAATTGATGTTGAATGGGCCATAGTAATGTCAATTTAGCAATACAATTTAAAAAGTTATAGCCCTGCAAAGAAGGTGAACATCTCCATAGACAAATAGCGCTGGCAGAGGATGATTTAGGATGATCAAAGTGGTGGCAGAGAATGGGTTAAGTAGAACCTACTAGTGAACCTAATGATGCATTTAGTTTGTTTTGAATATAACCTACTATTCAATCTAATGATGCATTTAGTTTGTTTTTAATTATAACCTACTACTACTAGTGAACCTAATGATGCATTTAGTTTGTTTTTAATATAACCTACTATTCAATCTAATGATGCAGGAACGAGAGCTCTGCTACAGACGTGTTTCTGTCCAAAACAAACGTTGACTTATCTGCCAGAGGGAGTTGTTCCCTCACTAACCCACGATACCATAATGTCACCATATTGTAATATCACTGCGATATATTTCCTTTTATTACCTCTTTTCAACTGCAAATTATGTCCCCAACAGAAAACGTTGTTAGCATCTGCAATAAAAAATATCATCTGTTTTATCTAGCAAGTTAATGTTGAGCCACCTTTAAAAATAAATATATATATATATATATAAACCATCACTTGTACAAATCGGGCGGATACTTTTCAATCTGTCTTATTAACCAAGATGATTTTTGATGAGCTTGTTTTGAGCCAGAGACCTTGAAAAGCTCTGAGCTGTTTGTTAACGATGCATGCTGCACGACTTTACCCAGGGGCCATATATAATATACATAACACCGACACCTTCCAGGTGAGCTGCAGTGGGGCTCTGTTATTATGATGTGAGAGACACTCTTACAGCTTAACGTTGAGTTTAAAATCCCCACACAGGGTTTCCATTAAAGGGAGGAGAGGAACAGAGGCTTTTGTATCACAAAAAACCCAATTAATTTATTGCGCTGTAAAAACATACAACAAAGAGCTGACAATAACAAAAGAGATGATTATTCTGTTTGATCAAAAAGTTATCACAGTGGAACGTTAAATCAAAAACACTAGACTGAACTTATAAGTTTCAACTTTAAAAAACTCACTCACACACACACACACACACACACACACACACACATACACACAGGGGGAGAGAGAATAAATACATGTTGATGTTGCCTTCATATTTGGACCAATATCTCCCTGCCATTTCCTGAGGAATCGCGAGCTGCTTAACCAGGCGGGTTAGATGGCGCAGAGTCTTGTATATCTGCACACAAAGTATCGCAATATATTATTATCGATTTCCCCACCCCACCCCTAATTACCTCCCAGCTTTTCTGTCCATCAAAACTGATAGAAATCCAGCAGAGACGATCATCATCATCCCTGTCCAACATACAGATCCGCATTGAAAAACAGATGACAAACAATATGTGACCCCGCCCAGCGTGCGCACCTACAACTCGGCGCCCCAGGTTCCTCACAAGAGGGGAACGTTTTTATTTATTTATTTTTTCCATTTCTGTTTTTCTTTTTTTTTATATATATATACGTATACTTACAGTTCGAGGGTTGAAGAACATATTTAGTATAACATATTATATATTATAAGCTAATTGTTTTTTTAACCAGCAAAGAAAAGTTCCAACTCCAGACAAACTTCTAATTAGTTTCTTAACCTGTTTATGACTTATGAAAAATGCATTAAAGTCTTTCTCAGTTCTGAAGCAGGTTGTTTATCTGTTTACTTTACATTGTTTACTTCTACTCTCTCCCTACCTTCCTCTCTCTCTCTCTCTCTCTCTCTCTCTCTCTCTCCCTCCATACCTCTCCCTCCCCCCCTCCCTACCTCTATCTCCCTCCATACCTCTTTCTCTCTCTCTCTTCCTCTATCTCCCTCCCTCCATACCTCTCTCCCTCTCCCCCCTCCCCACCTCTATCTCCCTCTATCTCCCTCCATACCTCTTTCTATCTCTCTCTCTTCCTCTATCTTCCTCACTACCTCTCTATCTACCTCCATACCTCTTTCTTTCTCTCTCTCTTCCTCTATCTCCCTCCATACCTCTATCTCCCTCCATACCTATTTCTCTCTATCTCTTTCTCTCTCCATCTCCCTCCCTACCTCTATCTCCCTCCCTACCTCTATCTCCCTCCATACCTCTTTCTCTCTCTCTCTCTTCCTCTATCTCCCTCCCTACCTCTCTATCTACCTCCATACCTCTTTCTTTCTCTCTCTCTTCCTCTATCTCCCTCCATACCTCTATCTCCCTCCATACCTATTTCTCTCTTATCTCTTTCTCTCTCCATCTCCCTCCATACCTCTTTATCTCCCTCCATACCTCTTTCTCTATCTCCCTCCATACCTTTCTCCCCCCCTCTCCCCCCCTCCCCCTCCCCTCCCTCCCCCAGGCGTGCCTCTGAGGCCCATGCTAGCCCATCCCACCAAAGGGGTGGGGGAGGTGTTGAAGAGGTTCGACGAGGCGACTTTCACCTGCGAGTACAAGTATGACGGGGAGCGAGCGCAGGTAGGTGTGTCATGTGGTCGTTTGTCATGGTCACAGGTACGTGTGTCATGTGGTCGTTTGTCATGGTCACAGGTACGTGTGTCATGTGGTCGTGTGTCATGGTCACAGGTACATGTGTCATGTGGTCGTTTGTCATGGTCACAGGTACGTGTGTCATGTGGTCGTTTGTCATGGTCACAGGTACGTGTGTCATGTGGTCGTTTGTCATGGTCACAGGTACGTGTGTCATGTGGTCGTTTGTCATGGTCACAGGTACGTGTGTCATGTGGTCGTTTGTCATGGTCACAGGTACGTGTGTCATGTGGTCGTTTGTCATGGTCACAGGTACGTGTGTCATGTGGTCGTTTGTCATGGTCACAGGTACGTGTGTCATGTGGTCGTTTGTCATGGTCACAGGTACGTGTGTCATGTGGTCGTTTGTCATGGTCACAGGTACGTGTGTCATGTGGTCGTTTGTCATGGTCACAGGTACGTGTGTCATGTGGTCGTTTGTCATGGTCACAGGTACGTGTGTCATGTGGTCGTTTGTCATGGTCACAGGTACGTGTGTCATGTGGTCGTTTGTCATGGTCACAGGTACGTGTGTCATGTGGTCGTTTGTCATGGTCACAGGTACGTGTGTCATGTGGTCGTTTGTCATGGTCACAGGTACGTGTGTCATGTGGTCGTTTGTCATGGTCACAGGTACATGTGTAGGCGTCAGTGTTAATTTAGTCAACGAAAGTGATGACTAAATATTAGGGATGTTCGATATTGGCTTTTTTACCGATATCCGATATACCGATATTGTCCAACTCTTAATTTCCGATACCGATCATTTCCGATATTACATTTACTAACTAAAATAAAAAATAGCTGACGAAATTAACACTTTGATCGCCAGGCTTAAATTAATAATTTACCATCCCTCGCCAGCCCTATTTAACATGGAGACGTTCCCCTTCTTTGCAGGGCTATAACTTTTTAAATTGTATTGCTAAATTGACATTACTATGGCCCATTCAACGTCCTATATCTATTGTTCAGGGTGTAGCAACGTTATACTTTTTCATTCACACATTCATACTAAAATACGGTCTAAAGTATAAGTATGTTTTTATCGTTTTCTGCAGCTTTCTCCAGAACTTGATTTATAGCCCCAAATGCATTATATTGATGATGAAATACAGTTTGATAGGAATCTGTGCGAGAAAAAAAATGTCAACTGGACGTGCTTCTAGGAGTTACTAAGTATGATCTGATGTTGACCGGATGGGGGGGGGGGGTCGTTTATAATTCCGTGGGCAACGTTATATCATTCATCTAGTGTGGGTGATATGATCATCAGAGCAGTTTATATCGAACACGTTAAAAAATAACGCTGAATCTTACCGTATCTTCCTCGCGCCGTTGGACGATGAGCGTGGAACTGAAATATTCCTATTATGGGATGTAGAAATATCTGATCCATTTCCAGGTTGTATAATAGTATATACGTCCAAATCATGTTGTTTATCGAGTTATTTGCAACCGATCGACGTCCAGTGTGTCAAGATGGAGTCCCGCTAACGATAGCGAGTGCCCGGACGAAATATGCACCACTTCATCCGCATCACTTCCTGTTTGGGCGATCCGTTGGAGAGTTGAGAGGGGCTCAACAGTACATATCATGTCTCCGGGGGAGAAATATGATTTCGATCACAGATTTTTGAAATATTGATATCAAAGACACTGTCCAGCGTCTTCGGCAGAATGAGCATGGCGGGGAAAGACGCTGCCCAGCGTCTTCGGCGATTAAAGTGTTAAGACTGGTAGGCGTGTGTCATG